>NC_136492.1:61495150-61570150 GCF_053919585.1 Euprymna scolopes
CTGTATATATATATATATATATATATATATATATATATATATATATATATATATATATATATATATATATATATATATATATATATATAATGTATACGATTTGCTCAGTTGGCAGAGTGACAAGAGGCTCGGGTTTCGAATCCTGAGTTCGGATGTGTCTAACTGATGAGCCCAAATGAGAGTGAAACTCGAGTTTCGGACAGCCGGTTCGTTCACTGTCATTGCTCTTTTTGGCTGCAACGTTGTTTGGCTGTGGAATTTATTATATATAATCTCTCTAATTCTGAAAATCCTATCATTAATTGCTCGCTAGGTTAGCATTGAAACTCCTACTTGTGAAACATCGGCTTGGGGTTATTAGCTGGTTGGATGACGCCGTCCCTTGTCGAGACGAAATAGATCCATTTCACAGTCGGATTTCGGCGCGGTTTACTTCACCTGTGTTAGTTAAGAGAATTTCTTGTGGGTTGAGCGTTTGCTCATTTGGCAGAGTGCTTGCCTCGCATGCAAGGGGCTCGGGTTTCGAATCCCGAGTTCGGATTTGTTTAACTAATGAACCCAAATGAGGGCGAAACTTGAGTCTTGGCCGTCCCGTTCGTTGACTGCCATGACTCTTTTGGGCTGTGACGTTGTTTGGCTGTGGTGTTTATTATATATATATATAATTATATGTTGCTACATTTTATACAATCGTACAGGAAAAAAAGACAAATAATTCTGTAAACAATCTATAAATATTTCATGTTTTTAAAATTATATTTTTCTACATTTTGCTTTAATTATATTTTAATATATTTTATACAATCTTATTGTGAAATAAAAACAAAAGCAAAAAATAATTATATGTTGCTACATGTTATACAATCGTACAAGAAAAAAACCCAAATAATTCTAAAAACAATCTATAAATGTTTCATGTTCTTAAAATTATATTTTCTTTTCTTTTATAAATAACTTATTTAAAAGAAATATTAAAGCATCAAAATTATATTTTTTATACATTAAATGTTTCGCTGTCATGCAAAAGTGACGTTTATTTGAATTTTATTCAAATAAAAACAATATTCGTAACTGAATCAATTTTTTTAAATATAAACAAAACTTTGACTGTAAAGACAAACTGCCAATTTGACGCCCAATCGGCTAATTTTATACGGTTATTTTTCTAGAATAAACCGTTTTTAAGCAGTTAAGTTTAACACAATAATTTAAATGCATATTCTTTTTCATGTTCATCTTCAATGAAAATTAATTAAGCGGAATTATTTCATTTGTCAAATTAATATTTAAATTTGGTGCTTCTACACTTTATTGCCGAAATTGGAGACGCCATTTTTTTTTCACGCACTATCTATACAAATCTAGGGGAAAAATCATTATGGCCGAAAGAATAAATTTACCAAAATTAACATTTATTACTTCCGGAAACTTGATAAACCGATATTACTGGAGAAAATGAATCTTGACAATTCAAAAAAAAAAAATGTTTAAAATTATTTATTTGTTCGGACCCCCCTCCCCCCCCAAAAAAAACCGCAAACTATTCCAATGTTGCTTTAAAAGTAAATAAAGAAAGTGAAAGAGAACATGTATCCGTAATTGTTTAATTGGAAATGTTTAAATTTAATTAATGAGAACGGGAAAGTTTTTCATGGAACATTTTTTTTATTATCAAAAACAGAAAATTGAAATGACATATTCATAATAGTTTAAACTGGGCGAGCGCCATTTGAAAACCAAAACATTTATTAGTTTTTGAGTTTGTTTATTTTTCGTTTGTGTGTGTGTGTGTGTGTGTGTGTGTGTGTGTGTGTGTGTGTGTGTGTGTGTGTTTCGAACAATAAATAATTTTAAACATTCTTTTGGATTGTCAAGATTCCTTTTCTCCAGTAATATCAGTTTACCATGTTTCTGGAAGTAATAAATGTTAATTTTGGTAAATTTATTCTTTCCCTTTCCGGAAGCAATCGTTCGGCCATAATGATGTCTCCCCTAGATTTGGATAGCAAGTGCGTGAAAAAAATGGCGTCTCCAATTTCGGCAATAAAGTGTAGAAGCACCTTAAATTTAGTTAAATTCAGTGATTTTTTTTCTAAACAAAAGTGTCATCGTCATCATCAATATTCAGTATATGTTTTCAATATTCAACACAATATTATAGATTAACCAACTCTTTAATCCAATCTAAACAATAAAATTCGCATTTCACCGATTTTTTAAACATTTTATAGTAAATACATGTTGGTATTACGTTTCTGAATTTTTGAGATGAGGATTGGTAATATATATTATTATTCATCGGACTACTGTTCTCATCTTAAGTGTGATTTTCACAACGTTTCGGTCGATATGACCTCCGATCTTCTTCAGATGTATCTTGTCGAACTCGGGAATGTTTCTGTCGAACTCGGGAATTTGGACGAAATTTCGAGCGGAGCCCTTTATTTACTTCACGGGGGTAGCGTGCTCTTGTTCCGTCAACCATGACTGGATAGAGGTCCTAAGTAATTCGCAAATGTATATTTCGGTCGGCCACACTGAGGATTGAACCTTTAACCTTCAGGAGAATATCACTTTTACAATTGCTTTTTCCCAGTACTCTAACCAGTTCGAAAAGATACACCCGAAGAAGGTCGGAGGTTATATCGACCGAAACGTTGTGAAAATCACACTCAAGACGAGAACAGTAATCCGATGAATAATAATACATAAATATTGGTAATTTTTCCTTTCTTTTCACCATAACACTCACTTTTAAAACTTTTAAAGGTTTTCGGGTATGCTGAAAACGAATATCATATTTAAATTTGGTGCAAACAAGTAGTTTTCTGGATATTAAGACATTTTTCCAATGTATTAGTGAATATCGATGTGTTCGCTATTCTTAACATGGGGTGGAAGGAGTGTTTTGTAACGCATACGCATTAATACTTTTCAGTTGAAAAAAAAAATGGTTTCCAGTAAAAACATAATGGGTTACATTAGATAATAAATGCCATGATAATCAAAAACTACTCGTCTGCGCCAAATTTAAATGTGATAATCGTTTTCAGCATACCAGAAAACCTTTAGCAGTCGTCGATTTATCGGTGAATGCTGAGGTGGAAAGAAAGTAAAAATAAAAAAATGACTAATTATTCTTCACTGAAAAGCATTTTTATTTATAAATATAATATAGGAGTTTGAACCCCGATATTTCTAAGTATGTTATAACTTCATAGATTTTATAAGAGTTTGAAACCTGAGATTTACGATTATGTTACTTCATGGATTTATCGAGTTTTGCAAAAAAAAAAAAAAAAAAAAAAAATTAATATATGGCGCGTATTGCATTTTGCAATAAAACGGATTTTCGAAAGCAAAATAATTAGGTAAAAATCGCAAAATTTGTAAAAAAAAAAAAAAAAATAATAATTATGGCATACGGTAATCTGTAAACAGCTTGGAAGTGTTAACTCCAAAAATTTGAAAATGGCGTTAATCGCATTTTGTAATCGAACTCTCTCTCATATATATATATATATATATATATATATATATATATATATATATATATATATATATATATATATAAATAAGAGAGAGAGAGAGAGAGAGAGAGAGAGAGAGAGAGAGAGAGTGAGTTCGATTACAAAATGCGATGAACGCCATTTTCAAATTTTTTGAGTTAACACTTCCAAGCTGGACTGAAATACATAAGGTCCAAGGTTCGAATCCTACCAACAGTCAAGCTACGCTGAAGAGGAGTAGGGCTCCGAAACACGCGTGTCCGTAGATAACTATTTTAAAAATATAATAAATAAATAAATAAATAATACGTCCAAACAAAATCGGGCGACTATATATATATATATATATATATATATATATATATATATATATATATATATATATATATATATATATATATATATATATATATATATATCCCCTCTTTTGGAAATAGAGTACGATTATATCCCCAGTATCAAATAATCTTTACACACTGCGAAATTTACTTTATGTATGAAAACCAAAGAGGGGAGAAATAATATATAAGAAATATTTGGAATCAAGTCTCTCCTTGTTGTTATTTCAGATCATTTGAAACGATAGCAGCAAGTTTTAGTCTCCCCTCCATCAAGACCAGAGGTTTTGGGGAAATATCAGATATTTTGTAATTCATATGCAAAACTAGGAAAACAAGTGACTATAATTGAAAAATTTTATTGCTATAAAACTACCAAAAACAGGCTCTGGATGATTGATGATCCTCTTAAAGTGCGACCTTAAGGGCGAATGTCACAGTTCTCTACACAATTCAGGTTATTACCTTTCCAACGAACCTTCATTTGTTAAATTCTGATTAATAGTCGCTGAGATTTGAAACTTATAAAAGTGTTAAAAAAGGTGGTATCGCTCTCTCTCTCTGTATATATATATATATATATATATATATATATATATATATATATATATATATATATATATTGATATATCTATACTTGTAGCCAAATTGAATATTGAAATGCTTATATCTTTGGTTCTATGGGATGAAACTTCATGAAAATTTGCAGGCTTTTTGAAGATTCTAATACTATTTTATGGTTAAAATTTTATGACATTTGGTAAAAAAAAACAACTATATTTTCAAACCAATAAAATATGCCCAAATTTGTTTACACACACACACACACACACACACACACACACACACACACACACACATATATATATATATATATATATATATATATATATATATATATATATATATTATGAAGCATGACAGTAGCTACCCGCCTGTTTGGCATTAAATAGTGTTTATTTCTCCTCTCGACCGTGTATATTGGGAGTATTGTTTCGGGCAACCAGAATTGAGTTAAACGTGTCTCTTGTTCGGGGAGTTCGAATCGTGCGAATAGCTTGGAGGATCTCATAAAGATAAAATGATCATTTAAACCAACGCATTTCACGTGAAACCATTATCACATACTTACGTGTCATAGCGAAATTAGTATAAATTCCAAAAATTACGAAAATTGATTCAGTAGAAATAGAATTTATCAAATTATCGAGTTTTATCGTATGTTTTAATGTGGAATAGTTGTGCGACCAATTCAGTATAACTGACTTACATCCCTTGACTTAAATTGACTGAAATCAAGAGTCCATTATTTTTAAATGGAACATAATTATAGATGATTTCGTTTTTTTTTTTTTTTTGTTAAAAATGCATCTAGCACATCTACTGGATCTTTTGTCGTAATATATATATATATATATATATATATATATATATATATATATATATATATATATATATATATATATATATATATTACGACAAAAGATCCAGTATATATATATATAATTTCACCATGGCACGTAAGTTCATAATAATGTTTTCACCTGAAATGCGTTGGTTTAAAAGACCATCAATTAATTATGATCAGAGAGTCGGGATTAGAAAACCTTATCAATTGAAGAGCTACTTTAGTGTTGCTTTCCCTACAACAAAATCGGCAATGGTCATGCCAGATGATTGTTCGACAGAGAGTAGATGGCAGGAGCAATGGGCATTGTAGTTTCCCGTTGCCTTGGTTACGCAATCAAAATGGATTCGCAAGTGATTAAATTACAGTGTCCACAAGCATCAGTCGTGGCTTTTATTGCAAATCGCGTCGTCAAGCGTCTGAAAAAGAAAAAAAAAAAAAAGAAAAAGAAAAAGAAAGAACAACTACAGACTGATAGACAGGCTGGTTGACGGACGCAGTTGAATGAGTTTTAACATAGAAAAACGTGAAAAAGAATACTAGTAATTATCTTAAGGACAAGCGAATGTTTAAGTCAAGAAAGTGATACTGTTGGACACACATTCATCATTAACTCGTCAAAGGAGGTAATATTTTCAGTCGAGTTTCTGACAATGTTTATTTTTGTAAAGCCTAGCATCCACATCGCTTGATCACTCGTAACCAAACTTGGTCAAATATCGCTCGTTGTCTAAGAGAATTAATCTAATTCTGAAACATATAGATCAAAGGTCACAGATAAAGTGGAATTTCATATTTTTTAGCAATGACTTTAATACTGTGCATTGTAGTGACTCGCTATTTGGCCCATATTGTAGCCAATAAAATCCCGCATCTTATAAGATCGGGATCCAGATATTTGGCAACAATATTGAACAGTTCAGTATTTCTGGTTCTGGTAAACGTGAAAAATAAATAAATAAATAAATAAAATATAAATAAAATAAATAAATAAATAAAAAATAAATTGTAATGCCAACCAGAAGACGGTCGAAATTAATTTATTCTGCTTACAATTTGTTATCCTGTATTCATAAAAGTTGTCCTGGACTTAATATGCACCGATATTTGTATTCTAATGAAAAGAAACTGGAATCTTAGGGAGATATCAATCATACCAGTTATTATAGGTGTTACAGGGCTTATGAAGAAGAACCTGAAGTCCTACCTAACTAATATTCCTGGTGAACCAAGTACAAAAGAGACCCAGACAATCGCACTTAAGGGAACAGTGAGGATACTAAAAAGAGCTCTCGGTAGGTTTCAATAAAAAGCAGGGCAATGTTGGTAGCTGATTTACCCAGAATTACAATCTTCACGAAAAAAAAAAAAAATGAATAAAGGAATATATGCGAATGTTGAGCCTATTGTTGGATTTTATTGGACCAACAATTATGTAACTCCATGGTATTCTGTTTTTGTTCTGGTTCATACATTATAGTTGCTGTATTTCATACTTTATTGAATTTGGTTTCGTACCTTTTATTTCTTTGCAGGCTCTTGTGTCACGTCGAATTTATCTGAAAACGGATAAATTTCCGACACTATTTCTTTCACTAACCGTAAAATTAAAATATCATATTTCATATTAGTTCGACTCTGTGTAATAGACGTATTATATTTTTATATACTTCTTACGTATATGCGATATCAGTCACGAAGTGAATTGATTTGTAGATTAGTAAAAAAAAAAAAAAGGATATTTAATTATTTAACTAGAAGGGCTAACTAGAGTTGCCCGGGCCATATAAATAAAGAAAATGAAGTTGCGTTTGACTACAATTGCTAAATGATTTTTGTTTTAATTGATTTATTTTTACTGTTCAATAATTTATATTTGAAATAGGTTAAACTTGTTAATGACCGTTTTGGTGAAAAAAAAGTCCACTGATGTCGGCCCACTGCTACGAATTTGGAATAAGGGTATGTGGCTAAAAGAAGAAAAAAAAAAGAGTGTTAAGCGGTTACGATTAAAAAAAAAAAAAGGTATGACTTACGTAAATAATATTCATGCATTTAATAGTAATCGGATCTTTAAATTAACCCTCAGCTAAATCAACCGCCGGTCAAAAAAATCCCTCTAATTATTATTGTTAAGCCAATTAAATAATACAAAGTACAAAAAAAAAAAAAAAAAAATTAAAAAATCTTTTAACCCTGCTTGTATGCAAAAGTTTACCGAAATAACCGTTTTCAAAAATATATTAAAGATAAAAAAAAAGGAAAGAAAATCATCCACCGTAAGGTGGGCGCGAACGTGAACGCAAAAACAAATATTTCTCAGTCAATATCCTAACACATAGGGGCATGATAGCAGTCATTCCATGACATTGCAAATTTATACAGTTAATATATCTGATAGGTGAAGAGGTTTACGCATGCGCAGGTACGGAAATCGTTTAGAAAGAGACGATTTTACATGACCCCTATTAAATTCTCCTGTGATTAAGGTAGAAGAAATAAATACTTTGTTCTAAATTCCACATATTATGCGTCCAAGTCTCTGTCTTTTAAGACAGTACCTGAATAATTCTTATCCGATTTGGATTTCAAAAATTTTAGGAAGACATACAAACACACATACATACATACATACATACATACATACATATGTATGTATGTATGTGTGTTTGTATGTCTTGCTAAAACTTTTGAAATCCAAATCGGATAAGAATTATTATACATACATACATACATACATTTGCTCTTTATATGATAAACTAGCCTGCGTGCCCGGCGTTGCCTGGGTTATTGGAGGTGTGTGTTGAGCAAAAAAAAAAAAAAAGTCGTAGTAGGCAGGCAGGCTCGAACCCGTGACGCGAAGACGGAAAAGAAAGTGTAGAAAAGTTTGACGTCTTACCCCCTACTCCATTACGCGACCAGAAGCTCGAAAAGTTGAAATCAGTAAAATCATTCCAACTGATACGATGACTTGCAAAAATGGCGATGCAAAAAACCAAAAAAAAAAAACCAAAAAAACAAACAAAAAACAAAAACGACCATCCTTGTAGAAAAATCCCAGTTGAGGGTGAAGGAATTAATGTTTTTAGCCAATTTTTCGATATTTGTCAAATACTCTTTTCAAATGTTCAAATGCTCTCTTCTTTAAAGAAACAAACTTAATTTTCAACAAGTTGCGATTTATTTCTAAATTGATAGTGAAAAGGTAAACTGATTTTTCTTTCTTTTCCATTTCTTCTACATTTAAAAGATCAATAGATCTGTAGGGTTATTATGTAAAAGTTAAATGTTTATCTTTCTATATGAATAAATAAGACAAATTTTAGTACCTCTGCAGTTTAGGCACCGTGCTATATTTTCAAGCTAAATTCAAATTTTACAATATTGTGTTTATTATATTGTTAGGTGAAAGTACAGGATAGTTTACTAAGCCCCTTTCTCCATGTTCAAAATGGGTACCTATATAATAACGTTATTATTTTAGCACGGCCCGTGTACAGCAGAAATAACCAAATTTTGTATCGTGCTTACAAATTTATCAACGAAATGTTTATTATTTTAATTTAATGCTCCAAGTAATGAACTTTGTGAATCGGTAGCAAGCCAGTAAAGTCAGCTAGTTTAATATATATTTATATCTTAACTTAATAGTATATTTAATAAGAAATCCATAAATTAAACCTTTAATATATATATACATATATATATATATATATATATATATATATATATATATATATATATATATATATATGTTTATTTATTTATTTTTAAAACTGTAATCTACTTACAAGCATGTTTCGGGGCCCTTTCCCTCTTCAACATAGCTTGACTGTCATTATAACTCGAACCCTGGACCTTATGTATTTCAGTCCAGCGTCTTATCCATTACGCTATGATGCCATACACGAGGAGAAGGATGAGGAGGAGGAGAAGAAGAAGAAGAAGAAGAAGAAGAAAAAAAAATATAATCTACAAGGTGAAGACGCTAACCTCAATATCGTTTAAAAAATCAACCACACACAAATATATATATATATATATATATATATATATATATATATATATATATATATATATATATATATATATATATATATATATATATCAGTATGAACATCTAAAAGAAAGGATAGCTTTTTTCTTGAGGACATCTTAGTTTTAGTAACTACAGATCGAAGCATCGTCATGTCAGCGTTTGTACATGTCTGTAAAAATTCTCTCTCTCTCTCTTTATATATATATATATATATATATATATATATATATATATATATGTATATATATATATATATATATACTGTTTGTCCTTTTGAAAATTATATAAACTTATTACTAAGAAATAAAAAAATAAAATGAAACCGAAGATTTGGTCTTTTTTTTTTTTTTAATAATATTTTGATTTACTAAGAAACTTTTCAATTTGGAAATGAAAGGAAAATCTCCAAAGAAAATTTCAATTTTGAAGATTGTTGACATCTTTACACATTTGCAAACGCACACCCACACACACGCACACACACCACACCACACCACACCACGAAACACACACACACCACACCACAAAACACACACACAACGAAACACACACACACACACCACGGAAAACACACACACACGACGAAACATACACACACGCACCACACACACACACACACACACACACACACACACACACACACACACACACACACACACACACACACACATACGCAAACGCAATGTGAAAAATGTCACAATCATAACATACAACAGCCACTGTTTTGTTCTGAGTGAAAACGACAAACAAAAATGTTTTTAAATAAATTAAACAAAAATGTAGACACAAGTAAAAATTGAATTAAAAAAAGAAATGGCTCCATGGAAAACATTCCCGCTTGTGAGAATTCCCTTCAGGTTGCAGACAAAATTATTTACTTGACTTTTTGCACATTCATCTTACGATAGTTAATTAAAAAGATAAAAAAAGGGCACAACTAGCAGAAAATGTATTGAATAGACTTTATTTGGCGCAAACTATGAACACGTGTAATGGGAAACTAAAATGGCCGAACGACGTTTTTGTCAAGAGTCCAGTGCGCATCATTCGGTCTATCTAAACGGTGCATTTTCAAAATCCCCTTAGATTGAAACAAAAAAAAAGAAAAAAAAATATTCACCTGTGATGGAAAGAAAACATCGTATTCAAAAAACCACATAAATTGTTTAAGTAGCTTTTTTTTATAAATAAAATAAATCTTAAGCGATTGATGGGAATTCGTAGACATTACAACAAAAATCTCACAAGTTTGAATCATCTAGAATTACCTCTTTTGTTTTTTGTTTTTTGGAGTTTTTCTTAAAATGCTATCTCGAGACAGTTGCTCTTCAGTTAGCCATAAATTCTGATTTTGTCATTCAAAAATAAAATTACTCAATCAACTTACGTGCTTTTCGGAAGACGATAATTTCTTTTCATCCGCGTACATTATACATTTTTTTTCTTTATTTTTATGTTATTCTAATATAGGTCAATTCTAGACGAACACAAACTAAACTACTGGCAGAATGCACATTTTACCTCTACCAAGGAGATTATGTTTTCGCCGATTCTATTCGTCACTATGTTTTTTTTTTTTTTATTTATGTACGGCCTCGTATTCACATCGCTTGACCAATCGTCACCAACCCTGTTCAAAAAGTAGGTTATGGTCTAATTTAGAACTGATCCAAGTTTGGAATGTTAGACCAATGTTTAAGGCTGTAGCAGTCAGAAACATTAAGATCTCTTTTATTTTCGTGGAAAACAGCCCTGCGAAGTGGTTTGGTCAAACTCTTGGTCATATTAATTTCCATCACACTTTTGAAGGAGTCCTTTCACACACCTATGGCTTAGCACAGCAGCCTTAGAGAGCTTCCAGGCACCCACAAAAGAAGACGTCCTCTCCTGCTTAGACGCCGAGCAAAGCTATCTTCACGTGAAGACATCGTGCCAAAAAGAAAAATTTTGGCAGCCAACCAATTTTATTACTTTAATTCTTTTAAACTTCTCCCTACACCTAATAGTGTAAAACACAAATCGCTGCTTTTGATGAAGGGGATTTGTTTTCATTTCATGTCACGACTCTGTTGTCAAAAATTATTGTAAGAATTGCTTTGCAGTTTATATCAAGATTAATTTCCCTAAGGTTACTACTGTAACTTCGATTTTGTTCATCAGAGAGATTATCTCTTTAGCTCATATTACATTAGATAGAGTCCAGTATCTTATGTGGCCAAGATCATGGAATTTCAATTTCCGTTTTTTCCAAAGTTAATGCATCTATCCAATGATTTTTGATAAGAGTAATGGCTATTCCAACGTTCAGCCTGAGCAGTTTTTGAATTACCAATATTTTCTATGCCGTAATTTCAGACATACTTCATAAAATATAGAGATGTAAGGCCAAGTAAGAAACGATTGACTTATGTTTTTTCTATTTTTTAAAAAACTCTTATAGGGAGGGATTAGCGGATGTTGGCGTGATAAAACGGCCCTTCTTCGTTATAAAGTTCGTTAAAAATTTGTTAAAAATTCGAATATAGAAATATTGAGTTTTAAGTAAAACTAATGGTATCTATTTAATTGTCATATCGCGATAATCAGCACATCCAAAAATTACGCAAAACGATTAGGTAGAAGATTAATTAATTATAAAAATAGTTTTCTGACGATAATAAGCGAAACAATTTAGTCGTAAGATTTTCAGTTTTAAGAAAATAATTACCTCCCTTTTGTTACGATTTAACCTCTCCGGCTTCTTTTTTCACAAAACTCAATTTTCAATAATGTTCTTCGAAAATTATTTTCATTAATAATTGATTTTATGCCTTATCGTCTTTCGTAATTTTTGGATATTTCATTACTGTAACATAACAATTAAGTAAATGCCCTTGATTATACTTGAAAATAAATATTTCGATTTCTGAATTTCACTATTGCAACGAAGAAGAACACTTGCAGTCTTTGAAAAATGGGTTGGTGCATCTTTACATCTGTATTTGAAGCTAATGAATCAGGATTTTTGTCTTAATTCTGCACAGAGGCTACACTGGACCCGGTTCTTTGGCTAGGGTGGAAATCTCTTTCTCTAATATATATATATATATATATATATATATATATATATATATATATATATGGCAATTAAGTTACACTGAATATTCGGCATTTCATCATCTCTAGGACTCTTCAGGCTTATGCGCGAGTTCTGTGGTTGTTTAACGTTTTTATATGCGCCTCTTCTTGAGTCCTAGAATAAATGAAACGCCGAATATTCAGTGTAGCTTAATCGCCATATATATTTTATAAATTACTAACTAGCTCTACCTACGTATTGAGCACTTTTGAAGTAAATACTTAAAGTTTACGCATAAATCTATACTTTCGTATATTAATTTTATGTGAGTAAATTAAGTACTTATATATATGTATATATATATTAAGTACTTATATATATATATATATATATATATATATATATATATATATATATATATATATATATATATATATATATATATATATATATTAGTGACGGGACAATTCCTATATTTTTCCCAATTCCGATACAATTACCGATTCCGATTCTTTATAAATATCTGAATATTTTGCGATAGAGGTGTTACTTTTTCCCCGATTAGTGTAGAAACACATGTTAAATGTGAATATATTTTCTCGAACGTAAAAATACACTTGTGAATGATGATCTATAGATTTAAGTTTTGCTGGTAGTTTAAAATCAATAAATATTTTTTTTTTTATCATTGCTACCAAACAATGAAAGATTTTGTTTTTCACAAAATTAAATAAATAGAACAATTAAAAGAATCGTTTTTAGTATCGGAAAATTTTTCTGATTCCGATAATCCCAAGAGTTTCGATTTTTCCGACTCTCGATTAATCGTCCCAACTACTACTACTACTACTACTACTACTACTACTACTACTACTACTACTACTACTAACATAATAAATCCGTATTCCTGCCTGTTTGTTTGTTCACAATGACGTCATAGCATATAAGTTATGTATGATATAATAGCATCTGACGTTATATATGATGTAACCTATGACGTCATGTATGGGACAAAAAATGAAAGTAGCTTGCTAGTATATATATATATATATATATATATATATATATATATATATATTATGGGCCAGGACAGACCAGTGGTCGGGAGTGGTTACCTGTGCATAATTTTCGACTTTACTTATTGGCAGTTCCTCCCTACGTTGCTCACAACACATGAATAAAAATATAGAAAAGTATATATAAGCCGTTTATGCCAGATGGGGATCAGAATGTTGATGATGTAAATAGAGAAGCTTGGTTTTAGATGCATTAAAAGTAACCAGCCACTCTTTTCCCCATTGTACCACGTGCTCAAGATCAGAGGAGAGAGAATTGGAGAGAACTTGGTCGTTTACTGTCTTAGATGTGCTACCATAAATGGTAGTGTCATCAGCATAAATGTCTACAAATGATTAAAGCCTTTGACCAATTTTAGACTTCGCAGCTTGACTTAAAGCACCTTTACGTCCCATCTGGCATATAAAGTTGGCACGCGGGAAAAAAAACTGCAAGTCACCAAAATTGCTGTCGTTTGCTCGCTATTGCGCAGATCAACTTAAAATTTTATATCTGCGCATGCGTTAGTATTGACGTATAACGTGCGAAGTTTCATGAATTTTCATTGAATACTATCGAAGTTAGAACAAAAATATCGATTTGCATATAATTCTGGCATGGGATGTACTATTCATTTTCTCCCTTTTTATTCCCCACTTTCTTTTCTTTCTTTCTTTTTTTTGGGGGGTTATGTTGGCATAGCCCCTCTCTTTTGAATGTTCCTCTCAGTTTTTTATTCTTCAGTGAATAATCCCCTGTAGTTAGACGGCTGGCCAACAATTTGTTATCGTTTTTTGCACGAAACCCTTTGTTGCTTGGTGTACACTCCGAGTCATTTTGTTTTTATGACATAAACGGATTCATCAAATTGTAGTTAGGGGATTTTATAATCCTTCGTCATATATATATATATATATATATATATATATATATATATATATATATATATATATATATATTTCTTCCTTTGAAGATTACAATGCTGGGTATGGAGCAGCCAAACCAGCTGCCAACATTGTCCCGCTTTTATTGAAACCTACCGAGAGCTCTTTTTAATATCATTGCTGTTCCCTTAAGTGTGATTGTCTGGATCTCTTTTACACTTGGTTCACCAGGAATATTAGTTAGGTAGAACTTCAGGATCTTCTTCATAAGCCCCGTGGCACCTATGATAACTGGTATGATTGATATCTCCTTAATATTCCAGTTTCTTTTCATATCATATATGAGACCTTGGTATTTGGTCTGTTTCTCTCTTTCAGCTCTGTTCAGACCGCCATTCGATTGAATCAAAGCATGTTTTACAAAGTCCATTTGGATTCCTGTCATTCGATCAATACGTCAACTTGTACTTTGGCGATCTTGTAATCCTTCGTCCGGTCCCTAAACTGAAAAAGCATGTGAAAATGTTTTGCAATGTCTATATAGTTCCCATAATTAGAACAAACATATCAAGTTGTGTTTAAGCAATTTCTTATTCCTTCGCTAGGTCCCTAGACTGAAACAGCACATGTTTCGTAATGTCTATTTGGCTCCTCAACAATACTAGAAAACTGGAACTGTCATAGTTTTTTTTCGGTCATATCCATGTGAGGTGACTTCTGTGCACGGCATACGGATTGATATGATAGGGATTCATATTATATCTTGATTAATGCGGTGCTTTTTTTGTACGTCCGTCATAAGCGATGACTTATGCATAGAATGATTTTCTGAAAAACTTTTTTTTATCGCGCGTGGTTTTCTTATTTCCTGCTAATACTGTTTCATTTCGTCTCCCTTGAATCATCCCCTTTCGTTATAATCTTTTCCTTCCTTTTTTATTTTTGGGAGGGAAGAGGGAGAGCGCAAGAAAAGAAGAAAGAGAGACTTGTGGATGGTTCTCTGTCTGGACTGTTTCCGCTGTCGTATTAGTTCGTGGACGGATGTAGAAGTAGGGTGTTAGTTTTAACTAAACAAAAAAATGTATGAATAAACACAATTGCCGAATTACGTTTACACATTTATTATACACTGACAAACATTGAAACAACAATAAAACATAATGCAATAGCGACAGTTCGATAAGACTCACTGACTGGTGGAAAAAGTTCTCAGAGCTCACCTCGTGGTGGAACGAAGGTTCTTCTCTTCTTGAGAGGGAAAAGGCAACACGTCTGCCCGTGACCAAAGGGAAAAACCAACCAGCGTTAGAGCAAGGGCAGATTACTCCTCCCCGGTGTCCTCTAATTTTTAGTCCCCTACAACCCCCTCCCCCAAATACGGAGTACTTTTAATTGAATGTTGTGAGAGGATTGTTTTTTTTTTTATGAAGAGACAAAGTCTCTTAAATGGGCAGGCCATTTTACCTGTCTGCCCGAACGTGTTTTTTTTATAAGGGCATTTTTCCAATGTCACTTCGACTGGCATACTTTGTGAGGGATCTACTTCTAAATATGCATCCTCGAGTGTTGCGGGTTTCAACCTGTCAATTGAGATATTTTGTTCTTCGTCCTTAATGAGGACGCTGAAATACTTCTTGTTTTTCTTGTTGACTTTAAAAGGTCCGCGGTACGGTGGTTGCAGGGTATGCGACCTAGCTGTATCGCGAACAAACACGTGTGTGCATGTCTCTAGTGCCTTTGGCACATATGTGTTAGCGCACTTGTTTATTCCTGATGGAGAATATGCCATTTTGGCCATAGTTCTTGTCAGTCTATCAACAAATGATGTAGGGTCCCAAACTTTATTTGGTGCATCACAAAAGTATTGTGCTGGCAGGCGTAGTGTGGTACCATACAGCGCTTCTGCTGCTGAGCAATTCATATCCTTCTTCACTGCTGTGCGCAAACCCAGCAAAATTAGAGGAAGGTGTTCTAACCACTTTGTTTTGCTGGTAAGCACTGCGCGTAAAGAGGCCTTTAGGCTGCGATGTAGACGTTCGAATGCTCCATTTGCTAGTAGATGTTATGCTGTCGTGTGTATACTTCTGGTGCCCAAAAGTCCTGAGAGTTTATGAAACAGTTTGGACTCGAACTGTCTACCTCTGTCAGTGGTCATATTTTCTGGGACACCAAATCTTGCTACCTATCCTGCGAGGAAAGTTCTGGCTGTTGTGTATGCTGTCATATCCGGCATTGGTAAGGCTTCAAACCACCTTGAAAATCTGTCGACACATGTCAAAAGATAGCATTGGCCTTCACATGTCGGAAATGGACCGGTGATGTCGAGGTGTATGTGCTTGAACTTCTCATCAGGTACTGGAAATGTGCCTAGTGGCGCACGTGTATATCGACCGACTTTGGCCTTTTGACACTGCACGCACTTCTTTGTCCATTCTCGTACGTCTGCTTTCATCCTCGGCCAGACATACCTGTCTGTCATCAAACGTATCGACGCATTGGCCCCTGGGTGTGATAACCCGTGTACCGTGTTGAATATGTCTTTCCTTAAGAATGCTGGAACATATGGGCGCAGTTTGTTAGTGCTGATATCACACACTATTTTTCTAGGGCTGTTGGGGTGTGCCATTTTCACCAGCTGCAGTGATGTTCCATTATTCTGCAGAAACTTCTGCAGGTGCTCGTCTTTTTCTTGCTCCATAGCTAAGGTATTGGCTTCGACGGAAGGTCCCAATGTGAAGGAGTTTATTCCTCGTGACAGTGTATCTGCTGGTATATTGTCAGCTCCCTTCACGTGTCTGACATCCGACGTAAACTGTAGGATATAGTGTAACTGACGAACCTCTCGGGGAGAGTATTTGTCTGAGGAGGACTGCAGAGCGCCTAATAGAGGCTTGTGGTCAGTCACCAAGTAGAATGGCTGTCCCTCTAGGAGCTGCCGATAATGTCTTATTGCGGAAAACGAGGCCAACAACTCTCTGGAAAATGTGCTATAGCGTGTTTCTGCGTCAGTCAATTTCCTGGAGAAGAAAGAAATAGGTCGCCAGTTCCCATTACATTTTTGCTCCAATTCCAGTTGCAGATGCATCTACTGCCAGGCAAAGTTCACTATCGGGTTGAATGTGGGACAGCTTTGTGGTGTCTTCTAACATGGCTTTTACTTTGTTGAATGCTGCTATTGCTTCCTCCGATAGTGTAATGTTGCAGTTCTTCACATTTGTCAGCATACCTGTCAATGGCAAAAGTACTTGGGCAACATGAGGGAGAAACCTACGATAGAAGTTAACTAATCCTAAAAATTGCCGCAACTGTCTCATTGTAGCAGGGATAGGGAAATCTCGGATGGACTTGACTGTCTCTGGGGATGGGGAAATTCCTTTCTCTGAAATATGGTACCCCAAAAATATAACCTCGGATTGACCAAAAGTACATTTCGATGGATTTAAAACAACACCATATTGGTTCAGGCGATCGAATACGGTGCACATGATCTATGTGTTCCTGCCTATTCCTGCTAGCAATGAGGACGTCATCTATGTATGCACACACAAATGACAAGTATCGCAGAACCTGATCTATAAAACGTTGGAACGTTTGAGCTGGCGTTGCGTAAACCAAATGGAACACGAAAAAATTCAAATATTCCAATTGCCGTTTTGGGAATATGTTCGGGCTCCACAGGGATCTGGTGGTATGCCCGAATAAGGTCTAATTTAGTAAAGACCCTATTATTCTGGGCCACTGCTGTTATATCTTGGATATGTGGTACTGGGTACCTATCCGGTTTCGTAGCGGCATTTAAAGCTCGGTAGTCCCCACATGCCCGCCATGCATTTGGACCCTTACTAACAAGATGAAGAGGCGAGACCCATTCGCTATTTGAAGGACGGACTATGCCAAGCTGCATCATCTGCTGAAATTCTGCTTTCGCAGCCTTTATTTTTTCAGGTGTTAAACGTTTGGCTTTACAATGTGCGGGTGGGCCTTTTGTCTCAATGTAATGAGTTACAGTGTGTGGTAACACTTCCTTGTGAAAGGAGGGGACCGATATTGAAGGGTATTCCTTCAACAGACTCAGGAAGGCTTCGTCCTGGTCTGCATGTGCTACCTGTGGACCTAATGGTGTGCCAGTACCCCCCCCCCCACCCACATGCTGCAAGTTGTGTGCTTGGATCTCGGAGACACTGGCCTGACATATCTACTACCAGGCCAAATGCTTGCAGAAAGTCAGTACCCAGTATAGCACTGCTTACGTCAGCCACTATGAAAACGTGGATAAACGATCTGCGTAAACCCAAGTTAAGGTCCATGCACCTCTCCCCATAAGTCCGTATTATCGAACCGTTTACAGCTCGCAGTGTAAATTTACAGGGAGGAGACATTTTGTCCACTGATGTTGCCGGGATAAGGGAAACTTGTCCCCCACTGTCCACCAAAAACGAGATGCCTGTATTTTTATCTACAACATAAAGTAGGCGGCCAGAGCAGGATGCACCGACAGTTGATGCCGCTCTCGTCTGTCGGTTTAGGCTTTTCCCTGCCCCTTATAGTTGCAAGGTGGAATACAAGAGTTGGCATTTTCGCCAAATTTCTTGTGCTTCCAACAAATAGCTTCTTGCTTGCGTTCCCAGGACTGGCTGCGACCTCTTCTGCTGCCATGTCCCTGCTTCTGTTTTAATGATAATCTGGCGATGTCTTCCGCCATTCTGTCCATACGGGCTTCCAACCGTTTTTGGCCGTCCATTAATTTTTCCAGAAGCTCGTCTCTTCCAAAGGTCTTCACGCTAGATACTGCAGACGATTGTGTGGATAATATGTCTGCAATGTGATCTGCTATGACGGCGAGTTGTTCCACCGGCATGGACTCGTCCTGAGCAGCGATAGCCACCTTACACTCCGTCGGGATCCGTTGGAGGAAAATATGCTTAACGATGCTTTTATCCATTGCACCTTCAGCTAATTTTTGTAACCGTTTTAGAAATTGGGACGGCTTGCTATCTCCCAGGGTCTCTTGTTCCAACAACTGCGAAATACGCTTATGTGTCACGGCAGTCGTGACTCTCTCCTTAAGTACATCGTACGGCTTTTCTGTAGGTGGAGAGATTATTAACTCTCTTACCTCAGTAATTGTATCCTGAGGTCAAATGGATGCGACGTAACAGAATTTCTCTGCCTGGTTGTCAATCGATTTTTGTTTGAAAAATAAATCGAGTTGAGCAAAAAACAAAGCAGGGTCGTCGCGAACTAACGAGACGTTAACGTTACAAGTTGTCGCCATTAAAAAAAATATTTATTGATTGATTTATTTTACCGCACTGGAAACTACAACAGTCTAGCAGCAGGGCATGGAAAGAAAGGAATAGTAATAATACAACACGGAGGGTAAGGGGGCACAGAGACAGAACGCAACGTATTCGCCCATATCAGCCAATCCTGTATCAGACGCCGAATTTGACAGGAATACCGACAGCCGTTTCAGGAACGAAATTTTCCTATAAGGGATAATTTAGTTTCGAAAAAAAAAAACTTGTTGCATTTGTTGTGCACGATTAAAACAAAACCCTAGTTCTATCCTTATTCTATCGACAAAAATATCTAAAGAATAGAAGAAAAATCGTGTTGCTATCTTAATTACGCTACCCTACGAATTTTTATTTAGGGAATAATAATTAAAATTCTAGAAATAAAATTTACATCCTAACTTTTTCTTATTGTTCATAAAAATATTATTTTACTTTTTTTTAACAGAACTTATTACTATGTATGTGCGTGTTCACATCACGTCGGGGTCACCAATTTGTTAGTTTTAACTAAACAAAAAAATATATGAATAAACACAATTGCCCAATTACGTTTACACATTTATTATACACTGACAAACATTGAAACAACAATAAAACACAATACAATAGCGACAGTTCGATAAGACTCACCGACTGGTGGAAAAAGTTCTCAGAGCTCACCTCGTGGTGGAACGAAGGTTCTCCTTTTCTTGAGAGGGAAAAGGCAACACGTCTGCCCGTGAACAAAGGGAAAAACCAACCGGCCTTAGAGCAGGGGCAGATTACTCCTCCCCGGTGTCCTCTAATTTTTAGTCCCCTACAAGGGTATCGGCTGACTGACTGACTGTCTGGTAACTCTAAAGGAAAGGATCGTAAATTTCTGGCCATTTCTGCATTATGGCCCTTCTATGAACTTTCGTCAATATATATATATATATATATATATATATATATATATATATATATATATATATATATATATATATATATATATATATATATATATACTGTTTTTCACTCCCAAACAAGGCATAGCGCCACTTGAACGTAAGGGGCTACTATTTAGGATCAAATGTATAGAGAAACTATTAGGGAGTTGAGCAGTGAGATATCTGTTCACATTATACTTGAACTTCTGCATATCAGTACAGTTAGGGAAACAGGGACCTGGGTGATTTGAGGAAAAACTATTAAAATAGAAGTCTTTCCGGCATTTAGGGGTCTCTACAATGCAGAGTGGACTTTTGCTGCTTGTTGGATTTGTCAGAGGTATTTATGTCGAAGGGCACAGATGCTTCAAGTTCGCCGGAGCACATTCCATTAAAATAGTTGTAAAATAGTCACAGGGATGCAACATTTCAGGAATGGGAGAGAGGTTAGAGTTTGCTTGATAGTGCGAGACCAATTAGGCTGTAGGCTCTTTTTTTGTACTATGTCTAAAAGCGAAAAAATGCATGAATATAGGCAGAATACGGCGGATATAAAGGATAAATTATCCTGTCATTTCCATTGGTCACAATAGTTTCATGCTAGAAATTGGACGGTGAAATATTTTTCTTTTTGCAGAGGAAAGAGAGAAAAACAGGGGGGGGATGATAGATGCCGTAATCATTATTATTATCTTTATTATTATTATTATTTTATATAATATTTTTGAGTAATAATGTAAGTATAATTATCGAAACTTGGTTCTGTGCAGAATTCTAATTTTATTGCGTCACTTCCGTTATGGTTGCGATTACTCTTATGTAAATAAGTGGTCAATATCGGATGTAATCGGTATTTCCGCTTGGGTTGAGTGAATCGTGTGTCAATAAGTATGCTTAAAGGTCGGCTAAGCGTAATTTTATTGCTATGCGAGGTGGTAGTTGTTATATTAAAGATATGTTAAAATGATGTGTCACTTGTTGTCTTATGCTAATTGTAAATAAACCAGAGTTTAAATGTATCTTTTTATTCGTATATACATCGAGAGAAGCTATATTTGGGATTTGTTGTTAGACTGTATATTTATTTGGCGCACGCATGTTAGCGTACGTTTACCTGCATAACGGCATAATCACGTTGACACAAAAGGTCTCGCCAGATTACCGAAATTAAGCAACAATGAGCCTGGCCAGTACTAGATGGGTGACTATTTGGGAATGTTAAGTGCGGTATGTACCGCGCCGGGACGTAGAAATTTCCAGGTTATATCTGGAGGCGCATTTAATCCACGGAGAGAGATGCACCCTCAGTCTTCGTTAAGATATGTATCTAGGAAAAGGGAAACTGATGTAAAAACCTGAGGTCTACTGTCTGTTCTGACCAGTGGCTGCCGTTGCACCGACTGAGATTAGCAGTTGTACGAAAAAGTGTGGTTGATTCTGCACAAAGCCTTCACCACTAAAAACAAATCATCTGTGTGGATTTCCGAATAAGTTAGATATCGTCGAAATCAATGGGATTTTTAATGCTTTTAGATACTTGTCACTAAAAGAGGACAGAGCAGAAGATAGCACTGGTAGATATTATCAGGATAATATTAGCATTCGAACAAGAACTAAATAATAGGGGTTGTATTACTGTACACATAGATTCGAAAAAGTTGTCAAAAAACAAATATATAACAAATAAATATTATCAAAGGCAAGATAAGTTGCTTTTCTACCAAACTGGATATATTTTTTGTGTTTTTATTCAATGTAACATGTTCATTCAACTCGAAAAACATACAGTGTTTACCGATGTATTGGAAAATCCAAAATGGCGTCTCACACCGTAAGTATGGGAAAAGGTGTTATAAATTATAAAACTATACAAAATACTATTAAAAACCCGCCGAATATATGTCAGCCTATGTCACGGTAACATATATTGAGCGAGTTTTTAACAGTATTTTATCCGGTTTTTTTATTTATAACATCTTTTCCCACACTTACCGTGTTAAAGAGAGAATAAGACGCCATCTTGAATGTTCCATTACATCGGTAAACACTGTATGGCTTTCGAGCTGAATAAACATGTTACATTGAATAAAAACACGAAAAATATATCCAGTTTGGTAGAAAAGTAACTTATCTTGCCTTTGATAACATTTATTTGTTATATATTTGTTTTTTGACAACTTTTTCGAATCTATGTGTACAGTAATACAAACCCAAATAATATAAAATAAATAGAAATAAACTAAAACTAGCAGGCCACCCGGCATTGCCCGGTCGTAAAATACGCTTAAATATGATATTTTGATTAATGCAGATTTCGTATTTATATTACAATAGACCCAATATAATAATAATAATAATAATAATAATAATAATAATAATAATTTAAAAAGTTAAAAAAAAATGACTCATGCGTCACCACCTAGAATCGAAACCAAAATGTTTAGCTTACGATTTACTTTTTCCTTTGACGTCAATGCCTAACCTATGAAGACATGTTTACAGCAAAGCTAAAAATTAAAACATAGACCAATAGCTATTACGTAACGCATGCATATTCGTAATGCTGTCGTTCGACCTTCACCTGGCAGATTCCATTTTTTTTAAATGTTCACACTTTTGCACTGATTTTCCCGGCTAAAACGCAAATATAAAGTTTTGCACGTGTTCGAATACCCTACATATTAAGTTTCATGTCTGTAGACCAAAAACTGACAGAGAAGTTTCGTAAGCAACATTTTTAAACAAATATATATACGCATACATGAATATATATATATAGAGAGAGAGGTTTGTGTTTACTATAACCTTTTAACGCAAATATTACGCAAGTATAAATCATGTAGAATATCTGCATGGATATAATTATACGTAAGAATAAACTAAAGATGATCATCCCATAAGAATACCGAAAAAAACTAATAGGGAATTAATTAAAATGAATGTTTTAAAGAATATGTAAATTAGCTTTCGCAGATAAATACAATTCCACGACACATTTATAACAGTTGTATTTTCTGTTTAAATAAATAGAAAAAGGGTTCTAAATATAGATATTAATACACCAGAAAATTTTTTTTTATAGGAGTATAGATAGATATATGAATAAAACAAAGAAGTATAAAACAAAATCAAATAATAACTATTACACAAATAAAAAAAAGAAGGTATAATAAAATAAATATACAAAAAAAATAGAAATAGCCTTCATCTGAAAGAGTTCTTATTTTACTGTGTTATAAAATTAATTATTGCCAGTTCTATCATGTTAAAAAAGTGTTAGAAGCTGATTAATTAATGAAGACGATGTCCTTTTCTCCTCCTTACATGTTTACTTCTGCTGCATTGTTATTTCATGGTAAACTTGGACCGGATGTAATCCTTACCGACTGTGTGTGATCTGAAATGCTACCAAAGGCAAAAGAAGTTGTTCTGTAATTAAATACTTTAAAAAAAAATAGTGCAAACCTGTTTGTGTGAAGTCTGTAGAGTTCCATGCAGACAAAAAGAATAAAGGAAAAAAAAAAAGGGCCGTCTTTTCTTTTTATATGCTTGTGATATTGTCACCTAATATGCAAATGAGATGCTTCCGGTTAGATATAAAAAGCCCGATTTTTCAGAGACTGCGCTGATTTTGGATTTGGATGTCAGAGTAGCAAGTATTGTCAACAGTGTGTTGTGTTTTTGTCGGGGTTTGGAGTTGAATTTTAACAGCAATGACCTGTTTTGGAATTGAGTTTTGACAGAGCGTCGAGATTTGAAGTGGCGAGTTTTTGGCAGCAGTGTGTCGAATTTAGCACTTGATTGTCCGAAATATACCGGCCTAGCGCGCTCTCCTGAATGAAGTTGCTATCACGCTCGCTCTATCGTTTAACTGTGATTTTTTTAACAAAATACCAACAACTATCACTTCAGCAAGTGCTCGACTGAGCTTCAGTCTCTGGGCCCACCTCCTGCAAAACATTCACAACAAATACTAGTCTAGCTACAAGCACAGCCAACAATTGCACTTACTCTATATCTGTGCCTAAAACTAAATGCAAATACGGTGAACAAAGCTTCTTTCCTAGAACTGCCCTTTTGTGGAACCTACTCTGGGCTGCTTTTCGGTTGACTATAACACGTGTTGTAGTTGGAATGCGTGAGCAGAGATAATAATTTCAACATACTTTTTATATGTAGTGTAAGTCTAATAGGGTCACTCTGCCCTAGGAGTGAAAATAAATGGTTACGATTAATAGGTCGTATATTTTTTATGCAATTGCTGTGAGTTATTACTTTATTGATTATTTATCTATTGTAAAATGGTTAATCCGTATAATTTATGGTGAATATAATTACAATATTTTAATTGTTTATGCTATATTATTGCATTGATTATTATTAGACCGTTTCATGTTAATGGTTAGGCTATATAGGTTATACTTACATCCATTTAGTTTTAGTAAGAAGTGGATAAATGTTATAGGTATTGAAGTATTATGTTGTATAATTTAATTTCTGATATTGATATTTGTGGAAGTGTTTAAAATGGTTCAGGAGACCTACGATATTTTGGTTATATATATATATATATATATATATATATATATATATATATATATATTTATATATATATATGTATATGTATATGTGTGTGTGTGTTTATCATCCACGAGAGCTACAATGTATGTGCATCCCTAACCGAAGACTCCATGTTTTGATTGAGAAATATATATATATATATATATATATATATATATATATATATATATATATATATATATATATATATATATATAACGCTGAACGTCTGTGTATGTCTGGTCACGAATAGGCTATTATAGAAAACTGATCACATATAATGATAGAAGATGTATCGAGACACATGAATGGGTATGTTTGATCTGGCATAATGATGATTCATTAAAAATTGTCGGGTCTGCGTACGCGCCTGGTCCACAAAGTATGGAAATAAAAAAAGTAAAAATTAAAAAAAAAAAAAAAACGTTTAAAAGTGTTTTTGATATAGATGTGCATAATAATACTTTGATAGGTATGTTTTAGCTTAAATAGGGATTGTATAATAAAATTGTAGGGTCTGCGTTCTCGCTTGGCCTCCGTAGAATGGAAATAGGCACAAACTTTATTAAAGACTTTTCATATCTATCTGCGTAAGTATACTTTGATAATTATGTTTCAGTTTGAAGAAATATGGTATAATAAAATTATGGGGTGTTCGTTCGCGCCTGACCTCCATAGAATGGAAATATGTCACAAAGTTTAACAAGGTTTTTTAATATAGATCCACATAATATTGTGATAAGTGTTTTAGTGTGAACAGGTATGGTATAATAAATTATGGAGTTTATCTATTTTATTTTTACTTTCATCATATTTTGCTTTGGTTTTGATACCCTCAAATTCGAAGCTATCTTTTTACAACCCTTCCTTTTCATAACCTATCATACTTTCATAAATCAGAGTCCATTTTCTGTAGGCTGTTTTTGAACCCAGTCAACGACAGGTAGTTTTCCTAGTATATATATATATATATATATATATATATATATATATATATATATATATATGATTACTCCAGTCCATCACATACGTTTATATACGAAGATGTAATTATAAAAGATAAGGATAATTGTTCTCAATAAATAAAAGTAATAAATAATACTCATGTCAATGAATTCTAATTAAATAATATATAATTAATCGATTATTGTGAATTTTCGAACACAATTGCTAGTTGCTAATATGATCTCTCATAATCATGTAATGGATTGTAAGAACATCGGAATAAGGATTCTAAAAATAAGTTTAGTTGCATTATATCTTGATTTTACTCTTTGTAAGAGAATATAAATGCAGTCCTTAATTTAATCATTTTATTTATTACGGACTATTATCCTCATCTTTAAGTTGTTGTTTCACGATGTTTCGGCTAGCTATTCCTCTGGCCTTCTTTTATCGCAACAGTAACCACCAACTTAAAGATAAAACAACAATTTTAAGATCAAGATAATATATATATATTATATAAATAGATAGATAGATAGATAGACACACACACACACACACATATACATACATATATATATATATATATATATATATATATATATATATATATATATATATATATATGTATATATAAACTGTGTCAATCGCTTTCTTGCAGATCAGTAAAATAGTAATATTTCAGTAAATATAGGCCACAGAAAAAAAAAAACGAAATTGTATCATCGAAAGACTGTTTTAAGGTATTTCCAAAATATTCAAGAATGGACATTGTAATCTTTGTCAAGGAATTTCCAGTCTCCATCGTTTTATTGCAGGTCTCTTAAAATGTTGTTTCAGAGCAAAATACAATGTCTATTCATGAAAACTTTATTTTTTATTATATTTTATTGTCAAAGAATAATAAGCAAAAGCACATGCTAGGTGTTAAGCCCAAATAATTGAATTATTTATTGACATATGCAACATTTATTTTTTAAAATAACTTTAAAGAACCTTTTGTCAACAGAAGAAATCAATTGTTTGATCTGAAAAGGATTTATGGCTTTAGCGACATCAACTATCTTCCTCCACAGGCCATCCTTTGAAGTAAATTCCTCTCCTTCCTCATAAACCCATCTTTTCAATACTGATCAGGGATGTTCAATGTGGGTTAAGGTCAGGAGAACACGGTGGCCAGGTCATGAGAGTTTCACAACGAAGCCCATAGATTCAAGAAAGGTTGCACTCGTCTTAGCATAATGGGATGGTGTATTGTCACGCATAAAAATCATCTGAAAGCGACGTGACAATTGTAGGTCATCTAGCCATGGCGACAAATGATTATCCAAAAGGGCCGTGTACGCATTGCTGGTAAGTTTTACATCATCTGGCACTCGGAATGGTCCAACGAACTTATCCCCAATGATTCCCGCCCAAAATATTATGCATCCATCTCCTTATTGGCGATTGTGATTTCTGCTATAAAGGAGGAATATAGCTTCTTTTTTTTTTTTTTTTTAAATAAAATGAAGATAGGTGCATACCACGTATGCCGTGGTAGGTTCAGTATATGTCTGCCTATGTGTCTATACTGTCAGGAAGTATATAGGACAAATTATTGAAAGTGTTTATTTAATCGTATGTAGTTATGGTTTGTAACTATGGAAGGGATTTATTTGAAATAGGGGACTTATGCAAGGTCCGTATATATTAGAATGGGTATCGGAATTACAACTTGGTATTAAATGTATATTATTAGAAATTAGAAATGTAATAAAAGAATAGATGGTATTAAAAAAATATATATATGAATAAGATAAAGGATAAACAAATATAGAATAAGAGGATAAAAATTACAAATGAATAAGGGATTAAAAAATATCAAAAAAATATATAAAATTATAAAGAATACATATAAAAGTATAAAAAGTACAAAAATATTAAATAGAAAAGAATTTAAAATATAAAAAAATAAGTAAAGAAAGCCAAGTAAAATAAAAATGAAATAAAAATGAAATAAAAATACGAGAATAAGAAAAAAAATTACAATGAGAGAAAGTTCGTAAGTAACACAGGAGTAGAGGTCCTCTAGAGTTCTTAGATCCAAGTTGAATACAAAGTAATCACAGAAATACCTTTTTATATTGCTAATAAACAGAGGTTTCGCAATGAGTTAGGGAATGCCAGTTTCAAAATCCAATTCAACAGGTGATTCAGTGTAGCATGTAGTGATTCAAGTGAGTTAAGTACGATAACCATTATGACAGCTTGGCAAGATCTTTTAAAAGTGTTTTCAAACCTACTTATTCTTAACATTAGTAATCCGTCATGTGAACGATTCACGTATGCACAGTCATGAAACAGTTGAGAGATAAAAATCCGGTGACCCCTACCCACGTACCAATTTTTCAATTTTGCCCCTTAGTAGTCCTTTTTCTCAAATGAAAACCGATTAAGAGTTTTCTACATGTCTGGATACCTTATATTCATCTCATCAGGAGAAAATCGATAGCGTAAAAAATAATATTATGTCGAAACTTTAAAGAGTTCTAATGGGGAACTATTGAATGTGCCAAAAGTACGGGGACAACTAAAACTAAGTTTATTAACGTTTAAAAACGATTAAAATATTGGCACAACGAGGGGAAAAAAACGGAAGAAAAGATTCAAAGTTCCCCAAAGAGACACACTGCGTTTACTGTTTCCGGCACAAAGAAAGTTTACGCACCGCAATAGAGACACACTCCAAAATCTTTAAATGGTTTCTGGAGTCCGCTCTATGTAGCACCTCGAACCATTTCATTTTATATCTATCGGCACAGCACGGGTTGTCAACTAAATGCTGGCCGATAGCAGAGGCTGCAGAAGGAGGGAGATTACCAGACCCCATCCTCCCTTGTCTGATCTTCAATGGAACATGCTGGTTTATACGAGTCAAAAAATGCAAGGATATTCACCCAACATAATCAGCATCGCACTGGCATTTGAATTGATATACAATATTGCTATTTTGGATGCAAGGCAAACTATCCTTGCAGAAAGAAGGAAAAGCAGGTCTCGTAGTATATACCAAACGCAAGGACACAGAATAAAAGCAGTCGTAAATACTTCTGCGAATCTGTTTAGAAAGTCTGTTACTCTTTTCCCCAATCCACGGTAATCTTAAATAAACCGGGCATTTCAAAAGTCCAAACTTTTTAGAGGATTTAAAACCCGCAACCTTTTTGAAAATACAGTCATCAATAAGGTCAACAGAATAACCATTATTGATGAATATTTCCCTAATCTTATCGAGGTCGGCGTCTAATCTGTTAGGCGAACAAATCATGAGGGCTCTATGTGCCAAAGTATTAATTAGGCCGACTTTACGTGCTTTTGGTACTAAAAAAAATCAGTTTACATATAGGCCAGTAAATGTCGGCTTCCTATAAATTGTAGTGAGAAAGCCCCCCCCCCCACCCTTGAACGTTCGACAAGACCATCCAAGAAGGGAAGCGAATTGTCCTTCTCACTTTCCACAGTGAACTTTAGAGCCCCATGCAAAGAATTCAACCTATCAAAAAATATTGACGCTTCACCTTGCGATGGAAAAATAGCAAAAGTGTCGTCAACATATCTGAAATATGTAGTGGGTTTTGTTATAGAGTTGAACAGAACGGATTCATAGAATCCGACAAAAATATCCGCTAAAGTTGGGGCCAACGGACTACCCATTGAAACTCCGTCGACCTGATAGTACATAATATCACAAAAAATAAACTCCATAGATTTTGTACACATTAAATCGAGTTCAATAAGAATCTCTTTAGAAAACCGTGGGACAGTCAGGCGACCATCATAGAGCGCGTCGGTACATATACGTATAGTCTCATTCAACGTTATGTTGGTAAAGAGACTAGAGACATCAAATGAGCACATAAAAGATGTCTCTGCATTTGAATCCAACCCACGTAAATAATTAACAAACCGAAAAGAATCAGGGATGCAGTGCGTGGTATATAATTCGCGCACAGGTTGCAGAATTTCTACAAGCCACTGAGCCAAAGAATGTGCCGAACCAACCATTGATAAAATAGGTCTCAGTGGAACACCTTGCTTATGGATTTTGGGGAGACCATACATTCTGGGATGTTGTGACCCATTGCAAAAAACATTCTTTTTAAATAATGCAAGTAGACGTCTTTGCATTTTGGCCTCGTTCTTGCAAGTATTATCCGTCAACTCGACAGGGCCGAGTTTACGGAATTTCGAAACATCGTTGAGAATAACTACCATTTTCTCAATGTAGTCCGATTTGTCCAAAATTACCACTCCTGCACCTTTGTCTGGTTTGTATTGTTGCGATTCTATGTAAGTTTTGTATCTGTAATTTGCTTCGTTTATTTACAAAAATATCGGCTAACCTATTTATGTGATTTAAGAACAGTTTTTTGTTTAAAACTTATTCAATAAGGAAAGAAAGTTTAACATTACTTTATACTTACCTCATTCCTATTCTTCATTTAAAATTCTCAATTTATTTTTAATTATCAATTTTTTATTTTCTGTCGTTCCTTCCTAATAAGATTAACGATTAACGGATATTTTAGACGTAGAAAGGGAGGTAACTCTGTACGTCAGAAATTTTAAAGGTTTAGTTGAATTATAAGTTACCAAATCCTAATATGTATCCATAACGTTAAAAGGGAAGTAACTCAAGCTGTTCGATATTTTCATGTTTATGCAGGTTTCTAGGTTTGGTAAATTCCTAGCAAGCATTTATGATTTATTTATTAATTAAACAAATCCAATTAAAACTAGGCTAACCTATTCAAAATATAAGTTTGTAATGCATATCTTAACTATGATATTGATTTTATTACCAACGATTTAACCTATGAGGGGCGTACAATAAGTAATGCCCCTGACCCACTTCCCATAGCAGTAGTGCAACGAAACTTGGCACAGTTATTAGTCTTTCTCTACATAGGAACCACCCAGAGTTATGCATTTCTCCCATCGTTTGATGCAGCTCTGGAGACCGTTTTTGTAGAACACCCCAGGTTGGTCCTCCAACCACGAGGTGACTTCAGAAATCAAGGCTGCATCATCTGGAAAACGCTTTTCTTTCAAAAACAACTTCATGGCTGGGAAGAGGTGAAAGTCAGAGGGTGCAAGATCAGAAGAGTAGGGAGGATGGGAGAGGATTTCATAACCACACGTCCGAGCTTCTGATCTAGCGACATGCGAGTTGTGGACCAGAGCGTTGTCCTGCAGGAGGAGGGTACCTTTGCTGATCTTGCACCGACTCTTGATTTTGATAGCTTCCCTTAATTTCCTCAAAAGTGAAGCATAATAGGCTCCTGTAATTGTGGTACCGTTTGCCAGGAAATCTGTCATCACTACTTCGTCCTGGTCTCAGAAGACTGTGAGCATGACCTTGCCAGCGGAGGGCTGCACCCTTGCCTTCTTTGGAGGTGGTGAGTCCAAGTACTTCCACTGCATTGACTGGGCTTTGGTCTCTGGATCATAGTGATGGACCCAGATTTCATCCTGTGTAATCAATCTTTTTAAAACTTTGACTCATCTTCTTGGCACATCTCCAAATTCATCCTCGAGCACTCGACGCGTTCTTGCTTCTGGAATGGTGTGAGCAACCTGGTAATCCATCTGGCAGACACCTTATGCATATGCAAATGGTGATAAATGATAGTTTCCACAGACTCTGTACTAATCTTGACATCTTGGGCTATTTGGCGAATAGTAATGCGCCGATCTTCCAAAATGGCAGCCTCAACTTGACGGACAGATGCCTCATCAATGGCAGAAGGGGGGGGGCGACCGGGTTTGGGAGTTGTTTTCACAGACTTCCGACTATGTCTGAATTCACGATGCCAGCGTTTTACAAGGTAATATAATGGAGCATTATCACCATAAGTTTTTTTCATTTCATCAAAAGTCTCCTGTGGTGTGCGTCCTTTCAAATACAAAAACCGGATCACTGTTCGACATTCAACAGGCTTCTTTTCACACCTGACTCAGTTCAAATACCTGTAAAACAGAAACCACAATTAGTTCAGTGGTGTAATTTGCCATATAAATCATTGCACATGCAAAATTTCAGCTAGATCAGACAACTGGAAGTGGGGCAGGAGCATTACTTATTGCACGCCCCTCGTACGTTTGCCACCCAACCATAATTTTCTGAGGTTATGCGTGGCTTTAATACAAAAATATGAATTCAGGAATTAAGTTCTTAAATACTTATCTAATAATAATGCATATCCTATTAATAAGTATTCTATTAATAAATATATTATTTCGTTCCATGTACGTTTTACTCCAATGAAAGTGGGGTTCACCTTGTTTTTTTGGATTTAATCGTTCAGAATAAGAATATTATTTAATAAGCTAGGATTTTTCAAGTTTTACTAATCTAAAAACAGTATCAATAATTCCCCATTCTTTAATTACTAATATTGTTTTTTTGTTGAATTCATATTGCTAATTTTTGTTAAGCCATTTTATTGATTTAGAAACGGTATCAACTATTTCACCATCAATATGACTAAAATTGTGTTCCCAGTTTTGAAACAATATTGCTAATCTTTGTTAATCCTTTTTGTAGATCTAAATTTTTTATCTAATGATCCATTTTCTTTATTTCTAAAAATGTGTTTCTAGTGTAGAATATTAGATTCCATATTTGCTTGCTAAATTTGAATCATTCATGACATCTAATTTACATAATTCTTAGATATTTAACTCTGTATTAACCTCAGTATGTCATTGCGATACATCTTATGAGATGACTTGCCAATTTTTATGATTTCAGGTTCAAATGAAAAGCTACTGCAGGAACTGGAATACAACCTACTAAAGCCTGATTGGCACAGCCGGTGAACTTCAAAAATGCAAGATGGAGGTGAAAACACTTTAGAAGTATGATGTGCAATAACATTTTGGGCGGACCTGAACGAGAATCGCCCCCCCCTATCATTTTAACCCGTATTCTGCAATTGATATTTTTTTACGACCTAACTCAGCGTAGTATAAACAACCCCAATCTCCTCATCTTAAGAACGGTTTTCGGAATAAACACTCCCAACCTCGAAAACTATACTGCATACTAAAACATGCTATAAAAATTATAGGGGGGGGGTGATTCTCATTCAGGTCCGTTAAATTTTATTTAAACTTGTGAAAAAGCCACAGAAATGTATGGAATGCTTCATACTGCTTTTGGATCTTGCATGAATCGAGCATCAGTTTTTGAGTGGTATACGAGATTCAAGGAAGGCAGGGAGTATGTGAGAGATGATGAGAGGTGTGGGAGGAGTAAGGAAGTCAGACCACCAGAGTTGATTTGCCAAATAAAGAATTTCATGGATAAGGACCGTTTTGTCTGTAGAGATATTAAGTTCAGTTTGATGTCAGTGTGTGAACTGTACACACACTTATTTGCAAGAAACTGAAGATACGGAAGATTTGCGCAAAGTTTGTCCCATGGGGTGCTCAAAGAAAGACATTGCTGTGACCAAGATGGGCATAAAGACAGTTCCTCACCTTCCCTATGGTCCAGACGTTGTTCCCTGTTATTTTTGATTATCCCCTGAGCTCAATGAAAATCTTAGAGGCTGTCGTTATGAAACAATTGAAGAAATTAAAAATGCTGTAACGAGGGTCATTGACACACTTACACAAGACTGCCATGGTGCAGTCAAGAAGTTGTTGGAACTGTACAACAAGTGCATTGCAGCTGGAGAAGATTACTTCGAAGTGGAACTAGAGTTTTATGTGTGTACTGTCAATAAAAGTGCCCATAAGAATAAAGTCAGGAAACTTATTGAACGAACCTCGTATGTTTTTTTTTTTTGTTTTTTTTTTTAAATTTTTTTACTTACAAAGAACCGACTCCATGGATATCCGGTTTAAACTAGTTTGTTCACTGTCTTTGCATTTACATAGTTTAATAGGGTGGTGGCTTTTATCAGAGGTGTGACTATTTTTTAGATCATTTCTTGACTTTTAGAAATTACTTATTTTTATGAATTTATTATTTCATTTTATAAGTTATTTGTTTATTTGTTATTTACTTTACGTGTTTATTTATTTTTTGTTTTTCTTTATTTTCTTTATTTTCTAGTTTTACTTTGACATATTGTTTGTTTATTTATCTATGCATCATACCTTACGCTCAAAGCCAACGACTGCCACGCCCTTTGTCTCTAAGCAAATTCCTCAGCTAAAACTTGGCAATTGCGTTATGGTTGCTTTTTAATTCATTTTATTTTATTTATCTTTTTAATAGAAATTCCATGGCGACTTAATTACTTTCGATTTTGAAGAAATAAAACGAAAGTTTTAACATTTTAATTGATTCATCTACTGCAAGGGTCTCCAAACTACGGCTTGCTAAAGTATTTAATCCGGTTCGCGGAGCTCTTATTGAAAACGTAAAAATATTTAGGAAAAATGTAAAAAGTGGAGATGTGTGATAATAGTGTGGTGTTTTTTTTATTGCGTTAAAAATAATTAAATGAATGTGGTTAAATCAAGCATCTTAGCGAACGGTGATGCGGAGGAGGGGGGCATTGACCGTTCACTAAGATGCTTGATTTGGAGTTTTTTTTAAAAACACTTATTTGAATTTATCGTCAGTCTAAAGTATTTGAGTGATATCGTAGGATAACAGAAACACGTGCGCACACACACAAACAGATATGCAACAAATAAATATAATCAAAATCAAGATAACTTACTCTTGGACCTACCCGATGAATCTTTTTCTGTGTTTTAACTTATTTAAAAGCGTTTTCTACTGAAAGGAAAAAGGTCGTGTCGAATACAGCACGTAAGGATGAAAAAAAGAAAGATAAAGAAGAAAAGCAAACAAACAATAAAATGGCGACACGTGACCACACGAGGCCTCGGGAACCGTTTCCAAATATAAAATTGAACAGAAACACAATACCGTGGGACTACTTGGCAGCTGACTATATCATTGTTATTTTCAAATCTGATGTAGATTATTTGTTGTTGAGCTGTCCTCTTAAAAAATAATTAACCCTGCCCAAGTTCCATCATCACTGATTATTAAGGCTATGACAACAGCATATTCTTTTCATTGTTTTGACTCTCGAGTATATATCCGACACAGTTAGATACAGTTAATCAACCGAGAACCACATCACTCTAAATAAAAGCGTATAATATATCAACTGATACACACTCGAGAGTCAAAACAATTAAAAGAATATGATGTTGTACTAGCCCTACTGATCATGATGTCTCACCATTTATCTAGCACTTATCAAACATTATCCTAGAGTAGCCTACGGGCCTTCATAAGTAGTTACTCCCAAAGTAAAAAAAAAAAAAATGAAAATAAAAAAGAAATGCAGATAACTTAAAATTGTCTCACGATTAATGATATTTATAAGCTGTATATCTGTTTAATTACCTGTCACCATCTTGTTTTTTTCTTAACTCTTACGTGATGTCTTCGACATCATTTTTTTTTTTATTTCAGTAAAAAACAATTTTGAAGAAGTTAAAACACACACACACACACACACACACACACACACCCACACCCACACACACACACACACACACACACACACACACACACACACACACACACACACACACACACACACACACACACACACAAAAAAAAACCAAAAAAAAAAACCAAACTTATCCAGATAGGTAGAAGAGTAATATATCTTACCTTTGGTAACATTTAACATTTATTTGTTGCAAGTTTACTTTTTTTTTTTACCTAATTTTATAGATAACTATAAACTATAAAATTCCTGGATTTTTAAAAACTGGATACGTGTTTTATAAATGAAAAAAAGTCTAGATAACATAATGACATAATACAATGACATAAAACACTTTAGCTAAATATTTTTTTTATTAAAAACTAAGTGGCCATTTTTTTCATATTTTGAATTTTAATATACGTAAGGGGATTAAAAAAAACAGCGCAAAACCGTTCTGTTTGAGAATCAATTTTGCTCATTCCGGAATAAGTGGCCATTGTTCTTTAAAAGTAAATTCTTTCTTACCTTAAAAATAATTGTCAGCAGAGATTATGTCCAAGGCTGCTGTAAAGAAGGTGGGCTCTCTCTACCGTGCTAGAAAGTTACTTACGCCTGAAAGTATCCTGTACCTCTACAAAGCCACCATTCGCCCATGTATGGAGTACATCTGTCACATTTGGGCTGGTTCATCTGCTACTATTCTCTCGCTCCTGGACAGGGTCCAAAAGAGAGTCGCCAACCTAATAAGCCCCGAACTGTCATCTAAGCTTCAGCCCCTGTCCCATCGACGAAATGCTGCATCCTTCTGTCTGTTTTACAAGTATTTTAATGGTGGATGCTCTGACGAAATACAAGCCCGTGCACCTCTATGACAAAAATACCTCCGAGAAACCCGACAAGCAGCGAAGTCCCACCCCTACACAATTGAGATCCCTAGATGTAAGAAAACCTTCTACTCCAATAGCTTCTTCCCTAGACTTTGGAATTCTCTTCCGGTTTCCTGCTTCCCCAACTGTACTGACATGCAGAAGTTCAAGTGTAATGTGAACAGACATCTTGCTGCTAAACTTCCTACATAGTACTTCTGCAACTTAGATCCCTGAGATTAGCCCCCTACAACAAAGTGGCAATGTGCTTTGTTTGGGGTAAAAATGTAAAAAAACAGAAAAAAAAACAAAAAAACAAAAAAAAAAAAAAACAAAAAAAAAACAAAGAAAAAACCATCCTTTTACATAAAATGAATGTCATTTCTCAATCAACGACAATGACAAAATTATATTTATGACGTTATATTAGATTTTGGAAGAATTCATTTTAAAATGGATAATGTCTAAATTAATGATGTAAACCGACACTTACTTTCATCATTGGCGATCAGATGATCTCATTTTTTAAAAATAGTTGTGGAAAAGTTATAACGCGTGTACAAATCAATGTAGGAGCGCATTATTCCAGAAAAAACTGTCATTTTCTCTTTTTCTGTATTTTTGCTATGTACAGATTGTCTGAAACCATCAACACCAGAAAAGGCCAAACTCTTCGCCAATAACTTTGCAGCAAATTCTACCGAACCACGATAGAATTACTAGTGGCAGCCATGTTGTTTGTTTTTATACTGTGCTAGTAAATTACTCACACTAGAGAATATCCTATATCCTTACAAAGCCACAATTTGCTGATTCATCGAGTATTGTTGCCATACCTTGGCTGGTTCATCTACCAGTAGTCTTTCACTCTTAGATCGGGTCTAAAAAAGTCTCCAAACTAATATGCCCCGTACTATCGGCCAAACTCCAATTTTTGTCCCATCTCTGCAACGTTAGATCCCTGAGTCTGTTTAATGGTTGGTTGGTTGTTTTTGTTTTACGGCATATCAACCCTTTTCGGGTTATTTAATGCCGAATCCAAAGATTTTGAAGAAAATTTTTTTAATAGAATATATTCGTTGTTTTCAAGTCGGTTTCTATTCAACACATAGTTCGAACCCTAACAGGTACTACCACTCCAGGTCAGAGTGGACCTGGGAGCAATGGTAATTAAAGGGTGGCTCCACACTCCCCAACGCCCACAAGCTGGGGCCTCACCACTGGATATAGTTTAAGGTCATATCCAGGACCCCCATTGAGGGACTTTTACCCTCTGCAGGGGGGGGCAGTCGGTGTATTCTAATGCCCCACCGACAGGGCCGTCTGTCTAATGGAATATCCTCTGATAAGCTCATAGTACTTGTGCCCCCTCTCGATTAAACATGATAAGCAATAAACCCCCCCTTAACTGTTGAGTTCCCTAGATGCTAGAAAGTCCTTTATGCAAATAGTTTTTTCCCTCGAATTACTAGACTTTGGAATTCCCGCCCCGTTTCCTGCTTCCCTGACTGTACAAAGATGCATAAGTTTAAATGTAATGTGAACAGACATCTCGCTGCTGCACTCTCTACACTCTGTGGTTATATACGATCGCATATAGTATCCCCTTACGTCCCAAGTAGCAATATGCGTTGTTTTGGAGTAAATAAACGCAAAAAAGGACCAATGATTACCATTATGACATTTGTTGACTTTGTCAACTAATGTCATAATGGTAAGCCCCAACCCTTGTCACATTGCCGCAATTTTACATCTCTGTGCCTGTTTTACAAATATTTTGATGGAATGTGCTCTGATGAACTCGTTGCACTTGTGCCCCCCCTCGACGTACACATCCCCGACAAACCCGCTTAACAACAAAATCACACCCCTTCACTGTTGAGGTCCCTAAATGCCAGAAAGCCTTCTACTCAAATAGTTTCTTCCTTCGAACAGCTAGATTTTGGAATTCCTTTCCTGCTACCTGTTCCCTGACTGTACTGATATGCAGAAGTTTAAATGTAACGCAAACCAACATCTTGTGGATCTTTCCTAGGCATGGCTCCATATAGTAACCCATGCATCCAAGTGACGATATGCCTTGTTAGGAGCGAACGTGAGTAAAAAAAAAAAAAAAAAAACTCTCCGTCCTTTGAGAATGAAACATTTTGGACTTCTTTACTTTCTAAAACGACATAATTACATGAAAGTTAGAAAACGATCACAAAAAAAAAAAAAAAAAAAATGAAACTTATTGAATCTTTCTCATTTGCTTTTACGTACACATTTTCTCATCTATGTTATCTTGTGAAATACAAGATCTCCATCGAACCTATAACGACATGTAAGCAAAACACAAACTGCATCACCAAGAGCGAAGACACCCAAACACCAGGAGTAGCAACAGATATGACAGCAGCGATTCATAAGCGATAATGGCGCCGACCTCTACTTTATTAAAATAATAGCAATTCAGCCCGGCTTTGCTTGGGCCCTATATACTGTTCATAACTTGCCCTACGTGTGAATACACTTTATGTAATATTTCAAATGTTTAGACCAAAATTTGTCTGAGTAATTTCGTAGAGACCGCAGAGGTAAATTTTCATAACTTGGACCCCAATTTTTACCCCATAACATTTATTATTTTGGTCTCAAATCAAAATACAAAGTTTTACCCATGTCCAAGTTACCTACAGCTAAAATTTCAAGTGTTTAGACCCAAAATTGGCGGAGGAATTAGGTAGAGTCTGTAAAGGTCAACTCTTTAAACTTTGACCTTTTGCCAGCCAAATTTTCGCCTTAAAACTGATTAAAATGCTTGCCGCATGTCTGAATCGACGTTGTGTATAAATTTCAAATGTTTAGACCCAAAATTGGCTGAGTAGTTTGCTAGACACCGCAAATGTCAGATATTTTGAACTTTGATCCCTTGGCAGCTCAAATTTTCGATCCAAACCGATTAAAAAGCTTGCCTTATCTCTAAAGAGCCTTTCAAATCTTTAGACCAGAAATTGGCCGAGTAATTTGGTAGCGGCCGCAGAGGCCAAATTTAAAAAAAAAACTTTGACCCCAATTTTGACCCCTTAACATTAATTTTTTTGAAAGGTTTGATCCATGTCCAAATAACGTATATTTAAAATTTCAAGTGTTTAGACCCAAAATTGGCGGAGGAGTTTGGTAGAGTTTTCAAATGTCAAATCGCTGCAGTTTAACCCCTTGACAGCCAAATTTCTGGCTGAAAACCAATTAAAAGAGATTTTGTCATATCTCAATACCCCTTATGTCAAATCTTGAGTCTCTAGACCGAAAATTGACAGTTATTTGGTACATAAATGTACACACACACACACACACACACGCACACACACATTTTCACTTTTATAGATATATAGATTTGATTGACTGTTAACGACGCATTAAGTTGTCATAAACTATGCCTTTGTGCCCATTCTACCATTAACCTTCACAGTTCATTATAGCAAAGCATTATTGGATGAAGCACATTTCCCGCGGAAATAACTACGCTAAAAGAGAAAAGACCAGAAAATTTCGACAGATTAGATACGAAAATATGCGATAAAATATTTATAAAAGGACTTCAAGTAACAAACTTAATCTAAATTCACTTACAAACACACCAGGTTTAAATAGAAATAAAACAAACGTGGAGTCAGGAAAACCAACATTCCCTACGGCAAGGCTAATCGTATCCTTAAGACACATCTAGCAGCAAAAGTTCCCTATTTTTGTACACCTGAGAATATGCCCACAACTACTTCCGCACGAGCGATATATAAGCACATGCAACGTCAGTTCAGACACCGGTAGTAGCAGAGACAACAACTCGTATGGATTACTCTTTCTATCTCCAACAGCAGCCCCAATAACTAACTCGAATATCTTCACCCTCTCTTTCTCATAGTAGCAGAAGCCGTTCGCTTACCGTCGACAACAACAAACCTTAATAACAAGAGACATTTCAAATTATTCACACTTTTGAGAACTTTAATAACAATAATCTTAAAATTCTTTTCACCTCGGAACATTCTCTCAACAAGAGACATTTCTAATTATTTTCACTCTTACAAACCCTAATAACAAGGACTTTGTTATTTTCTTCTTCTCGGAAACTTCTTGTCAACAAGAGACATTTCTAATTATTTTTACCCAAACAAACCTTAATGACAAGAACTTTGTTATTTTCTTTTTGTCGGAAACTTCTTATTAACAAAAGACATTTTCATCCATTTTGTTCTTCAATAAATATTTAACCTAATACTCTCTCTGCTTTCTTACTACCATATGCTAAACTTGTTATTGTGATCGTTACTATCAGGTACTGAGATACCTTATAACACAGATATAATAACTAGTTCCAAAGGTCACAATATAACATCTATATTTGAATAAATAATTTAAGCGCTGTTTATATAATTTTAATTTTTTTCTTATTCAAAAAAAAAAAAAAAAAAAAAATGAAATTTCCCAGAATAAAGAAACTTCGAAAATTACTTTCTCACAATAAAAAAATAAAATAAAAATAGGTTCACAACCCCCCCATGCATCAAAATAGCGAATCAGTATAAAAGCACAATTCATGGCTAACACTGTGCAATATCAGCATAAAATTATTTTTCTTCGTTATAATTGCGAAACTAGAAATATTAAATTTCAAGCAAATCCAATGATGCCTACTTAAATATCATGCCACATTAAGGGGCATATCCAACAATTACGAAAAACAATGAAAAATAATTAATAATGAAAATAATTTTCGAAGACAATCAGCGAAAATTGTGTTTTGCAAAAAAAGAAAAAAAAAAAAGAAAAAAGAAACTGGTGAGTTCGAATCGTAGCAAAGGAAGATAAATATTTTCTGAAAAATGAAAATGTTTATCCAATTTAGCAAGACTTAATTTTCGCTATTTGTCTTTAAAAGCCGTTTTCTACCTAACCGTTTTTCGTAATGTTTGGATATTTTCATTACTGCGACATGAAAATTAAGTAGATACCGTTGCTTTTACTTGAAATTCAATATTTCGATTGTTCGAATTTCGCTATGATAACAAAGAAGTACTAAAAATTGTACTCAATTAAAACAAAGAAAATATTAATTTTAGAATGGCATCATCGGTCAACAAATGCAGGAAGAAAGGTTTGATTAGATTCAGAACCGCAGGCAAAACAAGTCAACACTGAAAATCGAGAATAGAGAAAATATTTTTCTTTGTTTTTTTTTTTTATTACTTGCGTTTATTTTTTTTACTCACGTATTGTCACTTATCGAGGACAAAAACCACCTGAGGATGAGACTTAACGAGATGGAATGATTGTCTGTTGAGAAGTGAAAACCTTATGAGTGAATTTAGAGTAATGGCTCGAATGGACCAGGTTCGAATATTTGTGGGAACGGTTCACATTTTGAATCTATTGACATTGGATTCGAAAACGGACATGTATTACAAAGCGCTCGGACCCTACGAAAGATTTAGGGCGATTAAGGCGCTAGTGTACATACATTTGTAGGTTTATCCTTTTCGAACAGAGAAGAGACGTCTTGTTGCATCAACATGGCCGTTTAAAGGTTGATGGGGTTTTATCTTAATTTTGATTCTTTAGATAACGTTCGTCAAGACATTTGTTGAACTGAAACGTTTTCTTTTAAACAATAAATAATTTGGCTTCGGGATCTATTTACAGCCGATTGATATTTTGTATTTCTGTTTTTTTTATTATCATTTTTCTACTTCTCACTTATAATCTATCTATCTATTTATTTATTACAAGCAGGGAAACTCAACGTTGTCCCGGATTGAAAGATGATCAACGAATGTTTCACAATTCTATATTTTTATTGTTATCGACAATCGGTGAAATCGCCCATTTTTAAATCAAATCGATTGATTGCCTGCTTTAGTTGGAGACACATCGCAGTGAACCAGGAGGAAGCTTCACATGCATCTACGCAGTGACTCAGTCCGCAATACATCGTAGGCTATACTGCACTGTAGAGAACCTACTGTTGATTTTATAAAACTATTTTTATATATAATTGCTTGAATTAAAGTTTAAAAGGCAAAAGTCAAGTATTATGCTTCAATTGTGCTCTAAAGAGAAACATTCATTTCGTCATATCAAAGAACCTACTGTTGATTTTATAAAACTATTTTTACATATAATGGTCTGAATTAAAGTTTAAAATGAAAAAGTCAAGTATCGTGGTTCAATTGTGATTTAAACAGAAATATTCATTTCGAACGCACCTTTGTCATATCAAAGAGCCTACTATTGGCGTTATATATCAGCCCTTTTTACATCTGATGTTAGGTTGTATAAGGTGTTAACTTTGGTCAAAATCGCTTGTTCCTTCTTTCATCGGATTATATCAATTATCGATACTTATCGAAGACATTTCTATGAACACTGCCAAATACATAAAGTACACTTGTGTGATGTTTCATAAAAAATCGAACCAGCCGTTTCGGAGTCCATAGAGAACGAACTTACAGACTGTGTTAGGGGATATCGAGAATTCCTCATTGCCATATAACTCTCACAAAGGTCCCACAGAATGAAGGATGTTTGTGTTTTCCCTATATCTATTTCGTCAATCTTAAAAGTAAAAAACTAATGTCGTGTATATTTTTCTAACGTTACGTTGTTCGGATCAAGTAAAGATTAGATACCCCGTAGCAGACGACAAAAATAAGCGAACAATTCAAGGGCACCGGTTGTTCGACCTTGACATTGCCGTTAGTTTGTAAACTTGTAAACAGATCAAATAGCAGACATATTCGTAAATGTAACAAAATATATTTGAATAAATGGGTGTCTTTCTGAGTACGTTCTTTTTATATATTTACAGAACTGTTAATAAAACTAATAATAATACAATAATAATAATAATAATAATGTAAATAAATAAATAATAAAAATAAATAATATAATAATAAAATATAAAATAATATAATAAGAAATAAATAATAAAAATAAAATAAATAAGTAAATTTTTACGACGTGTCCCACTGTCCCACTGTCCCAGCATATTAAAAAATCTCCAACCATCCTATGTTAAGAATGGCTTTCGGAAAAACACATTCAACCTCAAAAGCCGTTCTATACATGGAGAGGTTGGGAGGTGTTTATTCTGAAAGCCGTTCTTAACGTAGGGTGGTTGTTGGGGTGTTTATACTACGCTGAGGCAGGTCGTAAAATAATACCAAATAAACCGAGGTTACAACTGAGAATTTCGGATGATGTTAATTAAAAAATGCATGATTAAAAAAAAAAAAATTAAATAAAATTATTATAACCAAACTTTTTATGGCAGAAACAAATATAAAATAACCGACTTGTTCGGATTTTTGCGACCAAGATTAATTTTTATGTACAGTGTGTGTGTGCGTGTGCTTGTGTGTGTGTGTGTGTGTGTGTGTGTGTTTATCTTTCTTCGTGCGTTTTTAATACAATTCAATATTTATTTAAAGTGCGATGTATGTAGGTGGTCAGTGGAGGAGAAATCCTTCTAGACCGAGGCAATTTTTATGCATAATAAAATCACAAGTATAAACAATCGAGATTTAAAAAAATATATTTTATTCAAATATCTTTTATAACTTTTATTTTTATAAAGATGAAGTGTAGTATTACAAGATACAAATCTTTTTATAATTTTTATTTTTATTAAAAAAAAAAACAACAAAAAAAACTTGCTATTTGCTTACTTCTCCATAAAGACAAATTAAGTGCAAGTAAGTTTAGCGTCCGAAAATTTCAGTTTCCAATGTTTTGCAATTAATATAGTTCATTCATTGATCTTTTTTAATTTTTATTATAATTATAATAATTATTATTAGTTTTATTAAAGTTCTGTAAATATATTAAAAAAACGCACTCAGAAAGACACCCATTTATTTGAATATATTTAGTTACATTTACATTTTCGTTTACTTACATTAAAATGTTTTGTGTAAATAGAAAAAACTTTTGTTTTTTTTTATCCTTAAAAATTTTGTAAATATTTAATATTAAAGAAAATGTTTTGTGAATATATATACTTTCTTTTAAATCTTTAAAAGTTTTGTAAGTATATTTTTAAAAAATCTTGCTCGCGAACATTTGAATATGTCTGCTATTTGACCTGTTTGCAAGTTTACAAACAACTAACGGCAATGTCAAGGTCGAATAACCGGTGCCCCTTGAATTGTTCGCCTATTTTTGTCGTCTGCTACGGGATATCTAATCTTTACTTGATCCCGTTGTTCTTCTTTATAAATGTCAACTGTCAATAAAATGTGTTAATTATACTTGGTTTTAGTTTCATCTATTATTTATTCTGGTGATAGATACGTCTGGGATTATACAGGCCTATTATTCTAACAAACCTATTCATCAGCTGGTTAAGTGTTTTTAATTTTGAACATTTTCTAACTGATTACCGACCAGGTCTGTGTATGATTTACTTGCGCGCGCACACGCGTGTGTGTGTATGGCTGTATGTGTGTGTGGATGTGTGTTTTTCTGTGTCTTTCATCTTTCTTTGTATGATTGATGCATGCGTTTATGCATACGTGTTATTTTACTCTTTTCCACCCCAAACAGGTTTAAGAACGAGGTGCCTTCAATAAGTTTCCAGACATTTTTGTCGTATGGTCACTTTTATTGCTAGTACACACATGAAACTCTAGTCCCCTTCGAAGTAATCTTCTCCGTCTGCAATGCACTTGTTGTATCGTTCCAACAACTTCTGGAAGACCCCATGGAAGTTCTCTTGTGTGAGCGTGTGAATGGCCCTTGCCACAGCCTTCTACATCTCACTTGTCTAATAGCAACAGCTATTAAGGGTTTCCTTGAGCTTAGCAAATGACCAAAAGTGACAGGGAGCAGGGAAGGTGAGGAACTGTCTTTATGCCCATTTTGATCATGACGTCTTTCTTTCTGATTTTCTCTTGAGACAAACTTCGTGCAAATCTTCTACATCTTCAGTTGTTCGCAAATAAATGTGTGTACAGTTCCCACACTAACATCAAACTGTGCACTTATTGTCCCTATAGACATACGACGGTCCTTATCCATGAAATTCTTTATTTGGCCAATCAACTCTGGTGTTCTGACTTCCTTACTCCTCCCAAATCTCCCATCATCTCTCACAAACTCCCTGCCTTCCTTGAATCTCTTATGCAACTAAACGCTGATACCCGATTCATGCAAGATGGTCCAAAAGCAGCCTGAAGCATTCCGTACGTTTTTGTGGAATTTTTTCCAAGTTTTAAACAGAATTTTATAGCATATTGTTCTGCTGAAGTGTCCTCAGATCCACATTGCATTTTTGAAATTCACCAGCTTTTACAATCAGGCTTTAGTACAGTGTATTCCAATTCCTGCTGTAGCTGTTCATTTGAACCTGAAATCATAAAAATTGGTCAATCATCTCATAAGATGTATAGCAATAGCATACAGACTTTTCAAGTGTCCATTATTATTATTATTAATTTTATTATTATTATTATTATTATTATTATTATTATTATTATTATTATTATTATTGATGGTGGTAGTGGTTGTTGTTGGTGATCGTCTTGCATTTTGACTTGTTTGTATTGAACAGAATGCAATATTGTTTATCAATACGAAAAAGTCTAAATTCAAAAGACAACAATAATAGAAAAATCCACAGAAAAAAAACATGCACGCCACATACATAAATCGAATGACTACTCCACCCAATTCTGTATTTTAACCATCTACAAATATTAACTAGCACGTATATACGAAGGCATATACAGATCTAAAAAAAAAATGAATCTCATGCTAAAAAAGTAATGGAAATTAAAATTAAAGGGTTTCAAAAGAAACAAATCTATTTAGAAATATAAAATCTTAGTTTCGCATTTTTGTTTGTTTATCTTGTAATGGACATTCGCACACTCAATTACAGATACGCGATAAGAATGCTTTTACTTTGTTATCCTAATAGAACGATGCTATAAAACTATTCATAACAATTAGTGAAAAATTAAGTTTTAATAGTTTTGAGCGAAGAACAAATTAAGTCAAATTAACTGAAATATATTAATAACTTCGTGCCTAGCAATAATATTCTAGTAGTCATTTACAAAATTGCGTATTTGTCAAAAAAACAAACAAAAAAAAAAAACAAGGAAATGGAATAACCGTATAAATTAAAATAAACGGCGAATCTCGCGCAATGTGTGCTACTGAAACATTTTCCGGTCGGTTAGTATATGTAACCGATGAAATCGCTTGGGATTTCTTTCTTTAAGTAAAGAACACTGAGTGTAAATCTACTAAAAATGACTGACTAGTCAGAATCTAATAACGATTGGTCAGATGCATTGCTATTTAGGCACCATGTAGAATATCCAGTCACGGCTTGGATAGGTTTATATAAGAAGAACCGCATACATAGTGTGCAGATAACAGAACTGGATATTATCATCGGCACACATTCAGAAAGATTAAGGCGCACATTAGGACACATTTCCAACATACACAAACATAATTACCCATATATACATGTATATCTTCCAGTATTCCGACAATTGTATATGTTCGCGCTTCGAGGAATAAATGAATTATTTTAGGTAATCTTAATAAATACGGATCATCATAATACTTTTTTCACTCCATATATATATATATATATATATATATATATATATATATATATATATATATATATATATATATATATATCTTCTATAATATAAAGCTGAATGTGTGTGTGTGTGTGTCTGGTCACGAATAGGCTCCTATATGGTTGACTATTTTTAAAAAACTGATTACATATAATGATAGAAGATGTATCGAGACACAGGAATGGGTATGTTTGATCTGGCAGAACAGTGGTTCATTAAAATTGTGGGGTCTGCGTTCGCGCCTAGTCCACAAAGTATGGAAATAAAAAATTTTAAAATTAAAAAAAAAAAGTTTAAAAGTATTTTTGATATAGATGTACAAAAGAATACTTTGATAAGTATGTTTCAACTTAAATAAGGATGGTATAATAAAATTGTGGGGTCTGTGTTCGCGCTTGGCTTCCATAGAATGGAAATAGGCGCAAACTTTAATAAAGACTTTTCATATCTATCTGCGTAAGTATACTTTGATAATTATGTTTCAGTTTGAAGAAATATGGTATAATAAAATTATGGGGTGTTCGTTCGCACCTGACCTCCATAGAATGGAAATATGTCACAAAGTTTAACAGGGGTTTTTTTTTTTTAATATAGATCCACAAAATATTGTGATAAGTGTTTCAGTGTGAACAGGTATGGTATAATAAATTATGGGGTTTATCTATTTTATTTTTACTTTCATCATATTTTGCTTTGGTTTTGATACCCCCAAATTCGAAGCTATCTCTTTACAACCCTTCCTTTTCATAACGTATCATATTTTCATAAATCAGAGTCCATTTTCTGTAGGCTGTTTTTGAACCCAGTCAACGACGGGTACTTTTGCTAGTATATTAGTTTTGGGACGATTTATCGGAATCGCAATAGGGAATCGTAAAAATTGGAAGATTTATGGGTATTGGAATCGGTATAAGAATCGGAAAAATTGATGCTTATTTTCCGATGCCAAAACGATTGTTTTAATTGTCTTTCATTATTTGATTTTGTTTAAACCAAAGTCTTCCATTGCTGGTAATAATGATAAAATAATAAATATAAAAGCGAGAGATCATCCTCCACACAAGTGTATTTTGATGGTTAGGAAAATATCTGTATATTTAACATGTGTTTTTACGAAAATCGGGGGAAGTAACAATCTTATAGTTAAATAATTAGAGATTTATAAAGAATCAAAATCGAAATCTGTTATTGTATCGGAATCAGGAATTTAGCTCGGAATCGGGAAAAATATTGGAATCGTCCTTCACTTATATATATATATATATATATATATATATATATCCACATACAGTACTGTTTCGCTGTATCACAGCTCATCAGTACGGCTAGACAGGCAGTTATCTATTGAAAATTTATTTGAATTTTCAAAAAAGCTCTATAAACCTGTAAGAAAGGTATACAAATTTTTGATTATCCGACAAGGAGTACAAATAAATAAGAACAACCTTATTCCATGGAGTTTCGAAGAGTGCAATTCTTCTCTTCAGAGGGAAGGGGGTTTCAAAATATATAATAAATTTTGCAGGTTAATGCATCACGGCAAACAAACAATATGAAGTTTATCATATTTGCATAAAAAAAAGTAATTTATGTCTGATGGATTATTACAATCGGTTTCTGGGTGGATTTATTGACCTTTAATTACTTGTGGCGAAGTCTAACCACGCACGTAATCAATTGTTTTGTCAAATTCTCACAAGTAATACGTGAGAAAATGACAATAAAACGTTTTTCTTGCAGGTCAAAAGAAAAAAAAAACATTCGCCCGTAACAATTGATCCCTCGAGAAGCAGAGGCTCTTGAAACTGTCTACGACACATTGAAATTAACAGAAATACTGAGGCACCTTTTTTTTTAAGTAATCAGCTTAGGATGGGGTGTTGTTGCGGAATACGTATGTTACCTCTGAATGAACTGACACACATTCAATAATTAGCAGAAGACAAAGCCGTATGGCGGGAGTCGATATCCGGTGGACAAACCAATGTTGTTCCTTAGCTGTTACGAACAACCCTTACTTTTGTATGTTCCTGTCAATACATACTGTAACTCTATTCCTGTGTGCTGTTTTCTTTGTGACCCCTTAAACAGGCTCATCACACACACACACACACACACACACACACACACACACACACACACACACACACACACACACACACACACGCACGCACGCACGCACGCACACACACACACACACACACACACACACACACACACACACACACACACACACACACACACACACATATATATATATATATAAATATTCCCCTTATATACTTCCTCTTAACCAAAATATCGTAGGTCTCCTGGTCCATTATAAACACTTCCACAAATGTCAATAATGTACATTAAATTATACAACATAATACTTCAATAACTATAACATCTATCCACTTCTTACTAAAACTAAATGGATGTAAGTATAACCTATACAGCCTAACCATTAACATGAAACGGTCTAATAATAATCAATGCAATAATATAGCATAAACAATTAAAATATTGTAATTATATTCACCATAAATTATACGGATTAACCATTTTACAATAGATAAATAATCAATAAAGTAATAACTCACAGCAATAGCATAAAAAATATATGACCTATTAATCGTAACTATTTGTTTTCACTCCTAGGGCAGAGTGACCCTATTAGACTTACACTACATATAAAAAGTATGTTGAAATTATTATCTCTGCTCACGCATTCCAACTACAAAACGTGTTATAATCAGCTGAAAAGCAACCCAGCGGTATAGAGTTCCACAGGCGGGTAGTTTTATGAAAGAAACTTTGTTCATGGAATTTGCATTTAGTTTTAGGCACAGATATAGAGTAAGTGCAATTGTTGACTGTGGTTGTAGTTAGACTACGAATATGCATGCGTAACATAATAGCTATTGGTTCATGTTATAATTTTTAGCCTTGCAGCAAGCATATCTTCATAGCTCAGACATTAACGTCAAAGGAAAAAGTAAATCGTAAGCTAAACGTTTTGGTTTCGATTCTCGGTGATGGCGCACGAGTCATTTAAAAAAAAATACTTTTAAAATCATTATTATATATTGAGTCCATAATAATTGGGTTATAATAATAAATACGAAATCTACATTAATGAAAATATTATATTCAAGCGCATTTTACGATCGGGCAATGCCGGGTGGCCTGCTAGTATATATATATATATATATATATATATATATATATATATATATATATATATATATATATATATATATATATAATGTTCAGCATATTCATCAATTATAATAAAATTGTATTCCTGTCTGGTTATTTGTTGTTCACAATTTGGTTAATATATAGAAAAGGTACACTGTTCCACAAATAGATTTTAATGCTGAAAACGGGTTCTCATATATTTAGTATTTATTTGCTTCCCCACGAAAGCAGAATGTAACACAAGGTCGTTTTTAATGTGGGGGGAAACCAGTAGTCCAAGAGGGCACTCTGGCAGGGTCCAAATAAATAGCAATTATCTGATACAAAGGGTTTCCGCCACATTGACCAAACCAGAACAGATACTACACTTTTGTTTCCGGGCCGAGAAAGCCGGGAGTAGGCTCTGTGTTTATTTGCTTCCCCACTGAGCAAATTAGGCACAATGCCGTTTTTTAATGTGGAGAGATTGGGAAAATGGGGACCAGCTCCCCGGGGAGTAGGGGAAACTGGATGGTGACAATTTGTATAAAGGGTTTCCCCTACGTTGACCAATAACTGATTGCCAAAAGGTCAATTGTCTTATATGTGTGAATTTGCCACACATATGGTCATAGATTGCAGTATCTGCAGGAACAGATACTACGCTTCGCCTTGGGCCGGGGCCGGGGCTGGCGCCCGGCCGACACTTCAAAAATGCCGGAAGTAGGCTCCCTCTAGCATGATTTCTATGTATACTATTTATTCAAAAGAAATCAACATTCAAGAGGTTATCTCATTTGCATATTGCATTAAACAAAATCTGTTTTAATAATTAGCTCTAAATTTTTAACGAAAATTAGTAATGGAATTGTTTTTAGTATTCTATTTAGAAATATTATGTAAAGTTGATTTATTTATTTTTAATATACATTTAATTCAATTTATTTTTAATTTACATTTAATTTATTTTTAAGTATTAGTATAACCAACATAAGCGGCGTTTAAAAACGGAAGTAAGTCTTCATTTAACCTATGAGTTATTTCCCTTTAAGTTATTGGATTTTATTTTCCTGTTTGAATAAAGATGACTATGTTTTACGCCTCCCAAAATCCAAAGTACGATCAACATTCAGGAAAATCGTAACAACATTATATATTTTGTGTATCTTAAACAGTATGTGATTAAACTCTTCGTTCAGCAATATGTTTTTACCTGACAACACCAGGTGTGTATGGATAGTAGGTTTATAAATGTGTGTGTGGGCACAATTAACATTGAAATAATTTTTCGATCCTTATGAATTTTGGAACACAGCTGGGGTAGGGGTCAAAATAGTGGCCACATTTAGTTAAATAAAGTTTTATGCAAAAGGAGTTGAAAGGGTTAGATTTTTGTGAAATTTTGACAATAGGTATTTGACATCAATTAATAAATATTCCCAAATTTCAGTTGCTTTGGCATAGGTTAAAGGTAATTTAGGGAGTATAATATGGGCATCACCTGTCATTTGAAATATTTTCAGATTTGCATTGAATTTGAGCCATAATGATTAGACGTCGATTTAGTAAGATTCCCTAAATTTTAGTTCCTTGTTCTGAACCCTTAAGCTTAAGTCTGAAATTTTAGACATTTTCTAGAATCAAGATCCTGTATTAAATTTTGATCCAAATTATGAAAAGGGATTCAAGACATAAGATTTAGTATCATTATATTATGCCTTGTTTCAAAATAGATGGTATTATAGGTTAACGATTTTAAATGAGAATGAAACTACACGAAGAAACCAATTCCTTGCACCGCCATGCCAACAATATTTTTTGTTTTTCTTTTACTAAGTCGAACCCTCTGTCCCTATGTTCAACATGATCGCCTCCGATTAATAGCATCAAATGGCTAAAAGAGAGGGATTTATTGGCGGTAATGACTGTAGAGAAAGAAGAAGGAGACAGAAAAATAAAAAAGGCAGAAGAAAACTCGCTTCTCGCAGATTCGTGGTTCGTCACAAAGAACAATCCAACTGCCAGAACCACCTACGCACAATCTGCAAAACACACTGCCTGACTGCTTCCCAGCGTCCTTCCTTTATAGCGACTGGGAATTATATATTTGCATAATCACGCGAGAGCACACGCGATTCTGCGCGAATTGCATGGGGTCAAAGCCAATAAAAACCCATGGACGCCATCTTGGAACTCTCTCTGCTCGGCCCGCAACACAACAACAGACGTATTCGAGGTAATTTATTTCCCCCCATTTCGGTTATTGCCAATTCCGCTTCAAGAAACAAAATTGGTGATCATTTGGGATTACCAGGTGTTCTCGGCATTGTTTACAGTCGTCCTGAACTTATTGCGACTGTAATCAAACAGGAGAGGAGTGATTAGGGACTGCGCAACTTTTGCTTCACAATTCAGCACATGTCATGCATCATCCTTCTCGGATGATCAGATGGTCTTAGTCGTTTCGAGAGACCAACATTTTTTTTTTATCCGTCCCAAGCAAGATGTATTGTTATTGATGCGTAAGAAGTTATTTGCATAATGGTCCGATTTATAAGGATAAACTAGGTGCGAAGTTAAGCAGCAAGATACTTGTTCACGTTACATTTAAATTTCTTTATGCTGGTATGATTAGGGACAAAGCAATCAAGAAGAGAATTGCAAAGGCAAAGGAAAGAAGCCATCGGATTAAAAAATTCCCGGGTGCTTGTTTACAGCGGTGGTCTTTTTTAATCAACACATGTCAGGTGAAGATATTATTATCTATTTACGTGTCGTGTCGACAGTAGTATAAATTCCAAAAATTACGAAAAATGGTCCAGTAGAAAAAAATACAAGTAAAAGTAGAATTTATCGAGTTTTATCGCATGGTTTAATATGGAAGAGTTACGCAAGTAATTCAGTACGACAAAACAAGAGAGATAGCCCTTTTATTATAATTGACAAATTAAGGGTCCATCATTTTTTAAACCAACACATTTCAGATTATGGCTGGATTTTTGTTAAAGATACATCTAGTACGTCTTGTACTGAATTATTTTTCGTAATTTTTGGAATCTATACTAATTTCGCCATGACACGTAAATACGTAATAATGTTTTCACCAATGCAATTAGCACCAATGTCCAATATTTAGGAACCTCTACAGTTAATGTGTGGCATTTTGTTGCTTATCGGGTGGATCGTTGAGGGTACCAAAGTGCTCTAAGTTGATTGGAGCACGTTTTGTTGGAAATACTTGTAGTACAAGCACAAAGATGCAACACACGGGTGCTATACCTATTAGTATTTATTTGCTTTCCCACCAAAGCAAAATGTGACACGAGGTCGTTTTTAAAGGGGGGGGGTTAAACCAGCTCCCCGAAAAAAAGGCAAAAGGGGCACTCTGGTTGGGACCAAAAATAATAATTGCCCCAGTATAGAGTGTTTCTCCTCCATTGACCGAGACAAATTACATTAAGTGCAGCATCTGCAGAATAGATACTACACTTTGATCCCGGCCCGAAGGCTGGATTTATTTGCTTCCCCTCTTAGCAAAGTAGGCACAAGGCTGTTTTTTAATGTGGATAGAGGGAGAGAGAGGGGAGGGAAAAAGGGGACCAGCTCCCGCTGGGTGGGAAATGGGAACTGGATAGTGACAATTGGTATGAAGGGTTTCCCCTACATTGACCAAGGTCTGATATGTGGGGTTACCCCCATATTCCTGCCCCGAAGGCCAAGAAGAATAGAAAAAAGGTGCTATACCTATTATACTAAAGAACGAACGATCCAGGAGAAACACGCATGGACACGTACCTGGAACGCATCCAAAGGACTTCATTTTTCTCCTTTTGTCGTGTTAAAAGCAAAGATAAAGAAAAAAAAAAGGGAAAAATAGACCGTTGATTTTATGAAAATAGAAAAAAAGTTTTTGACACCCGCAAGGGACACAAACGCACACACAAGCACACTAACAAAAACGAAAGCTACAACCACTGTCAATATTTTACCTCTACTCGCTATTTGTTTATAAATCTAAACGCATATTCCATGAACAAAGTTTCTTTCCCAGAACTACCTACTTGTAGAACTCTGTACCACAGGTTTGCTTACATGGCCGTCTTCAAGTGCAATGTAAACGTTCTTTGCAAGTCGTTTCCTTAAATAATCAAATTCTAACTAATTTCCACCACTACCGTCCACCATGCAGTTGTCTAACAGTAACTCGTATCTTTGACTCCATTGTAAAATAAAAAAATATATGCGCTGTGAGAAACACACACATACACACACGGACGGACGGACACACACACACACACACACACACACACACACACACACACACGCACGCACGCACGCACGCACGCACGCACGCATATGAATGAATGAATGAACGACAACCCCACGCATGTATTGGCTATTTTTTGTTTCATCTTTTAAATTTTGTTTTATCGTTTTTGATGTATAACTGTCTTTGTTTTTTTTACGTAGTATTTTTTACCAAAAGAAACAAGGAAAAGTTTAATTCTAACTTTTTTATTGTAAAGGGAAAAAAGCCAACAGGTGTGTTTTTGCTGTAATTCGGTTTTCTTGGTGACAATAAATAAATAAATAAATGAATAAATAAAAATAAAAAGTAAAACTCAAACAAAATAAATTAAAAATAAAGTGACGGGAGAGGAAAGGATTCTGTCTTGTGATTTTAGTGTTGACGATTGGTCAATGTCTCTCCGATTTTCTTAGGTTCTTTTTTCGCTTTACTTGCATAGGGAATAAAGAGCGAAAAAAACAAACAAACAATTAAGCAGGTGTTTTAGCACATAAAAAACATAACGAGTAATCGATTAGGTCAACACGTTTCAATCAATTAATAAAAAGAAGAAGAAAATTAAAAAAAAAAACAACTGAGCTATTACTAAATTTGAATTGTTTTTTTTTTGTTAATTTTTTGTTGTGATATTTTCCTGTTTTTATTTAGAATTCAACCATAATTTAAACAAACGAACAAAAAATACAGAAAAATCTTTATGATGTATGTATCCGTCACAAATGTCATATTCCAGGTAAAGGATGGCTTCAGTTGACACAAAAGATATTTAAGACATTTTTATACAAGTTGAAAGAAAGATCGCTACATAACCGGAGCTGTGTTTTAATGGAAAACTTTAGAGGTTAAAAGATCATGAAAGTGATGCCAGATGAGAGTTACAAAGCAAATGATTTCCAGGTACTTCTCTCTCTAAGTCGGCGAGATTTTAAGCAGTAAGGCGTGAACCTATCTGTTTCTTTCTCCCTCGCTTACACAACTTGGTTCCATAATGTTTTTCGGTGACTGTCTTTAAATAAATTAAACCTTCTATAAAACACCAGGGTCCGAATGATTGTATTCCACAGACGACCAGCACCCTGCGTTCACAACGACGAGAACGATGATACGGGTTATAAAGGATTTATACGGCAATCGCTAAGCCATAATACTACCTGTTGACTCCAGAGTTGACATCAGATGATGTAAACAAAGGTTATTTAACATGTACACAATTGAGGGATCAGTGCATCAATCGCTTAGATAGTTCTGTTTGTCCAGTTGTAATAAATCTATCCAAGAAATAAAACATTTTGATATAACCAAAGGAGGAATGCTCTTGCATTCTTGCTTATTTTTTTAAAATTTATATCTAGAAAAAACAACCTTGCACTGGCGACAAGCGCCAAAAATAATGTAATTATTCCCCTTATAGCCTACCGCTAGAATTATCCAGATGAATAGTAAAAGCTCAGCTAATCTCGTTGCACAAGATCTTACTATATAAACAGGCAGAAAAACTAATTCTTCACTCAACACAAAATTTTCTCCAGAAATAGCCGCAAAAATAAACAACCTTTCAAGCTTTCCAAGCGACGTGATAAACTACTACGTCAACAGCATCATGATATTCGTGATCACAATTTCAATCAGCAAAAACAGATGTTGAAAACGTCAATCGATCGATCGACAGAGAGAGAGAGAGAGAGAGAGAGAGAGAGAGAGAGAGAGAGAGAGAGAGAGAGAGAGAGAGAGACAGAGAGAGACAGAGAGAGAGAATGCAGTTAAGAGGGAAATGTCAATTGTAACAGTAAGTTCTGGCCTTTGAGCTATTAGGCTGACAAGAAAGTTCTTGTAGAATTTTTAATTTTGATTTCAAATTATACATTTTTAAATAAGTTTTCGTTATAACACCTTTACTTTATGAAATAAGTTTTCTTTATAACATCTTTACTTATTTTAAAGGGCGTTGTTCGCTCTATCTAATCGTCTAAATTATCTTAAAACAATTATGCCTTCTTTTCAGAAAGTTGAATACAAGATGGAAAAAAAGTAAAGTCGCACGATTTTCTTATTTCAATTCAAGTTAGGCCGAAAAGATGCTGAAACAGCTCGCGATATCAACGAAGCGTTTGCCCCAGAAACCACTACTGAACGCACAGCACAATGGTGGTTTAAGAAATTCTGTGGCGGCGACGTGAGTCTTGATGATGATGAGCGTAGTGGTCGGCCATCGAATGTTGACAATGATCAATAAAGAGCCTTAGTCGAAACTAATCCACGCACAACTGTTCGAGAACTTGCTTCTAAATTAGACGTAATGTACACGACGATTTCCAACCACCTAAGCGATATCAAAATCACCTTCAGCGACTACATCGTCACCACAACACAAGATTTTTTACCTTACTGACATAGATATACTTGTTTTGCGTTGTTTGTTTCTGTGTTATAAAAATTGACATGGGCAGGGGCGAAAAGTGAACGTGTCAATCGACAGTACAGCTAAGAAAATAGACACAAGGCAAAGAGGTAACGGCAATAGAAAGCAGATGATCGGTTAAAGACGATATTGTGTTATATTTACCAAGTGAAAAGCTAAATCGTATAGCAATGGAGATCATGAACGTATTGCGGGGTTCAAATTCGTGCGCCCATGAGGTAGGATGACGTGCCTCAGGTTGGTTCGGGTCTTGTATACGGAATCTGCTGCTAGAAAAGGTAGCCAAACATAGGTAGAGTACTGGACGTCGGCGGGCGCTGGAACTGGAGCTGGTCGTAAATGGGCACTGGAACAGGTAGCTGGACGTCGGTGGGCACTGGAACAGGTAGATGGACATCGACATGCACTGGAGCTGGAGACCGGACGTCAAGGCCTCTGAAGCTGGTGGCTGGAAGCGCTGAAGGTTGCGTGAGTGAGCTGAAAGCTGTTGGAATCGCTGGAAGCGGCAGGAGTGTACGGGAGGTGCTAAAGTCGCTAGAAATTGTACGAGTCGCTGGAAGCTGAGAAAGTCTATGATGACAGGCAATAGCAGAGAGTGAAATGGGTATCGCATTCAGGTAGTTTGTGATTCATCCTCAAAATCGCATTATTAGTTTCGTAGTTAGGAATGAAAAGGGCTGTTTGAACTACTGCTGCTATTACTGCTGGGCCCCTTACCTGCTGGGCTCGTCGACTTGATAAGAGCGTGTCAAAGTCGGGATTAAGAAGTCTCCTTGCTCCCAAACCATTTTGGAGATTTGCCGAGAAATGGAAAAGCATTCCGGTTACAGAAATTGTATCGATTAACAAACAAAAAATTATAATTAATTTCAGGCCGTAGTTCTTATAGTCAAAGATATCTCGAGTGTTTCTTGACTTCGTATATGTTAATCTCGGTTTAAAATTAAATCGGTTGCTTTGTTTAGTTACGAAAAATTAAGTTTTATGTGTTTTTCTTTTAGCATAGCGTATTCGAGTCACTTGTCTGTCTCTGCCGACCGGCGTGTTCGTGATTGTTTCGTTCTGATGGAAAAAAATCCAAAAAAAAAAAAAAAAAAAAAAAAAAAAAAAACGGTAACATGACACACCGCAACAGATATGTCAACAAATCATTTAAATAAGTTTCAACAAGAGTTACATTTTCAAAGAACCTAAAGATACCATTAACGTTTTCCTTCGATTCCACCTAGAGGCTCAAACGACGATCATCGGTTGTGTCAATAAAATAACTGAAATATATTACAATTTAAAACGCAAAATTATTTAAAAAAATATTAAATGAAATGAAATCAAAGATATATCAGTGACAAACATATTTTACAAAATAATTAAAATTCTAAAATTATTTTTATTAATATTTTTAAGACTCGTTTCAATTCGTTAAAAACATTTGCTGTTTTATGGAAACATCAAGAAAGTTATTTTCAAGAAAACCATCGCGTTGACAGTTTTTTTAGGCTTGGCTTCATTCTTAAAATGTTATTTTAAACTTTTGTTTCAAAGCAAAATTTGTAGATATCATAACATTTTCATCAAAAAGTTCTTTCTGCACAGATGGGGGTATTTATACGTGCTCCCATATTTTTCTCTTTTTTATAATCGCTTCTGTTCGTCGTCGTTGTTTCGTCTAGTAGTTCTTATAGAAATAAGCGTTTTTTCATGAAGAGAGAGGACACAAGGAGACGTTCGCTAGAAGTTCTCATAAATGGATTTATTTGCAGCGACTTCACGTAGGAGAGAGACTAATGTTTTCTTAGCTAATTATTTACTTCCTAACTTCCCAAATTAATTGAAATGAATGACGCGCACGGCCATATATCGAAGTAAGATTTGCCTAAGATTACAAAGTTTTCTACATTATTGGCGGTGTTTCATTCGAAAAGACTCATTTTAAAATCTTGTTTTCTCTCAGCTCGAAAAATGTGACGCCATTCGTCATCTTTTCTGTTTTACCCACCGTTTGGCCTGCAGTTTTTGCCTCAACTTTACGTCACTCATTTCTGGGGAGGATTCTGTTTTGGGAATCTTGGTTATTATCATGCAGTTAATACGACGCTTATCAAAATCGACACTAATTTAATCGTTATTGACTTATGGTCCCTAATATGCAACAACATGATATTTTAAATTAATTTTTAAAGAAATCTTTCGACTTGTAATACATATCCACGCTGACAACACCGAATAAATACCGCCAATAAAAAAAGTAAAAACGTAAGAATTACGTGAAATGTAGAGTCTAAAGTTTAGATTCTATATTCTCAGTTGAAAGATAAGCGTCTGCTAGACTCAAACCGGAAGTTGATTTTCCGGCAGTTGAGATTCAAGCGCGATAATACTCATCATCTGTGTAACAGTTTAAAGGCACTTCCGCTATTACAAAACAACTTCAGAATGCAAACACCCACACAGACAAAGAATATACAAGAAGAAAAAAAAGGAAACACTTTTAGATTTATCCAGTATTCGAGATAGGATCGGGAACTATGTTTATTTACCTATTCTTTTTATTTTTCAAATAAATATGTTTATTTACATATCTTTGCAACTGATATGTCCTGCGAAAGGGTTACATTCGTTTGAAGCAGCTGAGTGAACTTGGCTACGTTTTCGAACAATAATCAGAGCGAATGTATCCTTAGCGTAAGGTTTCGGCGTACATTTCAACGTCTCTTCAGTATGGCTCTTAACGTAACCAGACAGTCATATTCTTATAAGAAGGAAGAACCCGGATGTACTCATATTTATTACATTAGGAACTATGTTAAGTTAACGGTCCTTTATTTTCTTTCCCATATTTTATTTAATTAATTACATGTGAAATATTCCCGTTAAATTTAGTAGTAATTATTTCTGTAAAAATATATCGTCAAATAAACATAAAAAGATAAGAAAGCTGACTAAAGCTCTAATAAGCACCATTATTAAAATATTTTTTTAATAAATAAACAGACAAACTGTTATCAAAACACTTAAAGGTACAAAGATTTTATTGAAAGAAATAAAATCAATTCTATTTTTTCAAAATAAATATGTTTACTTTTTATCCCCCCCCTTCATTTCTGTTTATGTTTGAAATGTATTTTATTTATTTCGGATCGTAATATATATATATATATATATATCATCAGAGAAGGAAGGTTTTTGTTGATGTTTTTTCCATAAGTAAAATGTCTGTTTCCAAAGACGTGTGCTGATGTTATTTTTATGCAGAATTGTTGTATAGAACTCTTCACTGCGAGCTGTTTTGGGCACATGCTCATCCAAGTTGGCAAAAGGTCTAAGAAGCACCATTATTATTATTATTATTATTATTATTATTATTATTGTTATTATTATTATTATTATTATTGTTATTATTATTATTATTTTTATTATTACTATTATTATTATTGTTATTATTATTAATCTTATTATTATTATTATTATTATTATTATTATTATTGTTATTATTATTATTATTATTTTTATTATTACTATTATTATTATTGTTATTATTATTATTGTTATTATTATTATTTTTATTATTGGCTCACATGGAGCTTTCACACAAGTCAGCAAACGATCGGTTTGGAGACCTGCGGTGTTCTCTGGAAGCTGAGTGACAACAAGTCTTCCCAGACGTCCAGTTCTCTCCACCTCCTTCAATAGCATTTGCAAATAAATTTGCGTCATCGCAACAGCCTGATACCATTGATTTCTCGCTGATAGTGACCATTGGTTTATACTGGAATTTTAGTGGCACTAAGCCTCCCCACGATCCCAGTTCTGTTCGCGCTTGTCCAGCGGAGGTCTGGCCAGCGCTCTCTCCTCGGTTTTTCCATCCTCCTTGACCCTTCTCGGCTCTTTAGTATCACTTTTCTATTGGGGGGACGGTGATGAGACAATGAGGGGATGCATGATGGTGGTGTAGAACTTGTTGATATGCAGCTTCGGCGTTCTTCATTCCCTGCAACGCTTCTTTTTTATATTGTCTTGTGTTATTCCCCACATTCTAGGGTTTTCCATAATATTTCAGCCGTTTTCATTATCGTTAGGCGTTGTATTTTTTCAGTTGTTCCTCTGATTCCAATTTCTGCGATTCTTTTTTCGAAGTTTTTCGGAATTGTTCCTAGTACTCCTACTATTATCGGTATTATTTTTATTTTCTTCATCGTCCAAATCACTTTTAACTCTGGCTAGTTCTGTGTATTTGCTTCGTTTCTCCTTTTCTTTCATACTCACCCTGTGGTCAGCTATTGTTGTTGTTGTTGTTGTTGTTGTTGTTCTTGTTCTTCTTCTTCTTATTATTATTTTATTTTTTTGAAAATAAACAAACTGTTTTGAAACCACTTGAAGATGCATAGATTTTAGTTTACAAATCATTTTGTCTTCTTATGGTTTTTCCTTATTTTATAATTGTAATTTATCGTATTAATTTTGGATCGTAAAATATTTACTATTAGAGAAAGAAAAGTATTTTGTTATTGCTTTTTTTTTTTCGTAAGTAAAATATCCGTGTCCTTGTATCGAGGATGCATGCCGATGCTAGTTGCACGCGGGATTGTTGTTAAGAACTCTTCAGTGTGTCCTGTTTTGCGCACGTGACCATCCAAATGTTAAGAAATTTTGCAAAAGCTCTAAAAGAGTATCATAAATGAAATTTTTAAAAATTGAAAATAAACGGAAGATTACATATTAATTTCAATTTGCGTATTAAAATATGTATATAAATATATTTATTTGAAAAAAAAATGGTGAATAAACATCTATTTGAAAAGAAATTAGTTTATGAATATCCTTATTTAAAATATTCGTATTTAAAAACTATATATTTTATTTCACATTTTTTTTCGAAAATTAAATGAAACAAACAAGAAAACATGGAACGTAATTGGTTGGGGTTGCCAAATTAACTATAATCGTCTATTATACCATGAAGTGCAATAACATTCAAAACAGGAAGTAGCTCGGGAAAGTTAATATGTGGCTTCGCCCACGTGAATTTATCACCTATCGTTTGAGCCATTCTTCATCAAGTCATACTATCCAGTTCGATCAGCTTATTTTGTTCGAGATTCTCCCACACTAAACCGACCTTGTGTCACATACTGTCACAGTGATCAGGTAAATCATATTCAGCTATTAGCCCAATATATGTGGCACAAATATTTATCCTTGTGCTCTTGGGCAGCTATTAGCGTGGCTTGCCTGCAAGTACTCATTATTTTTTTAGTAACAAACCGTATGTAGTTTAACACCTTGTTGAACAGATTCATCTTCACCTCCAATTTCTAGTTTGTTTCTGATTAAACACTCTACTGCGACATTAAAACAATATGCAATGGAGTAAATGTTCAGCCTATGCGACATATAATATGTCTCCGCAGTGTATTAATTGTTTCAGTTTATATTATCATGAACTAATAATTAAATACTGCACATTTTATCTCCCGTTAGCTTTTCTTCGCTAGTTTGCTTGGTTTCAGATATATTCAGGTGTCAAACCCTTTTTTTTTTTTTTAATTATTACATCTTCACCCCAAACAAGGCACATTGCCACTTTGGTGTAAGGAGCTACTATCAGGAACATAAGCTACTGGGATACTATGTAGGGAGTTGGGTAGCAAGATGTCGGTTCACGTTACACTTGAACTTCTGCATGTCAGTACAGTTGGGGAAGCAGGGACCCGGAATGGAATTCCAAAGTCTAGCGGTTCTGGGGAAGAAACTACTGGAGTAGAAAGCTCTCTTACATCTAGGATCTCTACTGTGAAGGGTGGGATTTAGCTGCTTGTAGGGTTTGTCGGGGGTATTTACGTCGTGGGGACACAAGTGCTTGCATTTCGTCAGAGCATTCACCATTAAAATACTTGTAGAACAGGCAGAGGGATGCAGCATTTCGTCGGTGGGACAGAGGCTGAAGCCTAGATGACAGTTCAGGACCTATCGAGTTGGAGACTCTCTTTTGGACTTTGTCTAGGAGCCAGAGACTAGTAGCAGATTCACCCGCCCAAATATGACAACAATACTCCATAAAATATGACGATAAAAAGAGAACTAGTTCGACAAAGTGGTTGATTTTGTCAGACTGATATATGTTTATTTTTTCGGTGGTCGTGGGTTCACGATTTAATGTAAAAGTTCATTGCTAGTTGTGTGAAACTACACCCTCCTCCCGCTAGACGACAATCGCCAAACCCAACGCTGTGTGTTGTATTTTTCTTCTCTTCTTCTGATTCTCGTTCTGTCCATGTCGTCGTCTCTCACATTGGCGATTACCGAAGAAGCCAGCACGGGCTCACAAGGATAAAAATAAACAGCGCAAAAGAAACACAGGCACATTCTGCAAAAATCAGTTGTACTCGCTTTCTCTACCCCTTCTCTCTTTACGTGTACGTGTGACACTATCGATCCTCTAAACGCTAACTTCCACATCTCCATTTCTGTCGGCGCTTTTTGTTGTCAGTCGGTTGATTAATTTATCTTCTCATATCGGCATCCGAAAGCTTTCTCAATATGGTCTAACCCGAAACCTGCTCTTAACTGACGTCCAATATCCCCAATTGTTACCTTTTTTCTTTGTTTACTTGAGGTTCACCGCTTATCAAGGCCCGGAGGCCACTCTAGCATAAGGGTTAATGAGTGTTATCATATCTAGATGACACATTATCACTAATGGTGGGAACTTGGATAGGACTTAATTATTTATAAGGACGGCTTAAAAAGAACCCATTAACATTAATTTGAAAACAAACATGTTGCAGTCAGCTGGGAAACAACCCCACCGTATTGTGTTTCACAGACAGACAGTTGTAGGAAATAAATTATCGTCAACGGTTACAAACTAAAAACTGTCGGTAAGCTGTAAAATGTCGTAAAACTCATTCCTACTACGAAAATTGTTCATAAACTAACGCTAAATATATTGGCCGTTATGTTCAGTCCTTTGTCTCAGTAACCGCCATACTCTGATTAACCATCCTATTTCAGATGGCTTTTGTGTTACCTCAGTGAACCACTTCCTCCATATCTTTCTATTAACATCCCTTCCTGTACTTCTGTTCGTCTGATTAAATATTTCCTAGTTTTTTTTTTTTTAATTTTTTTTTACTTCGTAACATTTTTTAGCGGGGGATACCACAGTATCATAATTGTCTGAAACGCCGGTACCGTGGACTGCTAACAGTGTTTCACAGGTATTTATATAGGCCAAAGTGTGCTTATCCTACTTCGCTAGCTTCTCAAAACCACACTTGACCTTATGTCTAACCTCCTGGCAGGGAGTTAAATGCTATAACGACGGTGATAAACTTTGTATCAAAATTCTTTTTGACGTATCAATCAAGAATATGTTCACGACAATCAATCCGATGGAGTCGGCCACTGTGATACCAGCTGACTTGCTCTGTCGGGTTTTAGTATAACCCGGTTAATCCTAGTAGTCGGTCAGATTGCTGAAATAATCTTTCACTTGGTGATACAAGCACCAAAATTAGAAATTTGTCAGGTTTGCTTTTGCAGCCATCTTGAAAACTGGCCGCCATCTTGAATTTTCTGATGGTTAACGTTATTTTCTTAAAATATATGTTCTGAACGTCATCTGCGCCAATTTTGGTGCTTGTATCACTAAGTGAAAGATTCCTATGGAATATTGAAATAACCTACCCCACTATAGGATGTGCATCCAACCAATATTTATCTTTTTGAGAAGGGTTAGTTTATAGCTTGATTCTCTCCTACCGGGTAATGCCGACAGGACCGCTCAAGCATTACCGCTGGTGCTCTGGCCTTTCTACCCGCACCTCCCGGCCTTGTGCCAAATTTTTCCGTGCTGAGTCACTATGGTGATATTATTTATAATAAAAATGGGTTACACAAAACAAAGTTTCAAAGGCAAATTAACTAAAAAATTCAGGGTTTGTCTGTTTTGCATGATCTAAAATGAAGAATTCGTATTGTTTGGATTATTCGGACTACTATCCTCACCGTGAGTGTTATTATCCCGACGTTTGGGACGACGTAAACTCAGACATCCATCCAAATGTATCTTGCCAAACTCGTTAATCTGCACTAAATAACATAACAGCCTCTCGTTCTTCGTATCGCCTTAAAACTCTAGAAAAGTATCAACTACAACTGTCAGCCCGTCTAAATTAAAACCGGTTGCTTGCTCCATTTTTGTTCCTGACCAAATTAAATAAATAAATAAAAATAAAAAACAAACAAACCCCAGGTTGTTCCAATGATCTGCCTAAATATCACACGGATAGAGAATCAGCAGGGGCTATTTATCGTGCCTTGTAGTGACTTTGTCTTGCATTAATTTGTCGTACATAAACAGTAAAACCCTAGAAAGGATCATATAGAAGGGTTCCTCTGTTTTTAATATTTGAAGAGCGATTTAGTGAAAGAATTGATATATTTTTTAATGGTTTGCTCGGCTGTATTAATGCCACCGCATGCTTCCAAAGTTGAATGGTGATCACTGACAAAGATGTTCAATTATATTTTAATAGCAATGGTCTCATCTTTTCATGAACTTAAATTCATTTATCAATTATAATAATCTATGTTACAATGCTTTCTAAATGCACACATATAAAATGCAGTAATACAATAGAATTTTAACCTGTCTAGTTTTAATTTGTGTGGTGAGATGCTTACTCGTCTCTGTGTTTCCGCCATTTTGAAAAGAGTCGTAAATTCAACTGAACGGTTAATGGCTTGTCAATGTCTTGAGTATAAACGTACACGATTAATGCATTTCGGTATTCTTCAAAGTTATCGTTTTGTCGAACTCGAAAAATACTTATTACGGTTCGGTAAGTGCGAGCGGAACTCTTATTTAATCCACCGGTGTAGTATGTTCTTGTTCCGTCAGTATGACCAAGTAGAAACCTTAAGCAATTATATTCTTAGCAACGCCTGTGCTGAGGATTGAACTTTCAACCCCTAGAAGAGTGCTACTTCTGTATAAATGAACCAGTAGATGCATGCATTTGTGTGTGTGAAAATATTTAACTGATAAACTCTTTAACTACTGGTCACATAACACTGAAATTAACAGAAAATAGTGCTCATACACCCAAATGGTTTATAAGGAGTAAAATCTTTGAGTGGGTCAATAATAACGTACAAAAATATGTCGGCAAGTTGAAACGCAAAATTTTCATTTCAACTTTCAAAATTACTTTTCCTGATATATCCTTTGTTTAGTTATTTTCCTTTATTTATTTCTCATATATTAACATTTGCCGTTTATTTTTTAATTATTTTTTATGTTAGTATATTTATGTATTTTTATCATTGCATTTCTACAGTGTCGAGCTAAAAACACTTACTTTTATATGATCTATCCTTGTTATCTATCTTACTTCCTAGTTATCTAAATGAAATTTCTAATACTTTTGTGCATGCGTAACTGCTTTTCATAAAATTAAAATTAAAACTTAAACCTGCCTTCAACTATGTCAAACTCACAACTGTTCTCAACTCAAAATTGTCCTCAAGCGTCGCAAATCCAAGACTGTCCATAAACCGTTCCCAACTGTCGTAAATTGTCGCAAAATATCATCACCATTCCTAAAACTAATTCTAAAATATATTGACCGATCCATTGTTCTTGTTACTGTCACAACTATATTAGCTTTCTTTTGTGTTCTTTTTGTGGACAACGTCCTCTCCACTGATCCGTTGATAAATTTATTTCATCTTTCTATCTGTTATAATTTTCCCTCTTTTTTCTTCCTAACATTTGGAGAGAGGCGTCGAGAGTATTTGATAGATAGATAGATAGACAGACAGACAGACAGACAGACAGACAGAGATATTTGTGAGAGTAAAATTATGTCGATATTAATAAAATTAAAACAAAATTTCTTTGTTTTCGAATTTTCCTTTGTGATTCATCCTGCTATAAAGAATGATACTCCAAATCCACCGGTTGACACAAACTAAGTAAGCGAAGATTTTCAGATTGAGGGACGTAACATCTTGGCAAGCTGTGAACGAACGGGAATAACGAAAAAAAGGTCTAATGTTACACCATAACAATTTAATACCTCGATGTTACAGCATGATTTAATTGTGCATGATTGTTGCACACAGTTGCGTAGAGAAGGTTTACGAAGCAGTAACCCTGGTAATTAAAATTGCATATAATCATATTCAAACTACCCCCCTTTATAATGATATTGTTCAGTACTCGAACTTATACTGTTTTCTTTGGGGCACACAAGCTAAGAAGTTGGTCCCGGATATCTCCAGGTTATCACTAGTCATCTACACACACAAAAAAAAAAAAAAACTACAAAAAAACGTAACACTATATTTATGATCATATTTTGATAGTTTTTCCGGGCAGTGTTATATATTTTGATAAGATTTTCAAGTTAAACCCACTTTTTGATGGTATCATTGTTTATTAAATTGTTAGGTGAAAGTACATAATAGTTAAAAAGCTCTCCCATGTTAAGAATGGTTTTCTAGATATTAACGTTATTGTTTCAGCACAGCCCGTAAACCGCACAAGTACCCATATTTTTGTAACTGCCCTGAAAATCGAATGGGAATAGCCCCCTCTCCATTATTAGCCAAATGTTTGTCAAACAATCACCCGGGAGAAAACCTTACAATATTCATATATCATGGTAACTATATCCGTCTGGATCTTTTAATTTGGATATATTTAGGTTGTCTCATTTGTCTTGACACTGAAATTGGCCTACAACCTGGATTCTATTTTTGGAATTATTTGACACGACAGAAAGTCTCGTCAGTTAGTTCTTCAAATAATGTGAGAGATGTCTTTTAATTTTAAGGAGGGAAGTAGAATGGACAACGAATTATTCCTGTCCTTCCTACCCTTTGATCCTTTCCATTTGTTAATGCCATTTATATCAACTCGCCACATTTTACTTATCTGATCCAATAAGCCATATTTGATGAACAGTTACGTAATTGGAAGTTAGACATACGCCTTTTTTTCCTAAGCAGATTTGGTGCTTGTGTATGTGTGTGTGTGTGCGTGTGCGCGTGCGTGTGTATGTAGGAAGGAGCGAGAGCGGAAGAGAGAGAGAGAGAGAGAGAGAGAGAGAGAGAGAGAGAGAGAGAGAGGGATAAAAACTACCTGCAAATGTGTACGAGTTCTAAAATTTAACCACAAACCATCTGATACTATGCGACACGAAAACATTCAAAATACATATGAACTCCTTCCCCCAATATACATATATATATATATATATATATATATATATATATATATATAGTAAGTTATGAAAATATATATGGCAATTAAGCCACATAGAATAATCCGTGATTCATCCTCGTGAGAATTAGCCAGGCATATTATATATATATATATATATATATATATATATATATATATATATATATATATATATATATATATATATATATATATATATATATATATATACAGTGATGATCATATTTATTGGCACGGTAAAATAAAAGTTAAATTTTGTCTAATAAATTCTAAAAAAGGGATTAAATTAAAGAAAATAACAAAGTATATTATGTATTTTTAACTGGCCTTTGCGATGCAGCAATCGGATTTTAGAAAAAATAAATAACAAAGGAACAACAAACATAATTGCAAAAAACCCTTGTTCAAAATTATTGGCACGATTTATTTAATAATCAATTGTATAGCCTTTGGCCTTGATTACCTTCCTCAGTCGCTTTTCATAGTTTACAACCAAGTTGTTGCACTCTTCAGTAGTAATTTTAGCCCACTCTTCCTGACAATAATCCTCCAATTGAATAAGATTCTTAGGCTTCCTTTGCATTACCCTCAATTTTAATGTTCTCCATAAATTTTCAATTGGATTAAGGTCTGGGCTTTGTGATGGCCACTCCAAAACATTAATATGATTGTCTTCAAGCCATTTCTTAGTCAGTTTAGCCGAATGCTTTGGGTCATTATCTTGCATGAACCACCAACGACGACCAAGTGAGAGCTCTTTAGCAGAGTCTTTCAGGTTTTCATCCAATATTTTAACATAATCTTCCTCTTTTATGCTACCTGTGACCTTAACAAGTCGCCCTGGTCCAGAGGCAGCAAAGGATCCCCAAAACATCAAACTGCCTCCACCGTGCTTCACTGTGGGTATGGTGTTCTTAGGCAGGAAAGCTTCGCCAGATTTTCTGTAAATATAAGACACTTTATTATGGCCAAATAACTCTATTTTCGTTTCGTCAGTCCATAGAACACGTTTCCAGAATGCAACATCTTTATCAATATGACGTTTTGCAAAGGCTAGCCTTGCTTTCAGGTGCATAGGCTTCAATAAGGGAGTCTTTCTCGGACGACATGCTTTTAAACCAGCTCTCTTCAAAACTCTACCAACTGTATGTCGAGATACATTCACTCCAGAGGTGCTCTGTTCATCAACAATCTCCCCAACAGAGATCCTTGGGTTTTGTTTTACTTGTCGAACAATTTTCCGTTCATCTCTTGGGGAAAGAATCCTTTTTCTCCCTCTACCCTCTTAACTCATAACGTGGCCTTGCGATTTGAACTTGTTTATTATGGCTCTAACAGTGGATTTGGGAAGGTTTAGCTTCTTTGAAATCTTATCATAGCCCTCCCCATTGGTATGGCATGCTACAACAAGCTTCCTGACGTCTTCGCTGTGTTCCTTAGTTTTAACCATGGCGATTGAAAATTATAATTTAGTCACTTATAATAGTTTAAATAAGTCGCAATCTAAAAATTATCTGAAAAAAATTATTCACTGAATTAGCGTTAAACAAGCATAATATGGCTATAAAAAAGTTCAGAAAGCACGTAAACCGGAAATTGATTGATATTATATTGATACTAAAAGAAAAACAAAGCCGTGCCAATAATTTTGAACAAGGGTTTTTTGCAATTATGTTTGTTGTTCCTTTGTTATTTATTTTTCTAAAATCCGATTGCTGCATCGGAAAGGCCAGTTAAAAATACATAATATACTTTGTTATTTTCTTTAATTTAATCCCTTTTTTAGAATTTATTAGACAAAATTTAACTTTTATTTTACCGTGCCAATAAATATGATCATCACTGTATATATTTCCCGCTAAAAAAGCACACACAAAGGAAGAGTCGAAGCTAAGGTCAACTGGGCCTTTGTCCTGTAAGTACCTGCTCATTGGCTGATTAGGAAGGGTGCGGTGGAAACTAGGAAGCTGATTGGCTAACTTAAAACTCAATAGAATGTGCGTATATAAAAACGCGAGACAATCACAACTCTTCGCATAAGCCTGACAAATCCTAACGTGGATGAAACACGGAATATTCTGTGTAGCTTAATTGCCATATATATTTTTATAACTTACAACCTAGCTCTACCTATGTATTGAGCACTGTTGAAGTAAATACTTACAGTTTACGCATAATATTATACTTTCGTATATACATGTATGTGATTAAATGAAGTAGCCATATATATATATATATATATATATATATATATATATATATATATATATATCCAATTTTTCTACTTTTAAAACCACCGTAGAATGGAAAGTATCTCCACATATAATATTTTCGTTGCAGAAATTCCCCCTGGACCAAATTACCGTAAGTTTACAATAATAAATGCCACATACAAATGTATTATGTCTAAACTATTATCCATCATCCGATGTGAGTTTAGAACGCTGTTTAATACATCTTTATTCGTTATAATAAAATCCTACATTACATCCTAGGAGAAACATCATCACGATCGCCAATATCTTTAGAATAAGTAGTTTCTATTCTTCCCTTTAAATCTAAAGTCCTCTCAACACCCATAGTCAAGAGTGGGTTGATATATACACATAACTATATTGCCCTGACATCCTTAACTGGATCATACATTCATAGGCATACAATTACCTTTCCACATACCGATTGAAAAAAAAAAGTAATTTCTCCCTACTAACATTCCAGCTATTCTCATCAGTTGAGAACATAATCTTTTATTCCAGAATAAACATATTCTTACAAAAAACGAACACGTCAGACCATTACAAACATGGTTGTTCTCTCTCTCTACACGAAACAATAATTTTATAAATATTAACCCGAATACAAAATTATTAAACGCACATAATCATAAAGTTACGTACTTATACTCTCACATTTACGCGTGTCTATTCCAAAAGTCATTCTTAACATGGGGATGTTGCCAGTGATCATTCCGAAAGCCGTTCTTAACATGTAGAGGTTGAGTGTGAGGAAACAACAACAACAACAACAACAACAACAACAACAACAACATTAACAACAACAACAACCTTACTTAAATTTTTTTCTATAAAAAGAGAGAGGCATGCTTCCACCGGGCAACACCGATTAACGGGTCCTGCTAGTATTAAATATTTTCCTAAACCAAATTCGATGCTAAAGGATTTTTATGAATTTATTCAATAAATGAAAACAATATAAATCACATATTTTGTGCGATTCCAGCCATACTTAAAGATTATAGTTTAATTTAAAAAATGATTTATTATATTTCCAATTTTACGGTGATTTCCAGTGTGGAAATATTGGATCTGTTACAAATACACCAGTGTGCTCTTTACTCCAAAATCTAGACATCATTAACCGTCTACATTTGACATCAAGACAAATTAGCTATGATCGACATTCATCGTTATACTTCGAAAATGAAAGAAAAATCACTGAAAAAGGTTATATATTAATATATTAATTTATGCAGATTTCGTATTTATTATTATAGAGTCAATACTCTATTGATTATTATATTGTACCCAATATACTGTAATGATTTCAAAAGTTAAAAAATATGACTTGAGTGCCATCAGTTAAAATCGAAACCAAAAACAAATACATACGCACGCAAATACTTAAAAATAACCTTGTTAAATATGTATATTTACGCATGCAGAAAAGAGTATTTTGGTCGACTTAGGCCTGCCAAGTTCCATGTTTTTCAATGTTGACTGCTTAGCAGCTACTTTTACCGGCTAAACCCTTTGCAAAAAATTAGTGTCAAATTTTTATTTTTTTATTTGCAGGGAGTAATTATTTTTAAGCAGTATTTTCCTTCTAGAATTATAGTTTTAAAATCAGATAACACACAAAGATTAATACGAGTAAATAAGGCAACTGTTTTAAAGTTTTTCCTTATTTGTGCATCTATATTATTGTGCTAAAATAACTTTATTATTTAGAAAAACATTCTTAACGTGGGGAAGATAGGAGGTTGTGTTGTAACTATTCTGTACTTTCACCTAAAATTTAATAAACAAAAATTTCATAAAAATTAAATTTAACTCGAAAATACTATTAAAATAGCATTGTAACATAGATGCACAAGCACTGGTTTTTCAAACTCTAAATACTCGTTTAAAATAGCACAGCTACAACAAGAATGAATCTTTTTATGAGTAAATTCATGCTATCGAAGGAGGAGCTAAAATCTGCTAAAAATGTCTAAACTAAACACTACTATGCCTCTGATTTGGTTTTTTTCCTCTCTTCAATACATCTAATTCAATTCTACAAAGTTTTTCATTATTTCTTATAACTAGCGCTTATTTTTTTACATATGACACTGGAAGATTAGCCTAAAACAGTTTCCTTCAGTTATAATCCATTTATTTATTTTACTTTTCAGATTAGAATGTCAGCAAAAGCACAACGTTAAGTTTTAACCCGTGTTTCACAAAATTAGACCTTCATTTTTCTTGAAAAGAAAGTATACAGAACAATTTAGTTCTATTATAACAGTTTATATTATTGTGTTTAATAAAAAAAAAATTAAAATATATGGTTCTGTAACTTGTATCAAGTTACAGAATTACAATATTTTGTAATAGATCTCTACATATCTTTTTAGATTGTGAAATTTAAAAGACTTAGTTGCTAATTAGCTTTTATTTACAATTTGTGTTTAATTAATGCAGTAAAATTTTAGATATTTTGCTAGTTGTGATTCATAATTAAAATTATAATTCATGTATATACTTTTCTTTCAATGTATTTCATACAAATATATCAATTTTTATTGAATTTTTTATACAAATAGTGAAAGTTCAAAGTCAATGTTGTATAAAATGCTATGAAAATGAAGGATTTCTCAGCATTTTTCTACACAATTTTTAAAATTAAATGCTCAATTTTCTGTTCAAGATTGGAATCTAATTTTTGGTAAATGTTCTTATCACATCAAATCCCAACTATCATCACCAGTGCCATGTTGATTTTCTGAAAAAAGTTGCAAATCGACCTGCCCTAGTGTTGAAGCGCTTACTTTTCTCTCTCTCTCTCTCTCTCTCTCTCTCTCTCTCTCTCTCTCTCTCTCTACCCCTTTCATATATTCCTGTGTCTGGTTGAACAGCTTAAACACCCTAACCGCCATCACCTCCAAATATTTATTAAATCTTTAAACTTAAAATTGAAATTACTCCCCCTCCTTTCCTTACCCCTCTTTATCTCCCTCTCTCCCCCTCCCTATATCCTTATATTTCTATCCGCGCCTAGATGAACTTCCTAAACATCCCCTAACACTCACAACCACCTAATGTTTTTTAAGCATCAAAACTTAACTATCGTCGATCTCCCCCCCTTTCCTTTTTCTTTTCCCCATTTTTTCGTTTTTTCGCTTTTTTCGTGCTCCTTCTAATATCATATTTACAAATCATAATAACCATTTCTGTTGAGTCTGACGAGGTTACTGGATTGCTAATACGATTCGGTAACCGAAACATGTGTAACTAAACAGATAAAACGATAATAAAAAATAAAACGTGTATATATATATATATATATATATATATATATATATATATATATATATATATATATATATATATATAATTTTCAGAATGTGAGAGATTATATAATTATTTCCGCAGCCAAACCACGTCGCAGCTCACAAGAGGTATGACAGCCAACAAACCTAAAAATCCAAGATTCGAGTTCAGCCATCATTCAGGCTCACCAGTTAGCCACATTCGAACTCAGGATTCGAAACCCGAGCCTCCTGCACGCGAAGCGAGCACTCTGCCACATGAGAAAATGCGCCACCCTCAAGAAAGTATATAAACTAACACAGATCAAGCAAACCGCGGCGAAATCCGACTATGGAATAGACTTACTTCGTCTCGAACACGGGATGCGGTCATCCATCCAAGCTATAACACAAGCAAATGTCTCACAAGTAGAAATTTATCGAATCCCGAGTTCGGATGTGTCTAACTGATGAACCTAAATGTGGACTGTTGTGTCTGCACAAATAATTAATAAGAACACGGAAAGTAAAGGTATAACAATAATATATTAGGAAGAGAAGTTATATACATATTTACATGCCTTCAGATATACTTCAGTTGGAGATATTCCGGCAGGTGGCGTGTCGCATGTCTTACTGGAGGCAACATATGTGTCTTGCCTATTTGGCGGTCGTTGCAGAACTCTCCCGGTATTGGTGATTGATACCTTTATATATCTCACTCACCCGCCTATGTTAATTAGTGAGCGTCCCACAACAACGACGAAACTCGAGTTTTGGACTTCCAGTTTGTCGACTGGCATGACTTTTGTGAGCTGCGACCTGGTTTGGCTATGAAAATAATTATATATATATATATATATATATATATATATATATATATATATATATATAAATTATTTTTAATAATTTAATAGTTAAATAATTGAATACGTTTTGAAATAATTTAATAGTTAAATAATTTAATAGGTTTTGTATCCTGTCAAGGCAGCTCCTCCTGGGATGGATTAGGGTGGGGACGCTTCTATTAAAGATCCTATCTGGTTTCGTTAGCATTTCATTAATCTATTCTATCCGTGATGTATTATTTCTTTGTCCAAATAATTTTCGGTAAACTGTTGTTAACGACAATCTATTGAATTATTCTCTATCTTTAGTAAATAATGGGAGTTTGAATTGGTTCACCAAATTATTTGCCGGTTAAATTCAATCGAAATAAACTGGCACGTCTTATCTCTTCAGTCAAGTGCTTAATATCAAATAGGCATTTGCAAATCGTGCAACGTTCGGTCCGATCATT
>NC_136492.1:61575150-61580150 GCF_053919585.1 Euprymna scolopes
CTAACACATTTTTTTAACCTCTTCTCCGCTTTACTCCATTCCACTACCAAATATTCTAAAATAATAATAATAATAATAATAATAATAATAATAATAATAATAATAATAATAATAATAATAATAATAATAATAATTTTCAGACTTATACCCTTGAAAAGTTAGTCTGAACGAAAAGCGCTTCAGGTGTATTTCAACGATCTTGTTTTTAATCGACTTATTTATTTTACTGAATTGTACATTTGTTACATGTAACTTCCCCCATTTTTTTTTCCTTTTCCTCACCCCGTTTTCCATCTTATTTTAGTCAACTAAATCTCCGCTATGGTTCACTTCTTTACAATTATTCTAAAATTTTGCCAATGGAATAAAGATATATATATATATATATATATATATATATATATATATATATATATATATATATATATATATATATATAACTTGAGTTCCTTCAGCTATAATCAAAACCGAAACCAAAACTTATGAAGAATTCTTGATAAAATTATTTATATATATATTGACGGAAATTAATTCATTATTTTGGTTATAGAAAATGAATAAAATTTAAGACATCAGCTTAAAGAATCTTATGAAGATATTGAAAGTCAAAGAATCGTGCTTATTTTTAAACAATTATTGAGAATTCGTAGACATTACATAAATAGTTTGTTTGGCATTCGAGTAACTAATGATAATGGACAACATTAAATAAAATTTTGATGTACTTGACTTTTCAAATGGAAAGTGATACTCACATTATGTCCCCTAAAATCCTTTTAAACATCGCAAAAATAGAAGAAACACTTTAAATTTGAAGAATATTTATTGATTGATATCGAATATCTAATTATTCAATTTTCACAAAAAATCGGAAGCATCTGAATTTTCACGGACAGAACCACTTTCTCTTTTTCCCCGTTTAATGAAAATAAATTGGAGTAAATATATCCCACACTAGTGTCCCTTGCGACTAGAAACTGTTTTCCAAAATTAAATATGATCAGTTAGTTTAGAAGCGAATTCTACAAATCAAAATGTTTAAACATGTTCACTTGCCTAACTTAATAAAATAAATTTACACTAGCAAAAATTGAACAATAGATATTCGGTGGCAATGATGATGGTCAAATAAGTCTTAACAATCCCACGCGTAAAAGAAAACGAAAAACGAGGAGCGGAAGCATCCAGAAACAAACAAACAAACAAAAAATAAATAAAAACAGAAGAAAAAGAAAATGGCTACCGTCAATGTAAACGGTTTATACGAATCGAAAAGCCTGTCTTGTTTTGTTTTTTCTTTTTTGTTTCGATGCTTTTTGATTTTCAAACGATAAGCACCCTCTTTTATTTCTCAACTAAAACAAACAAAAAAACAAAACAGAAAACAAATCACGTGACAACAAAAATATGACGTAGGTTGATTTGGTGCTCACAGCGCATGTCCTTTATCAGTTAGTGCAGAGGTTTGATGTTGCCATCTTTTTTTTTCTCCATTTTTCTCTTCTTTTTTAAGGACATTTGCATCCAACTCCCGTATTTTCTCAATTCCTACGGTAACCTAGGCATGAACAAAGTGTTGCTGTTTTTTTTTCCTTTATATCAATACTGTTATTATATATCGCTTTATTATTTTTTAAAATTTATTTTGGATTGTTTATCAGGATGGAAACCGCCTCCACGCACATTATGAAGGAAATTAACGAGATAAAAAATGTTTTCAAGAACAGGAGAAAAATCGTTAATATTTGAACTAGAAAATATATAGCCCACACATTAGATAACAGACAACTTAGACCGACGTTGCTTGCGTTAACCCTGATTGTGTACACAGCGGAAACGTTACGTTGACCGTCACTCATCTCTCTGTGTCAAGCGAGGAGTGAGTCAGAGGATTTTATGGTCCTTGTTGTTCAGAATCCACTCATATTAGAAAACGAAAATAAAGGAGAATTTCCAGCTGACGCGGAATAACATTTTTTTTTACCTCCATGACTTGAAATCTAATTTGCCTTTAAAAATCAGTTCTTATCCAGAATTCCACCTAAAAAATAAAGAAAGATCTATATAATGTACATACCGGTGACGAAACGAAAATGTCATATTGCAAAAATCGCGTAAATTAATCAAATAGTTTTATTTTCAAATAAAAAAAAAAAATCAATTTTATGAGTATCGGGGAACTGAGTGTCTCGCGCGCGATTGAAAATTTAAAAAAAAAAATCTAAAAAACAAACAAAAAACAAGGAATATAACTCAACAATAATTCATACTAACTAGCTTTATACAGAAATGTCTACGAATTCTCATTAATCGCGTAAAATGATTTTCTTTATAAAAATTAAACTATTCGATCAATTTATGTAATTTTTGGAATATGATATTTTCATTTCGTCGCGAGTACGTACATATGCTCATACATATGCTTTATTTTTATTTTTTTTAATATAGGGAAAATTCTGGACAAGAACCGATTTTTAAAAGGCAAATTATAATAATCCAATTCACGGCGGTAGATTGTTTTCATTCCGCTTCAACTGGAAGTTTTTCTTCATATTATTCTGTTTGAAGTGAACATTTAAATCCCAGAGCAGGATCAGAACTACAGCTTCTAAAATTGTGCTAGAGTAAGATCGGAAATTGCAACTAGTATTGTAGACAAGATTGGAACTGCTGCTGAGTTAAATTAAAAGTTGTTGCTAAAGTTGCAGGAAGGATCGAAAGCTGCTGCTAATTGTATATTCAATCGACGGCTACTAATGTAGCTGTTTACGCTGCATTTCTACATCATTTTATACCATCCACACATCTGTTGTTAATAACCGTGCTCTGATGTTGGCACGAAGAGAGAGGAAATTACGCCTATATCATATGCGCCTGAGCTGTCGAAGGTTAACTTCCGGTTTTTGTAATTAGGGCACCGACTTGTAAATGAGACACAACAGGTCTTCACATTTTTCGTACTCTCTGGTTCTTTGATTATGGCTGAAAATCAATTCGGGTCTTGCAACAGTTGTTTGCCATTAAGTTCTCGCTGATAATGATCGTTGGTTTTATCTGGAATTTGAGTCCCTAACCAGTAAATAAATAAATAATAATAATAATAATACTAGCACGAACGCCCGGTAAAGCCCAGTTGTAAAGTACGTTTAAATATATTTTAATTCTTGCATATTTCGTATATATTATTATAGAGTTCATGTTCTATCGAATGTTATATGTTATAAAGTTTCGATTTAATATATATATATATATATATATATATATATATATATATATATATATATATATAGTCTTTGAAGTTTTTAACCTTTAAAACTATACAAAAAATATTTTTTATCATTCGATAGAAAACCATCTAGTCAGTAAGTTATTTAATCACCTGCAATCACTGCATCAACTCCCTCTCGAATTTACTGTAGTACCAATAATTTATTTTTCAAGGGATCATCAGTTGTTTACCATGAAACACTGTTTCGGGGATTTAAAAACAAAACAGTATATTACATCATGGCTCCCCAGCAGTGTTGATCAAACACCACCACCCTTAATCTTAGGAAGAAGACATGTTACAAACATTTGATCCAATTTCCTATTCTTAATTGCAGTTACTAACCTTTTCATACTACAAAAATACTATATATATATATATATATATATATGTATATATATGTATATATATATGTATATATATATATATATATATATATATATATATATATATATATATATATATATAACTTGAGTTCCTTCAACCATAATCTAAACCGAAACCAAAACGTATGAAGAATTCTTGATGAAATTATTTATGACAAGAAATAGAAGAACATAACAATTAAACGACCCGGATGTAAACGTGACACACAAAAGAACACACACTATCGTATTAATATGTAAATGAGTAACTACTTTTTGTGCGCGTAGTTGTTCTTCTGCTAAGCTGAAAGTGGTCAAATATAGGCCAGTGATGCGGTTCAGCTTAACCTTTTGCTCACAAAGGGGCATATATCAATTTGACTTTGGGGAAACAACCCCCTTCTCCTGCTTCTTGGTTTCAGGTTAAAGTAGCTTGTCTATGTGCTTGAAAAAATAATTTAATTATGCCGTGTCACCCACACAATACACACCCACACAATACACACCCACACAATACACACACACACAAAAAAACTGCTAACAAACAAGTTAGAATAGTCAGCACTCATATTAAGGCGATATGCTTAGTTTAACGATTCCGCTGGCAGGTATTTAACGTCTTACTGAATCGATGGTCCAAATGACGATACGCACAACTCCCGTTTCAATCTTATATTCTCGATTCAGGTTTAGTTCCTTCTTTCCTTCTCCCGTTTTTTGTTGTACACAAAAGCAAACATATACGTACAAATAGAAAAAAAAAATTGTAATTTTGTTTGTAAATAGTTTTTTTTTAATATTTTGTAAATAAAATTTTGAGAAACGTTCATTCACGTGGGAATAATTTAAATAGTTTAGCCACACGAAGTGAATGAGGCGAAGTGAATGGTGAGTAGAAAAATTAGCTTAGCGAATTGTCAAAGTTTGATGACCCCGACACAAATTCTTCCCCTATTCCCTTTTGGTTTCATGCCACATTGTTTTCAAGAATACCCCCACCCCACCGGATTCTTTATATAAAATGTTAATGAAGTGTTGTATAAAGGACCTGGGAACGTGTGCTCCCCCTCCCCCTCGTGCCTTTGGCCAGGGGAGGCAAATCAAAAAGAAATTTTCAATGACTCATATAGAAGCCTTCATCTCTCGTACACACTCCTACACAGTAGCGAGAGTCAGGCGAACAGTAACTAACTGCTACTCTCGACAACACACGCCACAGTGCTCATGTTTCTATTTGGAATTGTATACCTATACTGTGACTGAAAATTCCAGTTGTGTTTATTAATGCTTTTATCCCCTTTTTTGTTTTTGTTTTTGACCGTAGTTTCAAGATATCCACATACAGTGGCGGAGTGGGTCTAACAATA
>NC_136492.1:61582650-61585150 GCF_053919585.1 Euprymna scolopes
AACTTTTTACGCAAATATTATGCAAGTATAAATCATGTAGAATATCTGCATGAATATAATTACACGGAATCTATATATCAATAAAAGTGAACGTGTCTCTGTGTCTGTGTGTCTGTGTACATTTTCCTTCGCAATAACTTTGTCAATTTTCAATCTACGTACTCGAAATTTGATACACAGGGTACTGAGATTTAGGTAAATCGATGTGATCGGTTTTCGATAAAAAATTTGGCTGTAAAGGAGTCAAAATTCAACGATTTGACCTTTGAAAACTCTACCAAACTCCTTCCACAATTTAGGGTCTAAACACTTGAAATTTTAGATATAGATTCATTGAACATGGACCTAACCTAATAACTCGATTTTAATCCAAAACAATAAATGTTAAGGGGTAATAATATGGGTCAAATTTAAAAAATAATTGACCATTTTTTTTTTTGCTCAGCACACACCTCCAAACACCCGGGGAAACGTCAGGCTGAAATGCTAGTATTTAAGTAAAGATGATAATCCCATAAGAAAACCGAATAAACTAATTAATTAAAATGAATGTTTAAAATAATATGCACGCTTCATACATAGGAAAATTGTATTTTCTTTTTGAATAAATAGAGAAAGGGATTTTTATATGAATATCAATACACAGGCTTGAAAAACGAATTTATAGGAGTATAGATAGGTAGAAAACTATAGAATTACGTTAGTAATTCTATAGTTTTTACATACGAATTCTTATTCTTCTTCTTATTATTATTCTTATTACCTTAAAAACCTACTTTTTTTTTTACTTAGAATGAGGATTTCTTTCCGAAGTTATATCTAAATCATTATTTGCTTTCCTAAGAAAGTTTTTTAATACTTAATTTTTTTTTTTAAATAGGATATATATATATACTTAGTATATACTTATACTATCGCGAGTTTAAAAAATGCAACTGATTTCTGAAAATAAAAAACCATCAAACTTTACTTTGTTTTTCTTCCTTTAATTTTCTAGTTTTGATCTTCTTTGCATGTCACTAGAAAGAATGGATTATCCTCTCCGGAAAACTAGTTCCATACACGTGAAGAATTTCGAATAAAATCTTATTCTTTTCCTTGCTTTTTTTCTGTTGTTGTTGTTGTTGTGTTCTGACCTGCTGCTCATCCTTGCATGCTCTTTATAAAACCTAACGCTGCGTCCCTTGAGGTCCATTTTTGGTAGCAGTCATATACGCTCCCAGAAAACGACAAAAGCATGTTCATGGATCTTCTGTATATCTGACCTTGGCAACCTGCATTTTTTCTCATCAGTAGCAGATTGAATCTAAAAAATATTGGTTGCCAAAAGACAAAAAGAGGGGATCACAAATACAATTCTATAATTTAAGTTGTAAAATGAATATATTAAAAGTGGAAACACAAAGTTGTAATAAGAAGTTATCGTATTATTTGATAGAGTTCAAAACCGACTTCGAAACCTAATAGGTGATGCCCTTTTTTTCTTTCCTGCAACTACTTTCCCAAAGAAGAGACGTCACCAACCCGACTCTACTCTGTCGCTGTTTTCATGGTAAGGGGCTCATCTGAACTCCAATCTATGATCCCCCGCTTGCCAAACTTTCACAAAAAACATTCGACCAGCTAAAACCACTATATATGATTTTTCCCACTCTCTATCTGTGTCTAAATGGAAACACAGATTCCATGAACAGACCTTCTTTCCCAGAACTGCCTGCCTTTGGAACACTTTTCCGCTGAATTTGCTAGTTAAGGTATTTAATTAAACCGCAATTAATTGTAATAATAAATTGCAAAAAAAAAAACAACAACAAAAAACAAAAAAAAACAAACAAACAAACAATGAAATTAAATGTTGGATATGCAATATATATATATATATATATATATATATATATATATATATATATATATATATATATATATAAATATATATATATATATATATATAAACCGCGCATAATATTTCAGATTGCATGAAAATCCTCTCAAGTTGATCAGAAATACGAAAATAGTTCTTAGAGAGAATGGAGTCCAAAATAAGTCCAACGTGATGATGCATATAATCCAATTGGAAAGCCTTGAAACCAGCTGAAATAATGAAAATTGTTTTTTTTTTCCGGACAGTGCAGTGAAGTCGATCTCCAGTCAAGTGGCACCGAGCAATAAAAGGAGAGAAAACCAGTATGAGAACCATCATCATCCGCTTAATTAGAAAAAGTGATTTCAGATTAAATTTTAAAGAAATTAAGAACAGGCTAAGCGGGGGAAAACGCAGCCCGTGAAAGCTCATATTACTCTGACCGGAGATTGTCCAGACAGAACGAAGCAAATTTTTCTATAAAGTGTTAAATTCGATGTCATTATTAAAAAAAAAGGGGGCGGGGGCGGAGTGAGTATTATAAAGTTTTAAGTGTGGCAGAATCTTAGATTATTAGTAATTATAAGGCTATCGAAAAGTCATAATGATGATAAAGATGACAGGACAACAACAACAACA
>NC_136492.1:61587650-61695150 GCF_053919585.1 Euprymna scolopes
TGACCTCCCTGACAAAATTGTCTGTGAGATGGGTATATATGCTGATGACACCACGCCCTATAACAGACACGACAGGAAAACAAATGAACACATATCTAAAGAAATGGCAGAAACACTAGAGGATGACCTCAAATCTGTAGTGGAATGGGGACAAAAATGGATGGTCACATTCAATGCTGCCAAAACTAAGCTTGTTTCCTTCAATAATTACAAGAAACCTTTTCTATCACCAATAGCAATGGCCAAAGACTTTATCTGAAAGCACATCTTTTAAACTCTTCGGCCTTACGTTCGCAGGAAACATGAGTTGGAACACTTACATTGAGAGCATTGCCAGGACCGCTGCGAAGAAGGTAGGTTATTTCTACCGTGCTAGAAAGTTACTAACGTCCGAAAGTATCCCGTACCTCTAAAAGGCCACCATTCCCCCATGTATGGAGCACTGTTGTCATATTTGAGCTGGTGCATCTGCTATTAGTCTCTCACTCCTAGACAATATTCAAAAGAGAGTCGCCAACCTGATAGGTCCTGAACTGTCATCCAAGCTTCAGCCTCTGTCCCATCGACGAAATATAGCATCCCTCTACCTGTTCTACAAGTACTTTAACGATGAATGCTCCGATGAATTGCAAGCACTTGTACCCCCTCGACGTAAATACCCCGAAAAACCCGACAAACAGCTAAATCCCACCCCTTCACAGTAGAGATCCCTAGATGTAAGAGAGCCTTCTACTCCAGTAGTTTCTTTCCCAGAACCGCTAGACTTTGGGATTCCCTTCCGAGTTCCTACTTCCCCAACTGTACTGACATGCAGAAGTTCAAGTGTAACGTGAACCGACATCTTGCTGCCCAAATCTCCACATAGTACCCCCGTAGCTTATGTCCCTGATAGTAGCCCCCTACATTAAAGTGGCAATGTGCCTTGTTTGGGGTGAAAATGTGATAAAAAAAATGTTAGGAAATACACCCTCCTAAACATTACATTTTTGAGAATGGGTTAGTTTATTGCTTTTCGCCTGAGGCGCCTCTACCTAAGAATTTTAACAAGGCTTCTCGGGCATTTTTATAGGGAACAATGCATTTCTCATAGTGAGCTGACCTTTCAAAACCTGATCAGATCTTGTATAGAACTTCCTGGAGAACAGTCAAATAAAAAATAAAAACTCGGCTAGAGATTGTTAACGTGTGCTTAATAGAATAATACAATATAAAAGGCGTTTTAATAACCCAAGATTGTGACGCAGACCCGGTCACATGTGGTCTACAAACGAAACAACAATACAAATAGAATATCGAATACCGCCCCAGTATGCACCATTTGGATCGCCTTTTCAGACGCAGTTTAGTGACAATGATGTATTAATTATTGCCAAAAATATGTTAACCAAAATGTATAACGAATTACAAAAAGTAACTGTCTCTTTTATTTCATATATGAGTTTCAATATTTCATTTGCTATTTATGAATATCTCTTTTGTGCAATAATAGCAGTTATGACCTATTAGCTATACTCAATGCATTTCTCCTAAATTATCCTGGACACAAGAGAGAAAAACTTAAAAAAAAAAAAGATTCGCACATGCGTAGTAAAGGATTTGAAATCGAGACCTGGTCTCTTTCTTGTGTGGGCTTGGAGGCTGGCAACGATCTCGGGATGGCCTTTCGTTTTTAGATAGTTTTCACGCCGTTAACGCTATATCATATACAGGGTGGAACGAAAAGACGACATGATTCCATTTCTGTTTGATGAAGACCTGTTCTCTTTTTGTGTTGCAGGTCATCTAATAGTTGGCCAGTTGCGTACAAATCCCAAGAGTAATAGGAGCCTTCTATCAGATCGGAAAGTGACACAATGTTCACGGAGCGAGATCGGAGATGCGCCACTGTACAACTCATGCTCGCTACCGATCCAAGTTACGACAGCAGGATCATTTCCAGCACCTTTAAAATGCATCGCTGTATTGCCACGAATAACAAGGACGTGCCAAGGATGATGGAAACAGTTTCTGGCTTCGGTTATGGTCTTTGTGGTTTCAAGTGAGGGTGGCTACATTGAATAGATGTCAGCTCTACTACACAATTAAGTTACCTGAATTGATTTTTTCAATAAAAGTTTTAAAATAAAGCTGTAGTCTTGTTTTCTTTAGGGTGACAACTTTAGCGTTCCGCATCTTCGAAGTCGGCTTGAAATTAAACACCAGTGCACCTGGATGTGGTGATCACCTGGTGCAATCAGGTGGTCGCTGGCAGACCCTGAGTGTGGCAGCAAGACTAGGCGCCGGTCCAGAAGTCGAAAGAGACCCAGGCTTGGACTCAGAAGGAGTGCTACGACTTTGTACCCTTCTCTTACTGCCCCTCCTCCTCCGACCTGAAACTGTTAAACTACTTCGTTTCGTCATACATCGAGAAAATCATCAACATGACCGTTCACAACACCAAAGCTAGCCTGATCGCCGCTGTCCGCCGAGTATTTGTCGAGCTCTCGCTGGCACTTATGGAAAAGGCATGCTCCCAGTTCCGGACCCGTATCGAGGCAGTGATTGAGGCTGATGGCGGCTATATTGAGTAGATACCAGCTCTTCTACATAATCAAGTTACTTGAATTAATTTTTTCAATAAAATTTTTAAATAAAGTTGTTTTCTTTAGGGCGACAGCTTTGTCGTTCCACTGTTCCACTTTCTGCGGCAGTTTAGATGGGACCTCAGAGACAGCTAACCATTTCAGCATGCCGCTTTCACTATTAATCGTAACATTCATGAGTAGATTAGTTTCCAAACATATTCAAAGTAAGCCGTATTTACTTTAGATAACCCATGCATTCTCTAATGTATTTACCCTGGTAAAACATGTATATTTTATTGTGTTTGAAATATCAACATGGCATTACTTTTGCGAAATAATTACTTTTGCGAAATAATTACTTTGTGAAATAATTACTTTTGTGAAATAATTACTTTTGCGAAATAATTACTTTGTGAAATAATTACTTTGTGAAATAATTACTTTTGCGAAATAATTACTTTGTGAAATAATTACTTTGTGAAATAATTACTTTTGCGAAATAATTACGTTGTGAAATGATTACTTTGTGAAATAATTACTTTGTAAAGTAATTACTTTTGCGAAATAATTACTTTGTGAAATAATTACTTTGTGAAATAATTACTTTTGCGAAATAATTACGTTGTGAAATGATTACTTTGTGAAATAATTACTTTGTAAAGTAATTACTTTTGCGAAATAATTACTTTGTGAAATAATTACTTTGTGAAATAATTACTTTGTGAAATAATTACGCTTGTAAATCTGAACCTCATTTCATGCATCATGTTTCATTACGTTTGCAAGAATTCTTTCGTCGTTATAGCTTGGCAACAAGAAAAAATAAAACAATGTCTATAATTCATTGAGGAAGGTCGGAGTCGACATAAATAATTAATTTATATGGTTTTCATTAATCGAGAAAAAAATCTTTTAGCATCGAATTAGATTTCCAAAATTATTTCTTGTATTTTCAATTCTATGGTCCTTTTCAATGTAGATTGGTTGGTTGTTTTTGTTTTACGGCATATCAACCCTTTTCGGGTTATTTTTTTTTTTTTTTTTTTTTTACAAAGGCATCACCACATTATCAAGGCCCAGAGGCCACTCAAGGATAAGGGTTAAAGAGTGTACAGTAGAAGTTGGTCAATATAGTAATCATTAGTAATGAAAATTTGGTAAATTTAATAACTTATATGGAACGGCTCATCAAGAACTTATTTACTTTAGACTTGAACAAAACCATATTGTAGTCAGCCGGAAAGCAGGAAAACGGAAGACAATTCCACAGGCGTGCAGTTCTAAGAAAGAAGCTTTGTTCATGGAATCTACGTTTAGGTTTAGGCACAGATAAAGAGTGGGGGAAATTATTGATAGTGTTTACAGCTAGACGAGTGTTTCTTGTGAAAGTTTGGCGAGGGGGGACCATAGATTGAAGCTCAGTTGAACACTTTCCATGAAAATAACGATACATCAGAGACAAACTCGCAACATCTCTTCTGTGAGATAGAGGTTGCAAGGAGGAGAAAAGGACATCTCCTACGAGGCTACGAAGTCTATTTTGAACTCTATCAAGGCAGGACAAGTTCTTTCTAGCAGCTCCTGCCCAGATGTGGCAACAGTATTCCATCCTTGGACGTACCTGGCTCTTATATAGATAGAGAATAGCATCAGCAGTGAGATATCTACTGGATCGATAGAAAGATCCCACCATTTTTCCAGCGGCCTTGGCAACAGATTTGATATACGTGTTCCATTTAAGATCAGGAGTAATGGTCAAGCCCAGAAGCTTGTCAAAACTTGAGGCCTCCTGAAGACGAGAGCCATTCATTTCAATTGATGACAAATGTGGATTAGAATGTTGATGATGTAAAGAGAGAAGCTTGGTTTTAGATGCATTAAAAGTAACCAGCCACTCCTTTCCCCATTGTACTACGTGCTCAAGATCAGAGGAGAGAGAATTGGAGAGAACTTGCTCGTTTACTGTCTTAGATGTGGTACCATAAATGGTAGTGTCGTCAGCATAAATGTCTACAAATGATGTAAGGATATGATTTGGAAGATCATTAATGTAGATCAGGAAAAGAGTTGGGCCCAGGATGGATCCCTGAGGGACACCGGCATTAATATTGTGAGCTTCTGATTTTTGCCCCTCAACTACTACTCTTATGAATCTATCAGAAAGAAATGATTTAATAATTGAGAAGACTTTTCCAGCTATACCATAGCTAGCGATCTTATGAAGTAAACCTTTATGCCATACCCTATCAAAGGCTTTAGATATGTCAATGTTATTTAATGCCGAATCCAAAGATTTTGAAGAAAAAATGTTTTTAATAGAATATATTTATTGTTTTCACGTCGGTTTCTATTCAACCCATAGTTGGGAACCCAACAGGTACTACCACTCCGGGTCAGAGTGGACCTGGGAGCAATGCTAATTAAACGGTGGCTCCACACTCCCCAAAGCCCACAAGCTGGGGCCTCACCACTGGATATAGTTTAAGGTCATATCCAGGACCCCCGTTGAGGGACTTTTACCCTCTGCAGGGGGGCAGTCGGCGTATTCTAATGCCCCGCCGACAGGGCCTTTTCAATGTAGAAACATTGGATATTTTTCATAGATAGATGCAGTCGTCTATCTATTATTACCGTTTCTTAAGCATTATCTTAATATCCCGTTTACTTCCGGCCGTCGTGCCTTCTCGAAAAAGAAAAGCATGCCCAATATGGCGAGCGCATGTGGGAGTAAGGACTTCAATACGTGGTCGCTACCCAAACGATAACATAGAATATGGCATATTCCAATTTTATATTGGCTTATTTTTCTTTATTAGAGGTTAGATGCGAAGGCGTCTGCTAGATGTTGTCATGCAATGCAACCGTCTAGTTTACCAAATACATACTTCTAAATCCTGCAATACATTGTCGGCTACAACATCTGTTACCTCCGTTTCGTATTTCTCGGAGCATTTTATCCGTCGGCAATAATTTTCGACAGAAGATATGAGAGTCACGTTCAAATACGACGGCCATCTTAGTTTTTGTCATAGCAACCAAGCTTCGGATTGACAATGGCCGACTGTTTATTCATCGATCGTGTAGATTGTGCAAGAAACACTAAAACAAACTCACTATTGCTTAAATGGGATGATGTAATAGAAACAGCAGAGCAAAAAATAAAAAAATAAATAAATAAATAAAAATAAAATAAATAAATAAAATAAATAAATAAAAATAAAATTAAAATAAATAAAAAGAATGGGAATATTATAAGCGAGGGGAATTGCAAGATTTTACGAAAGAGTATATATTTCAGTAACTCTGCTGAGAAGAAAAAGAAAAAGCGTGTTCTATATTTTATGTAATAAATAAATGAACAAATAAATAAATTATAAACTAGCAGAACCCGTGAAAATTAAACGGCAGTTGAAAATTTTTGAAACACATTATAATTAAAATGAATTTAAAATAAAATAAAACAAAAAACGATGAATTTAAAACAAGTTTTTTTAGCAAATTCTTTTAGAACTTTTATAGCTAAAAAGAATTGATTTTATAGCTAAAAAGAATTGATTTTATAGCTAAAAAGAATTGATTTTATGACTAAAAATTGATTTTATAGCTAAAAGAAATTGATTTTATAGCTAATTGATTTTATAGCTAAAAAGAATTGATTTTATAGCTAAAGAAATGATTTTATAGCTAAAAAGAATTGATATTATAGCTAAAAGAATTGATTTTATAGCTAAAAATGGATTTTATAGCTAAAAGGAATTGTATAGCTAATTGATTTTATAGCTAAAATGAATTGATTTTATAGCTAAAGAAATGATTTTATAGCTAAAAAGACTTGATTTTATAGCTAAAAAGAATTGATTTTATAGCTAAAAAGAATTGATTTAAAAAATTTGCATTTAGATTTTTTTCAAAAAAACTCGCAAAATGGAACAAAAAGATACCGACAGATTCTATATACAGAAATTTAACAGGCAAGAATGTATATACGAAAAGTAGAATTAACTTTAAAAAAAGAATAATTAGACGGAAACGCTATATGATAACGTTTGTTTAAACTTCAATATGATTTACTTTTATACTAAACTGACCACATACAATGATGTTACATTTTTAACTGTTGGTTGGTTGGGTGTTTTGTTTTACGGCATATCAACCCTTTTCAGTTTATTTAATGCTGAATCTGGTGATTTTGATGAACGATTTTTTAATATAGTATATTTGTTTTTTTAAGTCGTATTCTATTTAACCCATAGTTGGGACCCTAACAGGTGCTACCACTCCGGGTCAGAGTGGACCTGGGAGCAATGGCAATTAAAGGGTGGCTCCACACTCCCTAAAGCCTGCAAGCTGGGGCCTCACCATCGGATATAGTTTAAGGTCATATCCAGGACCGCATTTTGAACTGTGGTGTTTTATTAAAACTGTGGGGTCTGCGTACGCGCACCTCTCCAAAGAATGGAAACATAAAACAAAAACAAAACGTTTTACAAAGGTTTTTGACATAGATGCGCGTAAGAATACTTTGATAAGTATGTTTCAAGTTGAACAGGGATGGTATAATAAAATTGTGGGGTCTGCGTTCGCGCTTGGCTTCCATAGAATGGAAATATGCCACAAACTTTAACAAACACTTTTTACATCTCTCCGCGCAAGCATACTTTGATAATTATGTTTCAGTTTGAAGAAATATGGTATAATAAAATTATGGGGTCTGTGTTCGCGCCTGACCTTCATAAAATGGAAATATGTCACAAATTTTAACAAGGTTTCTTTTAATATACATTCATATAATAATATTGTGATAATCGTGTTTCAGTTTGAACAGGTGCGGTATAATAAAATAATGGGGTCTACCTGATTTCATTAGAATTGTTTTTAGTTTTTTTTACTAAAATATAATTTTAAAAAAATGTTGTTTTTGAGTAATGTCGAAATCAATTTAGGTGACAGAAATAGGATTTGATCAAGTTTTAAATAATCCATTATATAATAGCCAAAATGTGTGTGTGTGTGTGTGTGTGTGTGTGTGTGTGTGTGTGTGTGTGTGTGTGTGTGGCAAAAAAATTTCGACAGACGCGTCGGAACGTAACAAAATCTGTATCGTTTTAAAGCTCGGTCTGTTCAAATAGCGAAAAATTGTCTGAAAACATTAATTCCTTCACCCTCAGCTGGGCACTTTTCAATAAGAAGGGGTCGTTTTTTTCGTCGACATTTTCGCAGGTCATCGTCTCCTTTCGATTGACCACCTTTAATTCCAACGCTCGCAACTTCCGGTTTCGCGATGGATATATCAGCTAAAACGTTAGTTTTTTTTTGTTTGTTTTTTACACCTTCTTTTCATCCTTCGCGGGACAATGGAGATCATTGTAATATCACCTACCTTCTTAGCAGTAACTAAAATAGCGTGACAGAAGCGACGACTGTCGTCTAGGCTTGGAGAAGTTGCTAGTCTAACCATACTGGAGCGCTGTGATACAGCAAAACAGCCTGCCTGTGGATGACTCCTAAAGCACCGATTCTGTTTTGTAGCCTTGAACATTTTTACAGACGAGCACATTTACCTTTTCAAATTCAGACACGAACAATTTTCTTACACAAAATATCTTTAACACTATTGTAAATTTGTAACTGTATAAATGTGTTTTGTTATCTGCTTCATTCATAAACAAATTATTTTTTCCTTCTTTCCTTCTTATTTTAATTGTCAGCGTGACTCTTGGTACAACACGATGTGAATATTCTCTATATTTAATACTAGCTAAAGTTCAACATTTTTATCTTATACCTTTCTTTTTAACTTTCTGACACTAATGGATGCTATCAACAACACCCACAAAACATGACTACCAGGTGCGTCTAGATTAATTCATACTTAAAATGATAAAGGTGAAACAACAAATAATCCGCTTTGTAATCATAATATATGAGGGGCATTCCAAAAGTAATACCTCCTATTTTTATTCCGCCCGAATGGATCAGAGAGTATGGCAAATTGCATTGTTATGATGACTCACTTATGCATTCATGACCTGAAAGTTTCATATCTCTGTTGAAGATATTGACAGTGTGAGACTTTAAGAAGAAAACCCCCGTCATGGACGTGCGCAGAAGGAAAATAAATAAAATAAAAATAAATAAAATGAAATAAAATGCATAATGGAATTCTTACCAAAATGTACTGAGAATGGTGGCGAAAAAATAAATTCTATATGACAAAAGGTCGCTTGTTTTCATTGTACTACTCACGTCTTGGTAACTCTTCAACATTTTTAACAAAAAGAAAGTAAGCTTTACTTTTAGAACGACCGTTGTATAACAAGGTTCGTTCCGAACACCCATGCACGGCCGTCGTTCATTGTTTGCAAAAATGCATTGAGAATAATGGTAAAAAATAAATTGCGAAGCACAAAAAGGCGCTTGTTTTAATGCTACTATCCCCGTCTTCGTAGTTCTTCAACTTTTAGGTTAAAAAATAGGAGGCTTTATGTTTTGGAACAGCTCTCGTACTTTTCAAAATATGGCTTGAAAATAACGTGCTAAGTGTGGATTACCACAGACAGACGATGTATTATCTAACCTCATTTATAAAACTCGCTATGTCTGTCTCCATTTTTTTTCAGACTCCATTTTTCCCGATATATCGCTGGAGGAATTGGGTTTCCTGCCATTCCACAGTTTGTTATTTTCTTTGTTTATCTTATTTTCCATTTTTAACCATTTTTTATTATTTGGATCATTCGGACTACTGTTCTCACAGCGTTTCAGCCGATCTAATCTCCGACCTTCTTCAAGTTTATCTAGTCAAACTTGGAAATCTTTCTGTCCGGAAATCGAACGGAACCTTTTATTTTATTAGTAGCATGCTCTCGTCCTGTCAGCCATGATAAGGAAGAAGTCTTAAACAATTCGCAATTGTATCTTTAGTACCGCCCGCACTGAGTATTGAATCTTCAACCTCCAGAAGAGTGTCACTTAGAACTTATTCTTACTTAGTAGTTTATAGTTTAGCCAGCTAACGTACTTCCTAATTTTCGGCGGAGCACTACCGGAAGCAGTGAGAAGGCAAATCAGTTCCTTTGCTTTTATTATGTATTGGATACGTATTTTTTAATGATCTTTGAAATTTTCTACTTTGATTTCAATAATTTCATTTGTTATTTTGATTTCAATAATTTTACTTTTATACTTTCATAAACATATATTAATTATATAAATTCAAATAAAAAAAATTTATTTCTAAAATAAAAAAGAACGTTTTATTTATGTAATTTCATGAATATACATTTCTTATAAAATTTCAAATGAGATAAAAACATCTTTTTTTAAATTTTGTTATTAAAAGCGCAGATAAAGATTGTGTTATCTTTATCTTTGTTAATCTTTTTTTTTAATCAAATGATTTTTTTGTTAAATTTTATTGTACAATTTTCAATAATGTCATTTTCTTATATTTTATTTCAATAAATCACTTCATAATAGAAATGTTGAAGATCAATAAAAGTGAAGGAACTGGCTTATCTTGTCACAGCTTCTCACAAAAATTAGGAAGTACGTTAGTTGACTATAACCTATTTTATTCATTACGCGGCGGGTCCTTTCCTTTTATCTTTCGTTCTTTGTATTATAATAAAAAATAGTTCTTCCTTCTTTTATTCTTTATATATATATATATATATATATATATATATATATATATATATATATATATATATATATATATATATATGGTTACATGCTGTGTCTTTTCTTTCCTTAATTATTCTGGCCCTGTCGGTGGGGCATTAGAATACACCGACTGCCCCCCCCCCCTGCAGAGGGTAAAAGTCCCTCAATGGGGGTCCTGGATATGACCTTAAACTATATCCAGTGGTGAGGCTCCAGCTTGTGGGCTTTGGGGAGTGTGGAGCCAACCTTTAATTACCATTTCTCCCAGGTCCACTCTGACCCAGAGTGGTAGTACCTGTTAGGGTTCCAACTATGGGTTAAATAGAAACCGACTTGAAAACAACAAATATATTCTATTAAAAATTTTTTTTTTCAAAATCTTTGGATCCGGCATTAAATAACCCGAAAAGAGTTGATATGCCGTAAAACAAAAACAACCAACCAACCAACCTTAATTATTCATTTTTGCTTCTCAATTTGTTAATTCCATCTTTCTTTCTATTTCTTTTATTTAAAAAATTGAACCATTTCTATATTTATTTCAGAAAACATGACGCGAATATATTCCATAATTAATCCATCCCCGGCGACATTTATCTAATAAACACGCAACGACACAGGTTTTCTTTTAATCATGTGCACAATTTAGACTGTCTCGAGAGTGATTTCCTGTTTTGGAAACGTTGTTAAATTTAATTTTTCACCCAATTTAATTACATTCCGTGCACTATCATACCATCCTTTTGCAGACATCACCGTGAGAACGATATGAGTCATTCAAATGCATTACAACTGCTTTTTAATGCTTATTAAATAATTAAAAAAAAAAAAACATTATTACATTTGATGCAACCTTTAAACTCAACCGAAAATTGTTCAAGTGCAGAAAACCATATTATATTATATTTTGCATATGCATATATTATATTTTGCATATGTATATATATTATATTTTGCATATGTATATATTATATTTTGCATATATATATAGTATATTTTGCAAATAAATATATTATATTTTGCATATATATATATATATATATATATGCAAAATATAATATATATATATATATGCAAAATATAATATATATATATATATATATATATATATATATATATATATATATACATATATATATATATATATATATATATATATATATATATATATATATATATATATATATATATATATAACGATACAACGTTAATAGGAAGAGATGTACAATTATTTACTCACTTTCGGAAAATTATTATTTTACTTAGTCACAACATTGCATACAATTGTTTGAACACCCGTGGTATCGTAAAAGGAAGTATTTATAGCTCTAGTATTACACTATTGAGCTATCTAGATAAGAACTTCATGTTATTTATTCATATGTCATCACTGCTCCAAAATTCCAAAATTTCATCATGACAAGTTTCAAGAAAAAATACACGATTAAACCCGGTTCTCCAACTTCCAACGTAGACCCCTACTACCATGTCTCCTTCTCCAACATCAGGGGTCTACGTTCTAACCTTCCAGAGGTTGAAACCCAATTACAGGAGACTAAACCAGACCTTTTATTTTTAAGTGAAACTGGCATTGGACAGGCTATTTCCCTAGATGAGTTTGCAATTACAGGATACTCTAACTTAACTTCTAAATCTGACCCCCAAGATCGCCATGGGCATGGAATATGTGCCTATATTAAAGATAGCTTTCCATGTGGGAGGGACATCTCCAGGGAAGATCCTAACTTACCCTATATGTGCTTCCGGGTTGCTTTAGCTCACACTACTGCATTTATATTTACTCTCTATCGCCCCCACAACAGCGGAGTTACTATCTTTCAAAGCATATCTGAGAAAATTGACCAAGTCCTTTCTACTTATCCTTCAGCTAACATTCACGTATGTGGAGACTTCAATGTTCACAACGTCGAATGGTTGACCCACTCAAACAAGACCGATGATGAGGGGAGGTTCTGTCATGATTTCTCCATTGCCTATGACCTCACTCAGATTGTTCAGGAACCTACCCGTGTGCCCGATAATGACGGCCAGTATGCGAGCCTACTAGACCTTTTTCTCACAACTTGCCCTGAACTATGTTCAGTTTCTGTTCTGTCGCCTCTTGGATCTTCCGACCACTCTGTTGTATCAATTAAGATAAAAATGAAATGTAATAAGTCCCCAGACGTACCACTTCATCGTACAGTATATCGATACACTAAGGCTGACTGGGATAGCTTCCGTACATTTATATCTGATCTACCTCTGCATTCCATGTTTAAAAAGGATGTGTCCTCTATAGTATTAGACCTAACTGAATGGTTAATTGTAGGTATTGACCATTTCATACCCTCTAAAAAGTTTCAGCAAAAACCTAACAGCCAGCCATGGTTCTCTCCAGAATGTGCTGCTGCCATTGCGCACAGAAATCACTTTTTCCACTGCTTCAAACGTAATAGATGTATGGAAACTAAAGCCGTTTTCAGGACTGCCAGCAACCATTGTAAGAAAGTAATAAGGAACGCAAGAGAGTTGTATGCTCAATCTGTTAAGTCCAAAGTAGCTGAGCAGCGGCTTGGTTCCCACCAGTTTTGGCAAATAGCAAACAGAATCCTGAACAGAAGCGTGTGCTCCATCCCAACTATTATCAATGGACCTGAGGTAATCTCGTCAGCATCAGACAAAGCCAAACTCTTTGTCAAGAACTTTGCAGCTAATTCTACCCTTTGCGACCAAGACCGCCAACCCCCAATATTTCCTCCTGTATCAGAAAACACGCTATGTGATATACGTATATCTGTACGTGATGTTGCCAAGCTAATCAAAAACCTTGATTCCAGTAAAGCAACTGGCCCTGATGGTATTCCAATTATAGTACTCAAAAAACTTCAACCTGAACTAGCGCCCATACTTACAAAACTGTTTAAACGTTGTCTTAAGGAGAATAGTTTCCCATCTCCCTGGAAAATCTCATCAGTATGCCCTGTATTTAAGAATTCAGGTGATCGCTCATCCCCCTCTCAGTACAGGCCAATAAGTCTCCTGTGCGTCATGAGTAAGTTGCTAGAATCTGTGTTAAATACAGAAGTAATCAAATATCTCAACAAAAATAACCTTCTTAGTGACACTCAATATGGTTTCCGTTCTGCTAGATCTACAGCAGATGTCCTTACAGTTATATCGCATAGGATTAGCAAATCTCTCGACGGTGGCAATCTTTCTAGGGCAATTGCTCTTGACATATCTAAAGCCTTTGATAGGGTATGGCATAAAGGTTTACTTCATAAGATCGCTAGCTATGGTATAGCTGGAAAAGTCTTCTCAATTATTAAATCATTTCTTTCTGATAGGTTCATAAGAGTAGTAGTTGAGGGGCAAAAATCAGAAGCTCTCAGTATTAATGCCGGTGTCCCTCAGGGATCCATCCTGGGCCCAACTCTTTTCCTGATCTACATTAATGATCTTCCAAATCATATCCTTACATCATTTGTAGACATTTATGCTGACGACACTACCATTTATGGTACCACATCTAAGACAGTAAACGAGCAAGTACTCTCCAATTCTCTCTCCTCTGATCTTGAGCATGTAGTACAATGGGGAAAGGAGTGGCTGGTTACTTTTAATGCATCTAAAACCAAGCTTCTCTCTTTACATCATCAACATTTTAATCCACATTTGTCATCAATTGAAATGAATGGCTCTCGTCTTCAGGAGGCCTCAAGTTTTGACAAGCTTCTGGGCTTGACCATTACTCCTGATCTTAAATGGAACACGTATATCAAATCTGTTGCCAAGGCCGCTGGAAAAATGGTGGGATCTTTCTATCGATCCAGTAGATATCTCACTGCTGATGCTATTCTCTATCTATATAAGAGCCAGGTACGTCCAAGGATGGAATACTGTTGCCACATCTGGGCAGGAGCTGCTAGAAAGGACTTGTCCTGCCTTGATAGAGTTCAAAATAGACTTCGTAGCCTCGTAGGAGATGTCCTTTTCTCCTCCTTACAACCTCTATCTCACAGAAGAGATGTTGCGAGTTTGTCTCTGATGTATCGTTATTTTCATGGAAAGTGTTCAACTGAGCTTCAATCTATGGTCCCCCCTCGCCAAACTTTCACAAGAAACACTCGTCTAGCTGTAAACACTATCAATAATTTCCCCCACTCTTTATCTGTGCCTAAACCTAAACATAGATTCCATGAACAAAGCTTCTTTCTTAGAACTGCACGCCTGTGGAATTGTCTTCCGTTTTCCTGCTTTCCAGCTGACTACAATATGGTTGTGTTCAAGTCTAAGGTAAATAAGTTCTTGATGAGCCGTTCCATATAAGTTATTAAATTTACCAAATTTTCATTACTAATGATTACTATATTGACCAACTTCTACTGTACACTCTTTAACCCTTATCCTTGAGTGGCCTCTGGGCCTTGATAATGTGGTGATGCCTTTGTAAAAAAAAAAAAAAAAAAAAAGTAGCTAAATTACATATAAGCATATATATATATATATATATATATATATATATATATATATATATATATATATATATATATATATTATGTAGCCAGACTTTGTGGAAGCATCCTGTAGATTATGTAGCCAGACTTTGTGGGCACCTTGTATATATACATACACATATATATATATATATATATATATATATATATATATATATATATATATATATATATATATATATATACGCGCTCACGCGCGTGTGTGTATATATACAGGGTGCCTACAAAGTCTGGCTACATAATCTACAGGATGCTTCCACAAAGTCTGGCTACATTATGTAGCCAGACTTTGTGGACACCCTGTATATATATATATATATATATATATATATATATATATATATATATATATATATGTGTGTGTGTGTGTGTGTGTGTGTGTGTGTGTGTGTGTATATATATACGTGTGTATGTGTGTGTGTATATATATATATTATGGATATGTAGTTTGCTTGAAGCATTGCTGCTAACAAATGTGAGGAGTGTTTGATAAGTAATGCTCCTGGCCCACTTCTAGGTCTCTGATCTGTGTTGCATGCGCAATGATTTATATCTCTATGGGTTATATGACAAATTACAGTTCTGAGCTAATCGTCGTGTCTGATTTACGGGTGTTTGAACAGTGTTAGGTGTAAAATGGAGCCTGTTTGGTGTTGCGCAGTGATTCGGTTTTGCTATTTGAAAGGACTTACACTGCAGTAGAATCTGATAGAATGAAAGACACGTATGGTAATGATACCCGATCATATGATCTTGTAAACAGTATATGATTATTTAAAAAAGCTGATCGCAATGCAGGATATCGGAATGGTGAAGTAACGTATTAAAAAAAAAAAATTAAACAACCTAAGACAACATTTAAATAACGAAGCTTCGCATATCTAATTATTTAAAAAAAAACAAAAAAACTTTCATATATGAATGAGTAAATATGGAAATACTGTTCATTATAAGCAGGATAATATAATGTCTTTGATAATTTTGAGAGTAAACCTCTATTTTTCATAAAGAAAAGAAATCAAAAAGAAAAAAATATCAAATATATTATACCACCTCAGTTATATTTAACAGTATTTTCATAATTACTGATTGATAGTTACAACGATATATGGGGATCTGCGTACGTGGATAAGAAAGGAAAAAAATCTCGAAAAAGTTATTACCGACAATGACTTGTGAATATTACACAATAAATCCAACACATTCCTTCATTTTGCTTCACAAAGTATTCATTTTGCTTAGCACAAATTAATTACTGATTTATATGTAAGAGATCTCTTGAAAAAATGAATATATACGAAGATTTACTTATATGTAATATCCAACGTTTCACCGGACAAACAATGGTGATGCTGCTAAGTCGCAGTTTCTTCCTATCGTATGAATCACATCACGTGGTCACGGCGTAAATGAATAGTTGCGAACGTATATTTAGTGCAGAATTGTTCAGGAAGCTTTTTCAAAGATAAGCATTAGATAAAATTTTGAATATACGAAAATAAAAGGGAAAGTACGTAAAATGTAGCTAAGAACGCGATAGGTTAGTAAAATTTGCTGTTCATTTTAAAAATAAACTAACGGGCGATGTGAATCTGCTAATAGCAGAAATTGTAGTAACATATCGTGTCGTTATGTTTTAATAAATATTAGCGAATATTTATTAAGGTATGTTTATTAACGCATTGGGCATCCACAAATCACAATGTCTAAAAAAAACAAAAAAAAAACGGACTACCTAAATGACGTACGAATAGCAATAATAGTAGTAATATTGTGTGTTATTATGCTTGAATACATTTGAAAAGGTGTATATTTTGTTTGTTTATTACCGTATGGGATAGCCATTGTTCTGACATCATTATACAATGATATTATTGGTATGGAATGTGGCGGTGTTCAGATATTGTCTCACCTCTGTCAAATTCTATCCAATGTTGACTGGTTGCGTGGGAGGAGATAAATTATACGGAAGAAAATTGTTGCTATTCTTTCTTTGGTAGACGAATTTGGGAGATACGCAAATGTTGGAATGAATGTAATAATTTTCTGCAATCAGTACAAATGCAGAATCTTTTCTCGTAAACATGCTGTTCAAGGTGATCATTGTGTTGAGCGGAAAAGACATGCGTGTGAAGTTTTCGGTTATATGTCTATAGCTGAAGAATCTAGAGGGGGGGGGGAGAGGGGATCATTTCATTATATATAGAGAAGATATAACCATTTTTCCTTGCTGCATGAGCAGCAAAATACAATGAACATTTTATCAATGGTTTTAATATTTTAACACTATCGGCGTAAGCAGCCATCTCGAAACAGCTCCAAAAAATTTTATCTACTCCAAAAAGGATCTTTACCACTAAAACGTAAAGGGCTACTGTGATAGGAGTCAGATTTTTTGGGGTGGGGAGAGCCCTAATGAGTATTATATATTGAGATCCTACGCCAATAAGTAAAGATTATGTAAACTAGTATGAATTTAAGCGGACGTTTTATTAAGTACATGTCGGAATAACTTCGCGGCAATGGAATACTGTTGCCATATCTGGGCAGGAGCTGCTAAAAACAGCCTATCCTGCCTTGACAGAGTACAAAATAGACTTCGTGGCTTAGTGGGGGATGCCCTTTTCTCTACCCTGCAACCTCTCTCCCACAGAAGAGACGTTGCGAGCCTATCCTTGTTTTATCATTATTTCCATGGCAGGTGCTCGTCTGAACTCCAATCTCTGGTGCCCTCTCGCCAATCTTTCACGAAAAACACCCGTCTAGCTGAATCCACTATGAAAAATTTCCCCCACTCTATATCTGTGCCTAAATCAAAACGCGGATTCCATGAACAAAGCTTCTTTCATATTACTGCACGCCTGTGGAACTCTGTTCCGTCTGCCTGCTTCCCACCGGACTACAACTTGGATGTCTTCAAGTCCAATGTTAACAAATTCCTAATGAACCGCCCCCTTAAGTAAACACTTCATCAAATCTCCACACTAACGTAATGTACTTGCAATAACCCTTATCCCTGAGTGGCTTCCGGGCCTTGATAAGTGGTGATCACAGTGTAAAAAAAAAAAAAAAAAAAAAAAAACGGAAATAGACCTATTGATTGAGGCGGGAGTTTAAAAGTTAGCTCCCTAGACAAAACGTGCTAGAAATGCAGGTGTCGAATGATATACCTAGAGATTACATCACATGTTTGGGGAAGAGAACAGACATTTTGGCAGTTGGATATGGGTTCCGACCACTCGGTTGTATCAGTTAAGATAAAAATGAAATGTAATAAGTTATCAGACGTACCTCTGCATCGTACAGTATATCGATATTCTATGGCTGACTGGGATAGCTTCCGTACATTTATATCCGATCTACCCCTACGTTCAATATTTAAGAAGAATGTGTCCTCTATCGTATCAGACTTGACGGAGTGGTTAATTGTAAGTATAGACCGATTCATACCCTCCAAAAGATTCCAGCAAAAATCTAACAGCCAGCCATGGTTCTTCCCAGAATGTACTGCTTCCATTGCGCACAGAAATTACCTTTTCCATAGCTACCAAGGTAATAGATGTACTGAGACTAAAGCCGCTTTCAGAACTGCCAGCAACTACTGTAAAAGAGTAATAAAAAATGCAAGAGAGTTATATGCTCAGTCAGTTAAATCCAAAGTAGCTGAGCAACGGCTTGGTTCCCACCAGTTTTGGCAAATAGCAAACAGGATCCTAAACAAAAGCGTATGTTCTGTCCCAACCATCATCAATGAACCTGATTCCAGTAAAGCAACTGGCTTTGGCGCATTCCAATACTATTGCTCAAAAAGGTTCAACCAGAACTTGCATCCATACTTACAAACTGTTTAAGCGTTGTTTTAAGGAGAATTGCTTCCCAATAGTCTGGAAAACCTCATTACTATGCCCTGTATGTAAGAACTCAGGTGATAGGTCATCTCCCTCTTAGTACAGACCAATAAATCTCCTGTGTGTCATGAGTAAGTTACTGGAATCCATATTAAATAAATAAGTAGTCAACCACCTCAGCAAAAATAACCTTCTTAGTGACATGCAATATGGTTTCCATTCTGCTAGATCTACGGCAGATGTGCTAACGGTTATATCTCATAGGATTAGTGAATCCTTCGACAACGGCTTCCTTTCTAGGGCAATTGCTCTTGACATATCCAGGGCCCTTGATAGTGTATGGCATAAAGGCCTACTGACAAATTTTCCAGCTACAGTATAGCTGGAAATGTCTTCTCAATTTTTAAATTATTTCTCTCTGATAGGTTCATAAGAGTAGCGGTTGATGGGCAGAAATCAGAAGTGCACAGTATTTATGCTGGAGTCCCCCAGGGGTCCATCCTGCGCCCAAACTCTCTCCCTAATCTATATCAATGATCTCCCAAAACACATACTTAAATCATTCGTTGACATTTATGCTGACGACACTACTATCTATGGCAACACATCAAAGGCCGCAAATGACCAAGTTCTCTCTGATTCTCTCTCCTCTGATGTTGAGCACGTGATACAATGAAGGAAGAGGAAGCTGGTTACTTTTAATGCATCTAAAACCAAGCTTCTATCTTTACATCATCAACGCTCTGATCCCCATCTGGCATCAATTGAAATAAAAGGCGTTCGTCTTGGGGAGGCTTAATGTTTTGACAAGCTTCTGCGCTTGACCTTTACTCCTGATCTGGAATGGAACACGTACATAAAATCTGTTGCCAACATCGCTGGAAAAATGGTGAGATCATTCTACCGTTCCAGTAGATATCTCACTACTGATGCAATTCTCAACCTATATAAAAGCCAAGTACATCCAAGTGTGGAGTACTGCTGCCACATCTGGGCAAGAGCTGCTAAGAAGCAGCTTATTCTGCCTTGACAGAGTTAAAAATAGACTTTGTAGCTTGGTTGGGGATGCCCTTTTCTCTTCCCTGCAACCCTTTTCCCACAGAAGAGACGTTGCTCTATCATTATTTCCATGGGAAGTGCTCGTCTGAGCTCCAATCTCTGGCCCCCCCCCTCGCCAATCTTTCACGAAATACACCTGTCTAGCTTAAACCACTGTCAATAATTTTCCTCACTCTTTATCTGTGCCAAGATCAAAACGTAGATTCCATGAACAAACCTTCTTTGTTAGACCTGCGCGCACGTGGAAGTCTTTTCCATTTGCCTGCTTCTCAGCTGACTACAACTTGATTATATTCAAGTCCAACATAACGAAATTCTTGATGAACCGCCACCTTAAGTAATCCAATTAACCAAGTTTCCATCACTAACGATTACTACAATATTATCCCATTGACTACTGTACACTCTATAACCCATATCCTCGAGTAGCTTCCGGGTCTTGATAAGTGGTGACTTTTATATAAAACAAAAACAAAAAACAAAAAAGATAACATGTGTCTGAAAAATGTAGAGTGAATCTAAGTAAATATTGCATTGAGACTTTGCCCGCGTACTGACCATTTAAAGACTAAGAAAATTAAGTAAGAAATAATTTATATGGTAACTCTCGCAAAGAGTAAACTCTCTGAATAAAACCTTTGACATCCCAGCAAGTCTTCATTGTGTTCCGTGCATGAGTAGATTTATCTTAAGTTAAACATAAAATCAACGACCACAAAGAGGGGGTATTTAGTTCACTCCCACTGCAAGAACTTAGACACCAAGGTCGGAAGTTAGCGCCCCAGAGTAGGGGCATTATGACCTACAAAAGGTGCCCGGGCAGCTCCTGTTGGCATTTCCCAGTAAGGGAGCCTCAGGCGATTCGCAATAAACCAACCCCTTCGCAGAGAGAGAGAAGGAAAGGTCTGGGAGAGTGGACAACCACAGGGGAAATCGTTGGCCAGACATGGAAAACAACGATAAAAAGAATGAAAGACCAGTGACCTTGCACGCATGTAAAAAAGACTTTGTTGATTATTTCCTGATCGGTAATTGACAAATCCGCACGTGTGCACTCTACGCGTTTGTTGGAAACGACGTGTACAAACTCTTTGCTTAACCGTTGAAAATTTTACGGTAGGGAATAAGTTAGTAACATGATTGTTCACATTACATTTTAACTTCTGCATGATTGAACGGTCGGGAAAACAGGGAGAAAAAATGGATTCCAAATGCAAGCACTCCGAGGAAAGAAGCTGTTAGAATAGGACACTTTCTGTTATCTATGGGCGTCCACAGTGAAGAGTTGGATATTTACATTGGAGTGGTACATGTGCAGCGAGTATATCCAATGAAGGTGCTTTTAATACAGGCACAGGATTGCAACTCTGCGGCGATGCGACAGGGTGTGGAGCTTGGAAGATAGTACTTATTAGATTAGAAATTATTTTTGTGCCATTTACAAGTCGCCTTCTTTCCTCTTCATGAACAGCTTCGGCTGATGTCACCACATGTGCGTATGTATCTAGTTTATTTATTTTTAGATGGGGAGAGTAACCATGAGATTCCTAGCAGCATGTTACCTTGAACTCCTGTAATGTTCGTTCGATATCTTTTGCTACATTTTCATTTTAAGTTATCTGCTCTTGGTTGACGTTTGCTGGTTATTTGAGTTGGTTTTTGCACTCAAGGATTTCCCCTTTTCATTCGACTCCAGCCGACAACAGACACTGAAATGGTTTCGGAATGTGTTGGATTAATGTTGTTAACTTTAGTAAATTGAGTTACAATTTATAATACACATAAGGAAGCGGCGAGATAGAGTAGTGATTGTAAAACCAATATAATTGTTGGCTTTATTATTATTATTATTATTATTATTATTATTATTATTATTATTATTATTGTTATTATTGTTATTATTATTATTATTATTATTATTATTATGAAAATAGACTCTGAAACGGCTGGTCGGATTTTTATGAAATTTCACAAATATAGTTTATGTATCTGGCAGTGTTTTTAGATAGGGTTTGTGTCGGAATGTCTTCAATAAGTATCGATAATAAAAAAAACCCTATGAAAGAAGGAACAGACGATTTTAACCAAAGTTAACACCTTATACAATCTAATATAACAAGTACATTTGAGAAGTTGTATCACTGCACAAGCAGAAAGGCCTGGCATATAAAATCAACAGTAAGTTCTTTGATAAGATAAGGGCTCATTCGAAATGAATGTTTTTGTTCGGAGCACAATACTTGATTTTGATACCATGTACATATGATATCTGATTTTGCATTTTAAACTTTTATTCAAGCCGTTATATATAAAAATAATTTTATAAAATGAACAGTAGGTTCTCTACAGTGCAATGTAGACTACAATGTATTTTGAACAAAGTAAGTAAGGAGAGAATTGTGAAGCTTCCTCCCAGTACATCACGATGGGTAACCAACTAGAACAGGCAATCAATCGATTTGATAGAAAAATAGGCGATTTCACTGATTTCGACGACAATAAAATATTGAAGTGTGAAACATTCGTTCATCATATAATCCCGGTCAACAACATCGAGTTTCCCTGCTAGTATGTACACACACGCATATATATATATATATATATATATATATATATATATATATATATATATATATATATATATATATATATATATATATTTCAAAAGACTTTTTGTATTCCTACACGTCAACACACCGGAAATAAATACAGAAAAGATATAAACATTTATATTTTTTCGTATTGGTTTTTTATTCATACATATTTATATATATATATATATATATATATATATATATATATATATATATATATATGTGTGTGTGTGTGTGTGTGTGTGTGTGTGTGTGTGTGTGTGTGCGTGCGTGCGATATCACAAGATAGGCTTTTAATTTTGATAATTTCCAGTTTCTCGTCGAAGGAATGACTCAATTTCTTTTTTTTAAAAATCTCTATTTAACAAATATTTATTTACTTTTCTTCACTTTTATGACGCATAATAACATCCACTTTATCTCCTCATAAAATACAGGGCGGGGCATATGATCAACCGCACTAAATACACTGCGCGCGACTATAAATTGGCGCGATAGTTTTTGATCGACTCCAATATTTTCATTTATCTCTTCAACTAGCAGGACTACCATAATTTAAACAAATATTAGATACTAGCAAGTCGCACGGCGCTGCCCGGTCGTAAAATACGCATAAATATTAAAATTTAATTTATACAGAAACTTACGTGCATGCGAGTATTATGTTTTTTTTTTCTAAACAGTTCAATTCTTGTAAGTAAAAAAAAAAATACTGGAGCTGAGATCGAAACCAAAACCTTAAGACAGTGACTCAAGAACGATAACCATTAGGCCAGCTTGACACGTTCTTTAAAAACTGTTTACAAACCTACTTATTCTTAACATAATGAATCTGGCGCGTGAACCACTCACGCATGCAGATTCGGGAAACAGTTGACAAACAGATAAACATCCGACACCCCCTCCCACGAATCAATTTTTAAATTTTTACCCCTTAGCAGCCATTTTCCCGGATGAAGACCGATTAAAAAGTTTTCCACGTGTCTGAATACCCTCTATACTAAATTTTAAGTCTGGAGGTCAAATATTCGTTGAGTATATAGGTTAAGAAGTGTCCTCACACACACATTCTGACTTTTATAGATATAATAGATTAACGAAAAGAATAAAAAATAAAGCTAAAAAATCTACTTAATATTGTAATTTGAAATATCTTAGACAAAATCAGGGTAAAAATAATGATGTTCTCCGGGTGAAGCTTTAACTAATAAATTCTGTCCCCAAGTACAGTGCACTAAGCGACCAACCCACAAAGGCTAATACGAAATGGTGACACAACTAAGTTCTTTGTATTGCTTGTATATACGTGTATGTAGTTATAAGTAGAGATCTTTCTTGTATATAATATTTTGATTGCAGTAATTCTCCCCTGGAAAAACTTACCGTAGGTTTGCTACAACAAATGCCACATAAAAATTTATTATGTAAATTCAAAACGCTGTTTTAGACATATTTATTCGTTATAAAAATCCTATATTGCATCCTAGGAGAAACATCATCACGATCGCCAACCTCTTTAGAGGAAGTATTTCGCATTTTTCCCTATATATCTACAGTCCTTATACCGCCCCCAATCAACACCGGGAAGATATATAAACATTATAATTATGTTTTCAAGGCACCTTTCTTAACTGGACAATGTACACATAGATACACCATTATCTTTCTATTCCCCGCTCCAAAAATAATAATTTCTCCCTTCAAAAATTCAGGCAATTCTCATATTACGGAATTCTATTCTTCTATATATAAACGAACAGTTCTTACAAATGAAAAAAAATGGCGTCGCTAGAACACATTATTTGGTCCGGCGATTTGCCTGAGACAAAAATAGAATATCTGTTCTTATAACTATTGCAACAAAGACAAAGAATATTTACTGTTTATAAACATTGCACAAAACAACTTCGACGGAGGAAAAAAAACGTACACATATTCACATCTACAGTAAACTAACACTTCCGTTCTTATGTTCACTCCACCGTGCGTTCGTAAATACAATAGACACCTTCCGTGTTTACATGGTTTCTATTACGATCAGCAACTGGACTCTCTTGCTATATACTCTCTCTCTCTCTCTGTCTCTCTCTCCCTCTCTCTCTCTCTCTCTCTCTATATATATATATATATATATATATATATATATATGTGTGTGTGTGTGTGTGTGTGTGTGTGTGTGTGTGTGTGAAACATCGCATATCTTATCGATAATTAATTTCTTGAAGTTCATATCTGATATAACATATTTACTTTTTTGCACCACCCTAATAATACAAAGATACATACCCTTTTTCAATCCATTAATTTTTGTTTTTTATCGCATATAGTTTCAGATAACTAATTTCTCTAGGTTATTATCTACGTTTTGGCACCACCCTTATAATACAAAGATATAAAAATACGTAATCTTTTTGCATCCATTGATTTTGTGTTTTTTTTTTATCGCATTTCTGTGCAAATGTTTAGATATTTTCCAATTTGTGCTTACATACCTCAATTGACAGACCTATCGACGTGTTTGAAAGATAGGGTCTTACCGATTTCATCGCCCAATTGCCTACCCTACAGTTTGCACGTAAATTTCATTAATTAGGGAACCCAATTTGGTGGAGTATTTGATTTTCATTTATTTTTCGGACTGATTGTCGAAATTGCGCACACGTTAATATATTTCATGGTGTGGGGGGGGGGTAAATTTGTACATTAGCTCCAACTCCACAATTTTCTTTAGAATAACACCTCTTAAAAGTTTTCCACGATGCTGATCACAAAAATCTCATTCAAATTTTGCGGAGACAAAAACTTATAGAGATATAAAGGCCTGTATCACACACTGTAATTCACTGGCTGCAAGGTTTGTTCTTAACATGACAATAGTCAAAGAAGTATTTAACCGTGATAATTGTTGTCAGCATAGCCACCCACAAATGCAAAATAAAAGAAAAAGAAAATTGGGGTGGCAGTATCGGTAGGAGAGAAGTATATTTGTTTATCACGCGTGCCTACAAACCTTGCAGCCAGTGAATTACAGTGTATGATACAGGCCATTATATCTCTATAAGTTTTTTCAAATACTCCACCAAATTGGGTTCCCTAATTAATGAAATTTACGTGCAAACTGTAGGGTAGGCAATTGGGCGATGAAATCGGTAAGACCCTAACTTTCAAACACGTCGATAGGTCTGTCAATTGAGGTATGTAAGCACAAATTGGAAAATATCTAAACATTTGCACAGAAATGCGATAAAAAAAAACAACAAAATCAATGGATGCGAAAAGATTACGTCTACCTCTAAAACTTCTGTCTATACTTTCCATTATTATTCCAATGCACCATTTTTCGTACTTTTATTAATTCATACTGATTTACGTATTTCCTTAGTTGATGTTTTTACATTCAAAAAGTACCTGCATGTTATCTACCCAAATCATAATTACTCGCCAGTGAAAGCTGGATTATTTCATTTCGGCCACGGTCGCTAGTGTCCGCATTTGTTCAGGGACAGCAGTGTCCGCCAATAATTTGATTTTGTACTTGGAGAGGTTAGGCTTCCGCCGGGCAGTAAGATTGTACATCTACAAAAACAAAACAAAAAAAGTAATAGGTTTAAAACTCCCCAAAATTATATTACAGTTGTGGCATACCGGATAAAGCACTAGGTGAAATTAAGTTGTAAGTGACACTCTTCTAGAAGTTGCAAGTTCATCCCTCGGTGCGAGCGATACGATAAATACAACTGCGAATTACGTAGGATTTTCTACTTAGTCATAACTGACGGAATGAGAACATGCTAACCCCGTGGATAAAGTAAAGGGTTCTGTTTGAAATTCCGTGCAGATTCCCGAGTTTGATAGAAATATCCCCGTGTTCGACCTGAAGTCTGGAGCTTACATCAGCCGAAACGATGTGCGATTTACGTTCAAGATGAGAACAGTAGTTCGAATATTCCAGATCATACAATATTTTGTATGATCTAATATATACACATATACATATGATCTAATATATCTAATACTTATTTTAAAGGTTTAGAAACTACTAAGTACACAGTTTCTTTTTCTTTCTTTCATCTCTCTTTTCTCTCTCTAGATCAGTCGCGTATTAAAATAGAAGGGAGAGTAATAGTCAATGAGATAGTAAATAGCGAAATTAAACAAAATACACAAAAAAAAACTGTCTGTCATTAAATTAATACTTATTGATTTAGGTGTCTGTAAGTGTTAAATCCCATCCTCGCATTTCATTATTTATGACTAATCGAAAAATAAAATGTTCATCATGATTAAATATTGGAATCAATTAAATCGATGGAAAATATATTTTTGTTTTAACAACATGGGCCAATATTTATTGGAAATGACTGATGAACCATTTAGTCATTTAACTTGTAGTAAAAAGTCTATTAATCACAAAACTATTCTATATAAAAGATTATTATGATAATTTCTCTAGCAATTATCATAGAATGTTGAAGTTATTATTTCCTGAGCATTTAAATCTTTTTAAAGGTAGTCAGCAAGACCATCAGATTAAGAAGTGTGTAACTTTTTAGCTTTTGAGATATCTAAATTAAAACGTTTTCTAACATCGTCCGTGAACTCTTGATGATTTGGGGATAAGAACCAAATAGAAGATATATGCAATTTCGCTTGAGATGACATAGAAGCTCATTAAACATTTTCCAGGAACGTCATCATCAATATATTGTCAACAACAGTTGATATTACTTTACAACTCATCAAAACCAAACTATTTTTGATATACCGGATATTCCAAGACGAAAGAAAAGTATCTTTTATCAGTAAAATACGATAAATTTTCTCCATGCTACATGCTACATCGGTTTTGTAAGCATAATTGGGGGGTATTTATCCAATTTACGACCCAATTTCCAGCAACTTTGCATTGACATCACCAGGCAGGTTACGTATGCAGATGGAAGATGCCGAATCGATTATCCAATCAGCTGTCAGGAGACGATAAGTTTCAATGAAAGCGTGAAATGAAAACAAAAAAAAAAAAGTTACTTTCAACACGCTTGGTCAACGTGAAATCCACTTTTCCCCATGTTAAGAATGGCTTCCTAAATAGTGTTCAGGGGTAGTTGACACCGTTCATGATAATATGAACCCGTCTGGCACTATGTAAGCCAGACATTTCTGCTCTCGAGTGAAGAGCACGCACGCAGTTTAACATCTCGTAGTGAACAAAGGTTTTTAGGCTTTGCTTATTACTATCAAGCCTTCATTCCTAATATGCACCCATTGCGCGCACCTTTAAATGAACGACTGAGGAAGAACAAGGTTTGGAACTGAACCACGGAATGCAAGATGGTGTTCGAAAAGCTAAAAGAGGTGCTCATATCGGAACTATGACCCATTACAACACAGAGTTAAGCATTATCGTCGACAGTGATGCGAACGCATATGGAATCGGCGCATGTGTCCTGTATAAAATGCTCGACGGTTCGACGAAACCGATAGAACACGCGTCGAGAACCCTACTACCTGAGGAATTACTCCTAGATAGAGAAAGAATCCTTAAGCATCATCTTCGCGGTAACAAGATTTCACAGATTTCTCCGTGGACGAGATTTACAACTTCAAACGGACCACAAGCCGCTAATCTCTATCTTTAGCTCGGAGAAATGGTTGCCTACATATACGGCGAATAGGCTCCAAATATGGGAAACAATCCTATTAAATTATGACTTTGATATGGAGTTCCTTCCGTCGAAGAAATCAGGACATGCAGACGGGCTATCCCGGTAAATTCCAAGGAAGTGTGAACCACTTGAAGACTCGGTGATTGTATCACTATGATCAGATAGAGATTATAGTTGGATCCTATGCAACACTGAAAAAAAAAACTCCCGTTACTGCGAATCATATTAGGAAAGAAGCCGAAAGCGACGATTTTATAAGTAAAACCAAGGAAAAACTGCAGACTGATGAACAAGTAGCAGAGGTTTTCTCAACATGCGACCAGGTATTATATCGAGATGTTCCAGCGACTCTCTAAAAGAAAACCATATAGAATGAAAGTTTAATGCGTTTATACGTGTACTGGAAAAACATAGACAAGGATGTTAATTTTATTTTATTTCGGACTACTAGTCTCATCTTATCTTTTTTTTTTTTTTTTTTTTATTTGGTGCACAACGTTTCGGCCAACTTCCTCTGGCCTTCGTCGGGTGCACCAAATAAAAAAAAAAAAAGATAAGATGAGACTAGTAGTCCGAAATAAAATAAAATTAACATACAATGCTCATCTAAAAAATAAAAAACTCCAATAAGGAATAATATATATATAGACAAGGATATTGAAGAAAAGGTGAAATCATGAAAGGATGTGCGCTAGGTGCTGAAGCGCCTCCAATTCAATTTAGCCCATGGCCTAAAGCTGACTACCCATGGTCATGGATACACGTGGACTATGCGGGACCACTTGATAGACAGTATTACCTCATAGTTGTGGACACCTTCTCTAAGTGGCCTTAAGTCTTTAGGTGCAAAAGCCCAACTACTGACTTCACTATAAAAACTCTTCATGAATAATAATTCGCACGGTTCGGAGTGGTCGACTGTTTAGTGTCAGATACCGGCATTCAGTTTACATTCGGGGATTTTCAAGTGGACCACATGATAACTCCGACTTACTACCCCTGATCAAATGGACAGGCCGAAAGGTTTGTGGACATCTTGAAGAGGGCTTTAAAGAAGGCAAATGACATTCCATCCCAAAAAGCCTTGCAACGATTTCTTCAGGTGTACTGCATAACGCCTAACGAGAATACACCATCTCAGATGTCTCCGGCGAAAGTGATATTTGCGAGAAAAATACGACCAGTCTTTGACAAATTATTGCCAAAACAAGTAAAACCCGCAAAGGCAACTATTTCCAAGAAGAATTACGTGCCGGGAGAAAAAATATTCTTCCAGATGCACAAAGATAATAATATTTATAGGAACAAGGAACAATCAAAAACAGGATCGGCCGTGTGGTCTCAATGGTGGAAATACCAAATTCTACGCATAAGAAACACTTGAACCAGATACGCAAACGCACTTCGTACGAATTAAGTGAAACTCCACCAGACGTTGGATCTACTGTATGACGCATTTGACCTGGAACCCCCTCAAAAAGTAAACAAATACGTCGTTCCGACAGAAAAAAAACTGACCGACCCCTTCGAGGTCAACCCCAGAAAGAAAAATGATATTTCAGGGAAATAAATCTTCGGAGGGTAGGTGTTCTGCGGTAGTTGTCACTCCTATATTCACGATAATATGGACCCGTTTGATACTATTTAAGCCAGACCTTTCTGCTCTCGAGTGAAGAGCACACACGCAGTTTAACCGCTCCTAGTGAACACCAGAACTCTTTCACCTTAATATTGTGACTCCTAAACAGGACCACAACAAATAGAAAGTCATTCTTAACGTGAAAAAGAAAGGGCGCCATATTTTGAATTATCATCTGATAGTTTTCGCTTCAGCATCTTCCAACTGCTTTTGTTACCTACCAGAAGATGCCGGTGCAAAGTTGCCAGAAATTGGGTCGTAAACTCATTTGGAAAATATAATGTGACCAGCAGAGGAATTTAATAGAATGTTTTCCGCCAAGCTCTCTCGAGCTCATTCTGGCTGAGATTTAGTTTTGGGGCATGTTGAAGGCTCGCAACTGAGAAACCTCGAAGATTTTCAAAGTCGCAGCAAAGAAGAAAGCAAAAAGTTTCAAATGTGATTACTCAAATAATGCCGTGTTTTCATTTTTGTGTTGTGTTTCATTTGATGCAGACTATCAAACGGAAACACTTTGGGAATGCGTTGTAAACTTCTGTAAACGTTGATTTTCATTTGTTTAATACATGCATTCTTGAAAACCTCTTCTGTGTTACTTTTCTATTATACTTATGTGAATCTGTGTTCTCTACAAAAGCCGTGATTGTTTGCTCATTGTCTTCGTTCGTATTCAGAGCTTGATTTCAACCCTGGTCACAGTGTCAATCGTATGATCTCGGTTAATGCTGCAACGTAAGGATTCTCTTTCAAAAAAAAAAAAAAAAAAAAAAAACATAACTAAAAACAAGTAACGCTGTTTTATTTTATGAAGTTATAATTATCTTTTGTTATTCTACCGAACGATAGTCAATTATAGGTGAACCACAGATTTGCAAACCAAGGAAAACCTGTCTGCCAACTGAACACAAATAGTTAATTACCTTAAGCCCAACTTAGTCTCTCTTTACTCCTGCTGGAATATATATATATATATATATATATATATATATATATATATATATATATATATATATATATATATATATATATATATATATATGAGAGAGAGGGAGAGAGAGAGAGAGAGAGAGAAGGAGAGAGAGAGAGAGGGATGGAAGGAAGGAGGGAGGGAGAGACTTGGATCACTCCGTGAGACACTTTATCAGCTATTAATCTATAGACATAAAATATTGACTAGCCGCGAGGCCCATCATCTGGTATGCACTTTACTTTTGGGAAATCTGGAGTGAGACATAATCATGTATCCAAGATTACATAAGACGAGAAGTAAGTGGACTTTAAGTTTACTTTCGACAAACTCGGGACTCCCGCGTCACTTAATTTTGTCCTTTAGTCCTCATATTCAAAGAGCGATGTTTTTGGCAAAGTGGAAAAATTGCTGTTTTCTGGATCGGAATATTTCCAGCTACCATTTATTATTGACTAGTTTTTTTTTATTTTTGTTTTTTATCTTGGAATAGTATTTTATCTCCTTACATCAAGTGGCTTCATGCCTTGTCTGGAGTGATTTCCATAAAAAATAATATTATTTTAAATATGTCAGCCATTTCTCGGGCGAGTCTTTATTCTCTTAGCAAAATATTTCTTCCGTGACAGGCATGTCATCTGTATACATCGCATCTATGAATATCACCAAACATGCAGTATTGCGCATGCTTGCACTTATATTCCTCAAATATTTTAAAGCAAAATGAAAGCTTTTTTTTTTTAACCTTTCGTTTTGGGACATTCTGTATTAAAAAAAAATGTAATTATTTTCTTTCAAAACGGTTTGTCTTTTGAATTATTTGTATTATTTAGACTAATGGTCTCGAATGTTATCCTCACAATGTTTCTGCATATGATTCTTGACGAACTCGGGAACCTTCACGTCGAATTCAAGAATCTGTACGGAATTTAAAACGAAACTATTTAATCCATAAGGTAGTTTGTTCTCCTTCCGTCAACTATGGCTGGGTAGAGGTCTTAAGTAATTCTTAATTATTATTATTATTATTATTATTATTATTATTATTATTATTTAATTAATTAATTATTAATTAATTATTATTAATTAATTATATAATCTTTAAGGCAATAAGGACACAATTAAGAACTAATAAAGACTTCTACTTAGTCATGGCTGATGGAATAAGAAGAAGATACCCACGTAAAATAACTAAAGGATTCCGTTTTATCTTTTGCGCTACGGGTCAATGTGGTCTACCCAGACATGGCTGATGGGACGAGAACAAGCGGCTCCTAGAACAAATAAAAGGTTTCGTTCGGATTTCCGTATAAATTCCTGAGTTCGATATTAAGATTCTCGAGTTTGATACTTGAAGAAGGTCGGAGGTTACATCGTCTGAAACTTTGTTACAAACCCATCCAAGATGCAAATAGAAGTTAGAATAATACAAATAATTTAAATTATTAATCCTCATATAAAATTTATTTTTGAAACATAGTTGTTTTTGTTTGTATATTCATTAGAAATGTCGGAAAATTGTAATATTTTTTTTTATACATATATCCGCCATAGTTTATCGCTTAACGTTTCTGAGCGGTTTCAGAATTATATTCTATTATTAGTGACCTAAAATATTTAAAAACATTTATTTTATTTTATTTTCTGATGTTAGATGAACGTTTTGAATAAACTATATTTCACCCCCACCACCCACACGCATTGTTTATACTTCATATTTTGTTTAAAGTTCTTTCATCGTAGCGACTAACAGATTGTGATTGGCGTTGTTTTTATTTTTGTCAAGGGTACGCGATAAGATTTTAATTTCGATATTTTCGCCGAGGCTGCAGTTATTAGGTCAGTGCAAAAGTTTTTGCCAATGTAAAATTCCATCTAGAAAATGAAGAACTGCGTGTTTTTGAAAATCTTTATTCATAGCAATTACGATCCTTTGCTCTCTATAACCTGATTCCGTCTGTCAACGAGCTTATAACTGTCTCGATTGTAAAATTATTTACGTTTGGAGGTAAAATATGAATCTAATTCATATTCAATCTCTTCTCGTGATGTTAACCTAAGGTTATCTACATGGTTTTGTCATCCTCAAAATAATCTGTAGGAGCTAGGTTAGGAGAATATGAAGGGCGGGGCAAGATTCCCCAACCAAAGTATTATAGGAAATCTTTAGTCAATAGTGCTATATGAGAACGAGCATTATCATGATGGAAGATAACTCGCTTTCTATTGGCTTAAAAAGGTAATTTTCAGGTCAACATGGATGAGAATATTGCTGACAAATATGAATGATGCTTTAATAATCTGAAAGAAAAAGTTATAAATTAATCATGGTGGTATATTTAAAGTAATAATAATATGCATAAAATAAATTACAATGGTTTAAAATACCCTTTTCTACAAACCGAAAAAAACTCTTGATATCTCAATACATACGGAAATATGCATCCAAATGAATATCAGCTACCTAGCCTTGAACACGTGACGTCAGTCGCATGACTATTATTCAGACACTTTGCTACAAATTTTCACAGAGGTACGAAGCTTCTTTGAATTCTTGAGATTTAAATAGATTTCCCAACAAACACATGAATTAAATCATATTCTGGCATATCCCTCACGCAACAAATCTATCTATGTCTAAATAAGACACTCTATCAAAAACCCCAATACTAATGATTACTACAACACTATCTCATTGATTACTGTACACGCAATAACCCTTATCCCTGAGTGGCCTTCGGGCCTTGATAAGTGGTGACCCCCATGTAAAAAAAAAATCTATCGATGTGATCGCTTTTTGGCCAGAAATTTGGCAATTAAGGGGTCAAAGTTCAACGATTTGACCTTTGAAAACTCTACCAAACTCCCCCCGACAATTTTGGGTCTAAACACTTGAAATTTTAGATATAGGTTCCTTGGACATGGATCTAACTTAATAACTCAATTTGAGCAAAAAACAATAAATGTTAAGGGGTCATAATAGGGGTCAAAGTTTTAAAAAATTGACCGTTTTTTTTTTTTTTTTTTTTTTTTTTTTTCCTCTAGCATACACCTCCAAACGCCCCGGTAACGCCGGGCACCCATGCTAGTATATGTATAAAAGTGAAAGTGTCTGTCTGTCTGTATGTCTGTTTGTGCACATTTCCTTACACAATAACTCTGTCAATTTTAAGTCTACAAACTCGAAATTTGATATACAGAGTACTGAGATTTGGTAAAATCTTTGTAATCCGTTCTCGGCCAGAAATTTGGCTGGTAAGGGGTCAAAGTTCAACGATTTGACCTTTAAGAACTCTACCACACTCCCCACCAGTTCTGGGTATAAACAATTGAAATTTTAGATATAGATTCCTTGGACATGGATCTAACTTAATAACTTGATTTAAACCCAAAACAATAAATGTTAAGGGGTCATAATAGGGGTCAAAGTTTAAAACAATTGACCTCTGCGGTCTCTACCAAATTACTCACACAATTTCTGGTCTAGACATTTGAAATTTTACATAAAGGGTATTCAGAGATAGGGCAAGCTTTTTCATCGGTTTGGGTCGAAAATTTGAGCTATCAATATATAAATGTATGTATGTATGTATGTATGTATGTATGTATGTATGTATGTATGTATGTATGTTTACATGTCTGCCTAAAACTTTCGACAGAGGCGACGAATTTTCACAAGATGAGTATTGTTTTTAAGTTCGATCCTTCAGACGACAAATACCGAAAAAATGGCTAAAAACATTAATTTCTTTACCCTCAACTGGGCACATTTCTACAGTGAAGGGTCGCTTTTTTCACCGATATTTTCGAAAGTCATCCCCTCTTTTCGATTTTCTAGCCTTAATTTAAACGTACGTCATTTCCGGTTTCGCGGTGGTCGTAACAGCAAAGACGTCAAGTTTTTTCCCATTCTTTTCCTCTTTCGCAGTGCGGGTTCAAGCTTGCCTTCCTACTACCACTTTTTTTTTTCTTTTTTTGCTCAACACACACCTCCAAACACCCGGGAAACGTCGGCTAGTATCTATAAAAGTGAAATTGGCTGTCTGTGTGTCTGTCTGTGTGTCTTTCTGTGTACATTTCCCTACACAATAACTCTGTCAATTTTCGGTTTGCAGACCCGAGATCTGACATGCAGAGTATTGAGATTTGCGAAAATCGTTTTAATAAGTTTTCACACAGAAGTTTGACTGTTAAGGATCAAAATTCAACGATTTGACTTTTGAAAACTCTCCCAAACTTCTCCACCAATTTTGGGTCTAAACACTTGAAATTTTCAATGTAGGTTCCTTGGAATGGATCTAACTTTATGATTGGATTTCAGCCCGAAAGTAATTGTTATGGGGTCAAAATTGGGGTCAAAGTTAAAAAAAATTGAACTCTGCGGTCTCTACCAAATTACTCAGCCAATTTCTGATCTAAAGATTTTAAATTATACATAAAGTGTATTCAGATATAGGGCAGGAATTTGAATCAGTTTGGGTCGAAAATTTGAGTTGCCAAGGGGTCAAGGTGCAAAAGATTTGACCTTTGTGGTTTCTTGCCAACTATTCAGCCAATTTTGTGTCTAACCATTTAAATTTTATATAAGAGGTATTCAGACATGCGGCAAGCTTTTTAACAAGTTTTGCCACAAAGATTTGGTTGCCAAAAGGTCAAAGTTGAAAGAGTTGCCATTTGCAGATTCTACCAAATTTCTCCACGAATTTTGGGTCTAAACACTTGAAATTTTAAATGTAGGTAACTTGGACATTTTTCAAACATTTTATTTTGATTTGAAACCAAAACAATAAAAGCTACGGGGTCAAAATTGGGGTCAAAGTTTTAAAAAGATTTTAACTCTGCTGTCTCTACGAAATTACTCAGGGCAAGCTATGAATAGTAAAAAAGGGCTCGAGCAAAACCGGACAGAAATGCAAGTAGTAAATTAATAGGTAATAATTTTGAGATTAATAGTAAATTAATAGGTAATAATTTTGAGATTAATAGTAAATTAATAGGTAATAATTTTGAGATTAATAGTAAATTAATAGGTAATAATTTTGAGATTAATAGTAAATTAATAGGTAATAATTTTGAGATTAATAGTAAATTAATAGGTAATAATTTTGAGATTAATAGCAGATTAAGAGTAATTAAGAGTTTAGAGTAATAGTAAATAAGTACAAATAATTTTTGGTTTAAGATTAAGAGTGAGTTATAAGTAATTGGATTTGAGACCAATAGTAAATTAATAGCAAATAATATAAGGTTTGAGATTAACAGTGAATTAATATCAAATAAATTTGGAGTCGGGAAAAAGTAAATAAATAGCAAATAATATTGGGTTTGAGATTAATAGTTAATTATCTTCTTCTCTATCTATCTTCTTCTATTTCTTTTCTGTCTATCTATATAAATAAAATGAACTCATTTTTTCCCGTCTGATTTTGACATTAATAGGATTAAAAATCAAGATATTTCATGCAAATATAATATGCACAAACGGCAGAACAATATCTGAGGTGTGTTATAGGCTTATTATTTCTCAAATTCCTCGATAATCTTAGATTTCTATACTTTTTCTGTTGAGAAGTCACGGCCAAAATCGGTTAAGATCAATGGAAGTGGTAAAATATTTTCTCTCTAATAAATTCCTCCTCCCCCTGCCACCACTTAACACCGTTTGGGGATCGTTCACAAGGAACAGTTGAGAAGAGAACACCGGTTTGGCTTCGTAGTTCTTTCATGTGAAGTTATTTAAAATCACTAAACTAAGCTGCAGTGCTCTGTGGCGTAGTGGTTAGCGTGCTGGACAATTCACATTATATTTTCACGTTCGCGCCGACCTATCGTAGTCGTTTTTTTTTCCTAAACAACTGGAATGGACTTTTTTACGGCCAGAAATATTTAATGTAGATTACTTAGACATGGATCAAACTTTTAAATTTGACTTGAGTCCCCAAAATAAATGTTAAAGGGTCAAAATTAGGGCCAAGTTAAAAAAAAAACTGACCTTTGCGGTCTTTACCAAATTACTTAACCAATTTCTGGTCCAAACATTTGAAATTTTTCATAAAGAGTATTCAAAAATAGGGCAAGCTTTTTAATTGGTTTGGGTCGAAAAATTGAGTTACCAAGGGGTCAAAGTTCAAATGATTTTACCTTTGCGGGGTCTAGCAAACTATTCAGCCAATTTTGTGTCTAAACTTTTGAAATTTATAAGTAACAAGTATTCAGACATAATAAGTTTTGTAGTTGAGAACAATAGTAAAGTAGTAGCAAATAATTTTGGGTTTGAGATTAATAGTGAATTAATTGTAAACATGCTTTGAGTTGACAGTAATGGTAAATTAATAGCAAATAATTTTCTGCTTGAGATCAGTAGTAAATTAATACTAACTAAGTTTGGATTTCCAAATAGTAGTAAATTTGTATAAAATAATGTTGGGTTTGAGATTAATAGTGAATTATTCATAAATAAGTTTGGAGTTGAGAACAATAGTAAATTAATAGCAAATATTTTTTGTGTTTGAGATTAATCATGAATTAGTAGTAAATAAGTGTACAGTTGAGAATAATAGTGAATTAATAGCAAATAATCCTTGGTTTAAGATTAATAGTGAATTATTAGTAAAATGTTTGGAGTTGAGAACAATAGTACATTCGTAGCAAATAATTTAGGGTTTGAGATTAATAGTAAATTAATAGTAAATAGGTTTGGATTTGAGACCAATAGTAAATTAATAGCAAATAATTTTGGGTTTGAGATTAATAATAAATTAATAGTAAATAGGTTTGGATTTGAGACCAATATTAAATTAATAGCAAATAATTTTGGGTCGTAGATGAAGAGTGAATTAATCTATCTATTATATCTATTAAAGTAATATGGTCTGTGCATGTACATTTCCCTAGCAAAATACTCTGTCAATTTTTAGTCTAAAAACTCGAGATTTGACAAAAGCGTTATTGAGATTTGAGAAAATATTTTTAATCAGTTTTTGGCCAGAAATTTGGCTTTCAGGGGTCAAAGTTCAACGAGTTGAGCTTTGAAAACTTTACCAAACTCCTCCGCTTATTTTTAGTCTAAACACTAGAAATTTTAAATGTAGGTTACCTGTACATGAGTACAAAGTAATAATATATACGTACATATGCATATAAAGTTATTAACTTATTAATATATATATATATATATATATATATATATATATATATATATATATATATATATATATATATATATATATATATATTTAAAGTGATGGTTGTGTAGTTCCAACGAGAGAAAAAATGTATATTTAAAAGAGTGTAGCCATCAACAATTGTGGGTTTTTTTTAAAGGTTTTCATCATATTTTTATTTTAAAATATTTTTATAACGCGTTTCGAGCTTAGGGTGTGCTCTCTTCAGATATTTTCGTAAAAAGTTTTTCTTTAAAATGGGAGTTTGTGGATATGCCTCCGCTGATATTAAATATGTTTTTCATAGTGGTGCGATGCGTGTGTTCAGTGTTTAGACGGTCTGTCTCCAACTTTAAGTGTTTCACTGTGACCGGTCAAAGTTAGTTTCAAAGAGTGTTTTTTAGTCCATATGGTGAAGGTTTTTATGGCTTCTTTAGGGTTCTTTTTTAAAGACTTTCTTTCCCCATGTATAGCATACACTCACACACAATCCCATACGCATACATATATATTCATGTACATGTACACATGCACACGCACACAGGCACACACACATACACACACGTACATACATAGAAATATATGTAGGAGCATACATATATACACATATACATACCCACCTACACACTCACACACGCACTCGCATACATCCACCGCTAACAATTATTTTTATTTTTTTATTTTTTATTTTATATATATATATATATATATATATATATATACACTTTTTTTTTTCCCTACCAAAACACGCATGTATATATGCGCTTAATCATTCAGACATATGTACACGCACCCCCACACACACACAAGTAAGATGGAGAATAATAGGTAGAAGATATATATACACACACATACACGCACATACACACATATATGTACACACATATATATATGTGCACATACACTCACAAACATCCACATACTATGTAGGCACATACACATACATACACACATGCACACACACAGACATATGCAGGGGCTCACACATACGCGTATATCCATATTCACACGAACACATTTACCCACTCATACATGTGCATACATATGTATATATACATACATACACACATACATACGGATGTGTATACACTCATCCACCCATATATATATATATATGGGCACATGCATTCACAATCCCACACACACATACATATTCATACATCCCACCTTATGTATATATTGGTTGGAGTTTCCTTTCCAATCCATGCACATATGCATACATGGATTCGGTCACCCAAACATAAGTGCACGTATATATACAAACAAGATGTAGCATAGATAACAGATGATATATAATTATACACACACGCATACACAATCATATGTGTACACCCACGCACATACACATATACACACGCACACACGCGCGCACACACACATACATACGTTTAATTTCTAGTTGTTTGTTTAGTTAAGAGAAATGGTACTGTACTGGGTATGGGCGCGCGCACCCGCGAAAGTGTGCGTGTGCCTTATTGTGCTTTTTTGTTGTTTCGTGTGTGAGGGTGCACTACTACCCAAGCATGCATGCGTGTAAGTGTATTTTGTGTTTTGCCTATTTATGTGTATAATTATGGAGAGACGTTTAAGGCGGGGTTAAACTTTGTTATGAAATTTTTTTCTTGAGTTAGCAAGTAGAAGTAGTTGTCAGTTTGGAAGATGGGCATTATCTCGAATCTGCCTCCACTGCATGCGTGTATATGTTGTGATACATGTAGGTGTCTATTTTCCGCGATTTTGATGTTGGATCGGTGTAGGGCTACTCTATTACTTAGGTTTTTTGTAGCGCCTATGTAGGATTTATCGCATGCTGGACATTTTATTACATAGATTACGTTTTTTGAGGTGCAATCTAGGTTTTTTTTAATTTTGAATGTTTGTATGGGGTTCGCAAATGTGTATGTGTTTCCCTCTAATATTATGTTGCAGACTCCACATCGTTGTTTGTTGCATTTTGTGACTCCTTTTGTTGCGTCTTGATTGAGTTTGGATGAGGTAAGAATGCGTTTTAGGTCTTTGGGTTGGCGTTTGCTTTTTATTATTTTTGTTGTTTTAAGGAAATTGTTTAGTTTGCTGTTTTGGTTAAGTAGGACGAGGTTTTTCGTTATCTCTGTGAAATGTTCAGGGTTGTTTGTGTTGTGTGTGGAGACGTATGTTAGGATTTGTTCTTTGTTTCGTTCTTTAGGGGTTCTCAAATCTCCTACTGGTATATTTGTCGCAAGTTGGATCCCTTTGTCTATAAGTTGTGATGGGTATTTTCTTTTTCTTAAATTTATTCGTAGTTCCTTGAGTCGGATTTTCCGAAGGTTATTGTCCGTGATTATGGTGCAGATTCTACGTGCTAGGGTGTAGGGAATTGATTTTATGCAGCTTTTAGGGTGGTGACTTTTAAAGTGTAGGTATTGTTGGGTGTCTGTAGGTTTGCGGTAAATGTCTGTGATAATGTTATTGTCTTTAATCTTTATCAGTATGTCTAGGAAAGGTAATTCTGTAGAGCTTTGTTCTATGGTGAATTTAATTTTTGGGTGTAGGTTCTGGAGTATGGTGTGTAAGTCTGTGATGTCCCCCCATGTGGGTTTCCATAGGATGAAGCAGTCATCTAAGTACCTTTTCCATGATTCTACAAACAGTATTTTAGTGCTGTGGCCAAATTTTTGTTCTATTTTTTTATATAGGGTTTCTTCTAGGTAGGCTAATGTAAGGGTTGCGTAAGTCGGTGCCATTTTCGTTCCCATTGCTGTACCTAGTGTTTGGATGTAGTTGGTATTGTTGAATTCGAAGGAATTATTATTTAGAATTATGTCTATACTATCGATAATGAATTGCTTTGTGAATCTGGGATGTAGTGTTTGTGCGTGTCTGTTGATCCAAAATAGTATTGCTTCTTTTCCTAATTCATGGGGTATATTACTATATAAACTACTAACGTCAAATGTAACTAATAGTGTCCCGTTTTCTACTGTATGTGGTAAGGTAGTGAGAAAATGGATGTCGTCCCTTATGTAGCTCTTAACTTGATCTGTGAAAGGTTGTAATAAGATGTCTATTAAGTTGCTAAGTCTGCTTGTCGGACAGGCTGGTCCTGCTACAATGGGTCTAAATGTAAGGTCGCTAGGGTTTGGAGCGCTAATATATTCTGAGTTTTGTGTATCGATGGCAAGTTTTATTGTGCCAGATTTGTGTATTTTAGGCAGTCCGTAGAAGTTGTTGGTCTTTGTAATGAAATTTGTGAGGAAGTCCTTTTCTTTCTTTTTTAATATTTTGTTGTGTGTTGTACAAAGTTTTGTGATTTTTGAGATGGTGGTGTTATCTATGTTGGTACTAATGGGTTTATAGTAGTGTTTGTCATCCAGTAATTCTGTAATTTTTGTTTCATAATACGTTCTGTCCATGATTACTACGGCACTGCCTTTGTCTGCTTCTTTTATTATTATGTCATTATTATTACGGATCTTTTCGAGTGCTTGTTTTTGCTTATGTGTGAGGTTGCTTGTGGTTTTGTGTTTTTTTTGGAGGTTAAGGTTCCAGAGATTTTCGAAGTAGCTGTTTAGTTCTTTTGTGTTGTTCTGTTTATTAGGGAAATATGTTGATTTGTTTTTTACTAAAGAATCATCTTTGTCCCCTTTGTTATCTAGTGTTTCTATTAGTCTAAATTTCCGTTCGAATTCTTTAAGGTCCTTTTTTAGTTCTGCTATATTGCTTTTAGGGGTGGGGCAGAATTTGAGGCCCAGCTTCAGTATTTCCATTTCGTTCTTTGATAAGGAGTATGTGGATAAATTGATGATTTTGGGTCTAATTTTTTCTAACCTGGAATTGTTGTTCCCTGGGGGATCCTAAAAAATGCTGGGAGTTGTTTGTTTCCTTGTTTCGAGGAGTGGTGTGTTTTAGGGTGGTGTGATGTCTCCCAGTACCATTTCTCTTAACTAAACAAACAACTAGAAATTAAACGTATGTATGTGTGTGTGCGCGCGTGTGTGCGTGTGTATATGTGTATGTGCGTGGGTGTACACATATGATTGTGTATGCGTGTGTGTATAATTATATATCATCTGTTATCTATGCTACATCTTGTTTGTATATATACGTGCACTTATGTTTGGGTGACCGAATCCATGTATGCATATGTGCATGGATTGGAAAGGAAACTCCAACCAATATATACATAAGGTGGGATGTATGAATATGTATGTGTGTGTGGGATTGTGAATGCATGTGCCCATATATATATATATATATATGGGTGGATGAGTGTATACACATCCGTATGTATGTGTGTATGTATGTATATATATACATATGTATGCACATGTATGAGTGGGTAAATGTGTTCGTGTGAATATGGATATACGCGTATGTGTGAGCCCCTGCATATGTCTGTGTGTGTGCATGTGTGTATGTATGTGTATGTGCCTACATAGTATGTGGATGTTTGTGAGTGTATGTGCACATATATATATGTGTGTACATATATGTGTGTATGTGCGTGTATGTGTGTGTATATATATCTTCTACCTATTATTCTCCATCTTACTTGTGTGTGTGTGGGGGTGCGTGTACATATGTCTGAATGATTAAGCGCATATATACATGCGTGTTTTGGTAGGGAAAAAAAAAGTGTATATATATATATATATATATATATATAAAATAAAAAAAAAAATAAAAATAATTGTTAGCGGTGGATGTATGCGAGTGCGTGTGTGAGTGTGTAGGTGGGTATGTATATGTGTATATATGTATGCTCCTACATATATTTCTATGTATGTACGTGTGTGTATGTGTGTGTGCCTGTGTGCGTGTGCATGTGTACATGTACATGAATATATATGTATGCGTATGGGATTGTGTGTGAGTGTATGCTATACATGGGGAAAGAAAGTCTTTAAAAAAGAACCCTAAAGAAGCCATAAAAACCTTCACCATATGGACTAAAAAACACTCTTTGAAACTAACTTTGACCGGTCACAGTGAAACACTTAAAGTTGGAGACAGACCGTCTAAACACTGAACACACGCATCGCACCACTATGAAAAACATATTTAATATCAGCGGAGGCATATCCACAAACTCCCATTTTAAAGAAAAACTTTTTACGAAAATATCTGAAGAGAGCACACCCTAAGCTCGAAACGCGTTATAAAAATATTTTAAAATAAAAATATGATGAAAACCTTTAAAAAAAACCCACAATTGTTGATGGCTACACTCTTTTAAATATATATATATATATATATATATATATATATATATATATATATATATATATATAAAATAAAAATTACAATTAAATTTACCAAAATGATCCAAGATGGTAAAATTAAAGTATAATATAAATATTAAAGAATTAATATTTATAAAGTTATCTCAGCCAGATGTAAAAGCTCAATAAAACCAAATAGGAGATACAGCTTATAATACGAGCAAACAGTTAATAAAACATGTTAAAAACCACTTTGAAAAAGAGTTAAAAACATATTTAATCTCAAAAGGAAACACTTGATAAATGGATAGTCCTTAATCCGCGGAGTTTCGAAGAAATACTTTCCTTCTCATCAGAGGCTAGGAATTAGCAAAACATATGTCTCGGCAGTAGAGTGAAAAGCATATCTTATTTTTCTTTTATTAATATTATTGTAATTTTTTCCCTTTTTTCCCTTGTACACATTTTTGTGAATTATTCCATGGATTTCTACCTTTGGATTATTTTGGACCATCTTCCAATTACGGGATTTCCTTGGATTTTACTTGTGCAAATGGAAATTCAATTAACTTTCTTGAAGTTATATATTTGGATTTTACCGTGACTGGATTATTTATCTTCCACCAGACTATCTATTCACGTGTAATCACCTTTTTCTTCACCATATTCCCTCTGCTTCACTTTTTTGTTATCAAGTAAGATCTTTGACTTGTTGTTTCATCAAATACTTTTGCATGCAAAATCCGATCCTGAATTTTGCTAATTCCTACCCTCTGATAAGAAGGGAAGTATTTCTTCGAAACTCCGCGGATTAAGGACTATTCATTTATCAAATGTTTCCTTTTCAGATTAAATATGTTTTTAACTCTTTTTTCAAAGTGTTTTTTTAACATGTTTTATTAACTGTTTGCTCGTATATATATATATATATATATATATATATATATATATATATATATATATATATATATATATATATATATATATGCATATAAAGTATTAACATAGGACCCGAACAACGCCGGGCGTAACTTCTAGTAAATGTCATTTTTAGCTATTTTTCCCATTTTGCAATGAATTTATTGGAAATTCTCAGTGTTAGTCGGGTTTTTATACTGGGAAAACTGTAACAGTTGTCTCTCTTTAACTGTGTAAAGATTTGCTTCCCATTGTTTGTGTATGGGTTTATGATGACGTGTCATTTTTCAATAAGCTTTTTGAGTAACTTAATTTTACCTTCACTTAGTTTTTATATAAACGATGTATAGAAAAGAAGATGATGTGTATTTTTTTCCTTCCGAAGAAAAAAGCAATAAAAAGGCATGGTCAGAATAAAAACTACAAGTGTATAACCAATGTTGAATACCTTGGTAAAATATGAAATTATCTGCATCATTGCAAATATGCAATTCAGGAAGAGATATAAATATTAAGATTTAAAGTTTTTTATGGAAGTTGCTCCAGACAAGACATGAAACCACTTGATATAAGGTGTAAATTTATTTATATAGAATAGATGTATTTATATGTGTCTGTCTGTGTGTAAATATTTAACCGATAAATTCTTAAACAACTGGTCACATAACACTGAAATTAGCAGAAAATAGTAAAGATACACCACGGTTTGTTTATAATGAGTAAAATCTTTGTTTGGATGAATCAATAATGCCTGCAGACATATATCGGCAAGTTGAAATGCAAACTGTTCATTTCAACTTGCAAACATATTTTTACTTCTTTCTGTGCATGCCCAAATTCAATTTATTTCTTCAAGTCGTTTAATATTAACTCTTTCTTGCCTATTTCTCGATAGCTACATTGCTAGGAGATGCAGTTAGAGTGCTAAATGTTTTGGTTTCGATTCTAGCTGATGGCACCCAAGTCATCTTTTTTTTTTTTTACCCTTTTTAAATCACTATTATATATATTAGGTACTATATGATATTTATTAGAGAATTGGCTCTGTAAAAATAAATACGAAATCTGTATGAATTAAAATCTATTTAAGCATATTTTATGATCCGCAAGGCCGAGCGTCACTCCCCTCCTGCTAGTCATAATAATAAAAAAATAGAGGAATCACTTCAAGACAAACCAAACCTGTAAGAGAGCGCGCCACCAGAATTCAATTCCCTCAACTCCAAACAGATGAGTCAAAAAGTAAGCCCATAAAGAGTCTTATGGTTTACTTCTGCTTGTGCAGCTGCCATTTGTCAAAGGCAGCATGCGTTCTGCAGATTCAACCGACATAAGTCCAGCTACAAATAAACAGAAGTTTATATAGCTAGAAATAATTGTAAGAGAGTGATAGAGACAGCTAAGACAGATTACTCTGAAACCACCAGAAAACGCATCGAAGCACAGAAATTAGGAACCCGGGATTTTTGGAAAATCTACAACAGCATAGTAAATAATGGACAGTCAACTATTCCCCCACTATCAAACAATCATGAGGTTGCTTGCGCGGCAACTGACAAGGCTAATCTGCTTGCCAGTCGGTTTGCCTCAAACTCCACACTGAACTCGGTACACCACTCACTCCCTGATTTCCCTCTGCCAACAGACGCCACACTAGACGATTTGAAAATCACCCCTTCTCAGGTACATGCTATTATAAAAAACCTAGACACCTCAAAAGCATGTGAACCAGATCTCATCCCGGTTGTGCTATTAAAAGAAATGCTCTGCCGAGGTTGCTCCAGTTCTGTCCAAACTTTGCAATAAATGCCTTAACGAATCTTGTTTTCCCGACTGCTGGAAAACCGCCTCTGTGGTACCAGTCTTCAAGAATTCTGGTGAAAGAACTGACCCACTAAATTATCGCCCCATTATCCTCCTCCCGCTTTTCGCCAAAATATTTGAGTCCTTAGTTAATCAAGCCCTAGTCCAGAACCTAACAGCTGCTAAACTCCGTGTCTGTGCGTGTAAAACTAAAAATGGCTACGTGTTAATTAATTTATCTTTTATGTTAAGCGCCGATATCACTTTCAGTATGAATGTTATATTAAAACAAACAAGGTATATTTTGATTAAATTCATAATTAACCATCAAGGGTTAATTATTAACTAATTAATTATCCAACAGGATTCACTCGAGTTCGAATAGATTTCTTCCTCCGACATTTTTATTCGTTTCATGTTTACAGCTATTGAATTATTTTATTGATGCGTCGGTGTTTATTTCTAGTAAGGCTTGAAACCGATTTTGAAACCAGTTCTCATATGACGGTCACAAGAACCAAGATCGATTTTTAAAGATTTTCGCTTTCTTTTTTGTTTTCCGTTGAAGAAATATTGTAAATGCAGTCAGCCAGCCTTAAGCAAATGAGTAATTTCTTTTAACAGCGTAGTGGTACGATAGGAACTTTTAAATAAGATGCAATCTGTACTTTTAACAAGATTTTCGGACAGCCGTATACAGTGAAACAAATTACACACATAACAGTTGGTTATAGCTGAAGACTAAGCAGTTAATTTACCATATTGTCAATGACTTGGGAAATACGTGTCAGGCGGCTTGATGTGGAAACGACCGGTAATAAATGCCTTTTCTTTCAACTAAAAAACAAACAAAAAAACTTGTGTCGAATTTCTTTTCTTTGTTTCTTTGCGAGACTTTTGTACACAGCGTCTGATCCGTGTTAACATGTAACCATGATGTGAAAACTAATAAAATTGAAGATAAAAATACATGCTATCATATCTCATGTGTAAAAATTAAAAGAAAATATCAAAACAACAAAACATTATCAAAGCAGTATCAACCTTACATGATCGTTGCCATCACATCTACCTTGGTGAGAAATGGTTGGAATTTAGAAAGCTACTGCTGCTGCATGTTATTAATGTTATCCAATGAATCAAACTTCTGCACGGAGTCAATGAAGATCGTGTCTAAGAACTGTTTGATCTGCATGAAGTCCTCCATGTTAATGATATATATTCATGAAGTCTTCAAATTTGCAAGTTTACGTCGAGGAGGCACAAGTGCTTGTTGTTCGTCGGAGCATTCACCATTAAAATACTTGTAGACCTGGCGGAGGAATGCAACATTTCGTCGATGGGACAGAGGTTGAAGCTTAGATGAAAGTTCAGGACCTATCAGGTTAGCGACTCTCTTTTGAACCCTGTCTAGGAGTAACATACCAGTAGCAGATGTACCAGCCCAAAATGTGACAACAATACTCAATACATGGGCGAATGGTCGCCTTATAGAGGTACATGATACTTTCAGGTGTAAGTAGCTTTCTAGCACTGGCAATGCTCTAAATGTATCTGTTCCAACTCATGTTCCATGTGAACGTTAGGCTGAGGAGTTTAAAAAAAGTACTTTCAGGTAATGTATCTTTACTCATTGCTATTTAGTGGCTGAGAAAGTTTCTTGTAATTATTGAAAGAAACAAGCTTAGTCTTAGCAGTATTGAATATGACCATCCATGTCCCCATTCGACTACAGATTGGAGGTCTTCCTCCAGTGTGCCTGCCATTTCCTTAGATATGTGTTCATTTATTTTCCCTCATGCCTGTTATAAACTATGGTGCCATCAGCAAATATACCCATCTCAGAGACAATTTTATCAAGGAGGTCATTTATGAATATTAGGAATAATAAAGGTTCAAGGATAGACCCCTGAGATACTACCTCATTATTAGCATATTATTTAGATGTACGACCGTTGAGGACAACCTGGATTCTTCTCTTACTTAAGGATTTAATTATGTTAAATATTCAGTCAGTAATACCGTATGATCTGATTTACAAGAGAAAACGATCTTGCTATACTCTGTCAAAAGCCTTAGATATATCTAGGGCTACAGCCCTTCCCTCCTCTGGTTTGTCCAGTGTATTGTATATACATTTAGAGATTACAGTTCGGATATCTGCTGTAGAACGGACTTGCCTAAATCCATATTGGTGATCAGAAGTTTAGCAGCTGTAAGGTGATGGATTAAAGCTTGGTTAATTAAAGACTGAAATATTTTGGCAAAAACGGGAGGAGGCTAATGGGGCGATAATTTAATGGGTCAGTTCTTTCGCTAGAATTCTTGAAAACAGGTACCACAGAAGCAGTTTCCCAGAAGTTAGGAAAGCAAGATTCATTAAGACATTTGTTGTAAAGTTTAGAGAGAACTAGAGCAACCTCATCGGAGCATTTTTTTTTTAATAGCACAGTCGGGGTGAGATCGGGTCCACCCTGTTTGTTCTTCACCTATTCACCATGGATGGTCCAGGCAGGAACTGGAGCTGCAGGAAACACATTGTCTCCACCCTTACCTCGGTGAAATACAATTGGCCATTTGGGTGAGGTGATGGTGCTACTGCTGGTGGTGGTGGTTGTAGTGATGGTGGTGGTGGTGGTGGTGGTGCTGCTGCTGCTGCTTCTGCTGCTGCTGCTGCTGATGATGATGATGATGATGAGGAGGAGGAGGAGGAGTAGGATTGACTGTAAAAAATGTCTTTACCTTAAAACTTTCCGTGACAGGAACAAAAGAGATTAAATCGTAATTAAACAAATGGATATCTTAATAATGGCCACCATTCAGCTTGGTTGGTTCTGGTTTGTTCAGTCAACTTTAAAGTCTTAGGACAAAAGAAAGATATTGAAAGTAGGAAGTCTGGACAAAATCAAATAATAAATAGAAGAAATAAAACGAAAAACACATAATTTAATATTGTGTCCATTTTCAATCAAAGTCTGGACCTAAAACTCAACTCAGTGAGACGTAAGTGAACTTTTTTTTTCTTTTTGTGAAATTGCTCCAGAGGAAGTATGAAGTCATTTTATGTAAGGAGCTAAAAATAAATATCACTTCAAGGTCACAAACTAGCTTTTTAAGAGTTCTTTTTGGTGGGAACTTAATTGTATTTGTGTTAAATTAATTTAAATATTCCATAGGGGAGTGTGTCTCCAAAAATAACACGTACATTGGCGTGACTCTAACAAGCATCTCTCGTCACCTATATTCCCCGAATAGATCCATTTATCAGCACCTCACAGCACACGGCACCCTGAAAACTGAATTTAAAGACATAATAATAAAAAAAACACTGCCATTTAAGCTGTCTCACCCTGTGATGTACGCTTCCCGATTATTGAAGCCTTGTTAATCCATATTAAAAAAAACAACCATTAACCAGGCTCAATATGAAACAGATGGTATGCTTAAATGCTTTTAAGTATTTTAAGTATTGTAAACGATTTTAATCGTCTTTCCATTCAACTCACTATTTCATTTTTTTATTATTTTTATCACTCGCCTGAGGATGACCAATGGAGGCCGAAAACGTTCGCGAATACGGCAAATTTCTTTTTACACTTGAACAGAATGTTCGGAATCTAGTCCATCAAAAAGAAAGAAAATGGATTGTAAGAGAAACAAACAAGAGTTGTCTCTGTTCTTCAATGAAACATGTATATATATATATATATATATATATATATATATATATATATATATACATATATATATGTATATATACATATATATACATATATATATATATATATATATATATATATATATATATATATATATACAGATATTATTCGTTTTTGTTTTTGCGATACGTTTTTGAATGAATTCAATTATTTACGAAAGTGCATTTGTACCTAAATGCGAGTTGGGAATAAATTTCCTTTTAACCAACTTGGTACCCCCATATGGGGAGCGGCATACACATTTTTTTAAAAATATAATTATCCACTGACATATATATATATATATATATATATATATATATATATATATATATATATATATATATATATTGTGACTTTATGGACTTCATTCCTACATTTTCGTGTAAAAATTAAATGAAACTTTCGTGATAATTAGATTATTGTGCTTAAAAAATCATATCATGATCATCTTTAGAGTCTTTTTCTTTATTATGAAGCATGTGTTCGGAATGATCTCCATTTAGCTCTGTGAATTCCTTGAGCTGTAATACAAATTTGTCCATAAAATCCTTACAAACCGATCGTAGTATGTTGCTGACTGCCTTCATTGTGGCTTCCTTACATTTTGTTATGGGCCATTCACAGCTCTGTCTTTAAGATAGCTCAAGAGAAAGAAATACGGTAGTTAGTGACTGATGTCTGAGCTGTAAAGCACTCACTTAAAATCAGTGTGTAAACTGATCACACCACCCCCATAGCTCTCTTTGGACAGTTTTGAGGTGTGAGAGCCATCTTCACTTTGCTATAACTTTACAATAAGCGACGGGCGCTAGAAATGTAGCTCATTTGTTGTATTTGTCAGACACTGCTGAACTATCCCTCTAGCGCTATATTGCTCAGCTCAGCTGTTCATTTCTTGGAGCATCTTCAAGTCTTCAGATAGCTTAGACGATAACCACTGGCTGCAGTGAGGCTCTTCACTCTCCTATAGTTCTTGAAGTGGTCCACCATGTCATGTACGCTCATTCCAGAAATGTCTTTTTCATATTTAAATTCATGCACAAAAAATGGCTGTTCTTTCTTGAACGAGCTTATAATTGGGTTCACATGTGTAGTTTTCTAATACTGTTCTGAAAATAAGAGTGACAGGTAAATTAATAAAGTATAGAAGACAAAATGTGCATGAGTGTCATTTTTGTCGCCCTATATATATATATATATATATATATATATATATATATATATATATATATATATATATATATATATATCTTGACTAACGTGATACAAATTGAGAATTATTAGTTTATAACTATTTAAACTGATGTTTTCCTGTAATAAGGCAAGCGGCATTAATTGCTAATGACTGTGCGCTGAGAATGTCTTTCATTTCCCCATAACAATAAATTTGATAACAATAAATTTGATAACAATAAACACTGTTTACTTGCTGTTGTTCGTGCTGCAATGTTTCCATTTTAGATTTTATGTTTCATTATTACTTAATTACAAATCTACTTGCAGTATCTCGGCTTGAAAATTAAAAAAAAAAAAAACTTTGTTACTTTAAATTACTTTATAGCATTGATATTACACTGTCATTTACAAAAAGGGCGCCTTCAGTCTTTGTACAGATTATGGATACCCACGAAGGGGTGCCAGCGTGTGAATTTTTTGTGGCAGGAGGTGCGCAATCTCCAGCCACACCTTTTCTGAGTCGACATTGTTAAATATCGATGGTAAGTGAAGTGATTGCACAGGACGACTGGAAACAAATGCCGAGAGAAGCGGAGAGCACATACAGCGCCTAGAATTTCTCAAATGGTCATCCATCTGGTAGTAACCAGGCTCAACGTTGCTTAACTTGTAATTTATAAACCTATCAAGAAACCCTTTCTCGATGAGTCTGAATGTAAGAGAGTGATGAATCATGGAATAAAAAAATATATTAGGAGACAGAAAAAAGGAATAAAGAATACATTGTAATGGTGAAATGAAGATAATATACTGGATTTGAAAAAATGAATGGATTAAAAATAAGAAGAAGAAGATGAAATGAACGGATTATGAAGAAGAAGAAGAAGAAGAAGAAGAAGAAGAAGAAGAAGAAGATTCCAAAGAATAGAAAAATCGGTAAGAAAGAAGAAAAGTGAAAAGAATGGAGATAGGAAAGGGTTAGAAAGAAGAAAAAAGAGAGGAACAGATTAGAAAAAAGAAGGGAAAAACGGAAAAGAAAGAAAAAGAATAGATTAGAACGAAGAAAAATAAAAAGAAAAGAAAAGAATCACGTATTCAGTTACCCAGTTCTCAATCTTTAATATTAATTACTTTCATGTTCATCACCAGTGAGGGCGCCTCAGACAGCAGGAAATAATCTTATCCTAAAGAAAGAAATCTTGATATGCAAGACCGTCCATCTCTACTCATAGATAAAAGACACTGTGTGTGTGTGTGTGTGTGTGTGTGTGTGTGTGTGTGGGTGTGGGTGTGCGTGCGCGAGCACGCGCGTGTGTGTTTAAGTTCGATACCTATGGACTCCAAAATGTCTGGGATGGTTTTCTTGAAATTTCACACATTTACTTTCCGTGTCTGGGAGTGATTTTACATAGGGTTTGCATCGGAATAAGTCTGATAAGTATCAAAAATCGATATTCGAAAAAATCCAATTAAAGAGCCCTCGATTCTTTTAGCAAATTAACACCGTGGTATAGCCTAATATTGATTTTGATGACGGTAAAATGATTGCAAGTGTGGAACATTGGTTGAGCCTAATTCAATCCTAGGCAATGTAGAGTCTCTCTGCTAGTATGTAATAAGAATGGAGTAATCAGACCAAAAACTTATTAATATGTTAAAACTTTATATTAAAATATGTCTTAGAAAATGGGAGAATGAAAAGTGTCGCACACATGGTGAACGGGCGATGGCAGCTTCGCATACTGATGACGTGTGAGAAGAAGGATATATCCCCTCTATATTCAGTTCGAAAAAGGAGCTTGCCTTTCGTCACCAAACTAAATAGTCCACTTGGAAATAACCACGTCACACTCTATGATTGGTGAATACTGGGCCGATTTCCAATTCTATGCACATACCCACGCAAAATAGTTTGTTACCGTTGTAATCCCTTCTCTCTAAAAGGAAGAGGCGAAACCTGGGAGAATGGTCTTCTCAGCTAAAGAACTGTATAGCTCCAAGCATACAGAGGTCTGATGATGCTTGGGGTCAACTCTTTGATTTTATTCACTAAAGACTCAAGTATAAGTGCTAGCAATTTCATGAAACAAGCAGATAGTTTGAAAGCGATTGGATGCGCCCTGCCCAGATTTGATACCGGAGTAACCGACCCCTTTAGCATGAGTGCTGTGCCAATTATTTGATGATAATTCAATGTTATTATTTGGTTGACGTCATTGCGGTTTAAAATCGAATTCTGTAAACGCTGTTGTATTTGTGGATCGATCAGTACCAATTATAAGCGATTAAATATTTCTTTGAAATAATGCAGATGACAATATAACAGTGAGAGAGAGAGAGAGAGAGAGAGTGTGGGAAGGAAGAAAGAGAGAGAGACAAAGAAAGAAAGACAGCGAAGGAAAGAAAGAGAAAGAAAGAAAGAGATAAATACAAAAGGAGTTGGTATTGACGAAGTGTCGGAACTTCATTTAAAGAATGGTTACCGAGTATAATTTGTTAATTTCTTTTGTTGGTTAGTGACATTCTCGAATTCGTTGGGCCCAACATTCGTAATTATAAGCACGTTATGGACGACTTTACACTTGAGCGAAATTATTCGCGTTTAATTGTTTCTTTAATTATAAAACAGACGTCAGATTTCTATGAAACGGAAGTGGGAGAGGGAATTAAAGAAATTAAAGTCATCATTTCAGATTATTTTTTTCTCATACCCAGAAGGAACTGGGATAAATCCTATTTCTTAAAGATTTTAAGATAATCTTTGGTAATTGCTTTTTTTTAATGAATTAATTATTAATATTAATGTTTTAATTTGTTATTGCCGTCCTTCGAACATATATATCACTTTAAATCTTTCTTTTTACTGATGTGTCAGCAGTTATAAAGGCACAGAGGTAACCCAAGAATAAAAGTTAAAAAGATCGTTGATCGAACTACAATTGTTATATACTGAAGTGGTGTATACGTAAAGGGTGTATATATTCTGTATGTATAAACGAAGGGACCAAATCGTGTACATGTTATATAGTCGTCTATGTAATGTCTAGGACTATGACAACAGCATATAGTTTTCCTTGTTTAGATTTGATATCTTATATGTTTTATGTAGAGTGATGTGATCCTCGGTTGATTAATTGTGTCTGTGTCGGATACACACTCGAGAGTAAAACCAATGAAAAGAATATGCTGTTGTCATAGCCCTAGTAATGTCCGTTGCATGTGTCTATACATTTTGAACACATAATAAACGGATATAAATACCTTGAATAACAGTTCAACAAACGGGACAAATAGCACCATTGTCTGCTTGCTCAGACAAGGGAAGGACTTACCTTTTGGTTCAGAACCATTGCTATATTGTTCTAGATGCGCTTCTGAAAATGTAAGTAATTTTCTACCCTGACAACTCAGATAACCCAATTGTTTTCCACATTTACATTTATTCCTGTTGCGACTTTTTTGTTCTGAGGTTGCACGCCATTCCTTTTTCAAGGATTGCATATTACTGCATTTCCAGCTGAATGCTTCCATGGCTAGACGATTTCCAACCAGCTGAGAACTTGCCTGTCCTGTCTACTTGTTCCTACTCCTTCGCTCAAGACTCCTCGACTAACTCTCAACTCTGCCTGTATGCATTCAAACTAATCCTTTGTATTTACGTCATTTGACTGCACAAAAACCTAACCGGCGACTTATCAGTCACGTTTACTATGACCCAATTTTATTGCTTTTACACCTATATTTGAAAACCTATTTTGTTTAAGTCTATTACTTTATTTTCTATTAAAACAATTCCTTCTTGTTATTGTTTATAGAATCTATCTAGTCAAGTTAAATTCCTAAAACGTCATTGAACCATATTTGCTCTTGAATTGCATTTTTCTCTTTAAAACAAATCTAATTTAATCTACATAATAATAATAATAATAATAATAATAATAATAATAATAATAATAATAATAATAATCTTCTGGCTCAGATAATTCGATAATACCGCGGGTGTGCTAATCTACAACTCAATCTTTTCTATTTCTTTCCTCTAGAGAATTGAAAACAATGGGCGGGAAATTACTTTAGAAGAATCTATTATTGAAGAGGACGGCTCAACAAGTATTAGTTCACGTTAGACTGGAAGACGTTCATGTTGTAGTCAGTTGGGAAGCGGACTTGTGGGACATTGTTCCATAGATGGTATGTTTTGGGAAAAATTTTATTCATAAAAGTTTTATTTAGTTTTTGGTAAGAAGAAAGAGAGAGAGACGAGGGATTTTTGCTGTGGTTGTAGATGAGTTCCTGTTATGTATGTTTTATAGAAGGATCATGCATTGGAGTTCAGCCGAGCACCTACCATGAATATAACGATATAGTAAAAAAAGGCTAGCAACAATTTTTCTATGTGAAAGAAGTTGTTGGAACGAGAAGACATCATTGTGTACTAGATTGCAAAGTCGATTTTGCACTATATCAAGACTGGAAAGGGTGTTCCAAATGACACCTCCCCAGATATGACAGCCATATTTAATCTTAGGACCTATATGGCTCTTATGAAGGCAGATAATTGCGTCAGGGTTGAGGTACGTTCTGATATGTATGGAGTGGTAAAGTTAGATATATGCATATGTTCATATATTTGTATTTCAGCATTCATTCTTAAACTAATTAACTGATTATTACGAATTTTTTTAACCCAGCTGTAAGGGGATTTAATTTGAAGTATTTTTAATTTAATTTTGTTTCATGCAATGGAGATGAAAAGGGGATTGGAGTCTTTCATGAAAATTAAGATACCGTCGAGTTTTGTGTATGTGCGTGCACGCATGCATGTGAGTGTGTGTGTGCGATACTAAGGACTCAACCTCAACTCCAATATTTCAGATTTGCATAACTTCTATCCCTCGTCATTAGGCACCAATTAAGCCAGATTCCTCGAATTTCATTTTATTCTGAAGACTCCTTAAGCTTAATCCTTAAATTTTTGGCATTTTCTAGAATCAATGGTAATAGTAATTTATTTTTGGTCGAAATGAGAATAAGGATTTTAGACATAAGGTTTTGTGACCCAATCAGCCACGGTAAGAAGAGATTATCCCAGAGGAGGAGTTATGAAGAAAGCTAAATTAGGACTATGGTTGAAAATTGCTCCCAAAAGAGGCCAGTGAAGGAGGAATTAGAGCCTTTTCATTTTAATGGCATGTTCGAGAAAACAGCAAGTAACCCTGCCAATTAGAAAGAAAGATAGTGTGGTCGCTGATATAAAATACATCTTCTTTGTAATGGAAAAAAGTCGAATTTATGAAACAATAAACTGTAAAGGTGATTATTCGAAGATATTAGCGGATGTTTAGTCTAGAACTTGACCCTAGGGGTCAGCATGGGTTCCCAGGTGCATGAGACGATTATCAACGAGAGAACCATTATTGGTGGAAAATTACCTAATCTGGATGTGGGTGAGGGATAGCTGATTATCCAATCAGGACGAACCAAAGTGCAATGGACTGGACGATGATTGTTTAGCTGGGACAACCAGGCGTGTAACTACCCACCCCAACCCTGCATAATTAATACCGTGCAGAGCAAGAAAAATCGGTTTAGAGAGAGTCTGGAGTAGTTGATTCGGGGAAACTGTCTACCATTCCCCCACTCCGCCGTTCAATAAGTACTCGTTTGTTAATTGATTGAAAGCAATAATCGATTATTAAAAAAAAACTGACTAAGGTCCTGTTCATCGATTGTTGTACGAACCAGAAAAAGAAAACTTGCAAACGACATTTTATTTCATTTATTTTGATTCTCCTGTGAAAAACTGTACATATTTAATATTCTTATTTTTCTCTTTTGTGAATAATTAATTTCATACGAAAACTACAACCAGCATCGGTTATTATTATAAATACTTACAAGTGAACTTAGTAGAAGGAAAGACAACCAAGTTGAATGACTTTCTTTTCAGCAGAGGAAGTAGGATAGAAGAGATCATCCATAAGTGCACCCAACGTCATATTAACCCTGTCTTCGTGAAAGCAACTGGAACTGCGTCACAGAACTTTTGTGGGGGTCCTAACCACCTAGAACTACACGTATAACTGTGTGGCCACAGCGGCTTTCTTCATGTTTCATCTTGGCCGAGAGAGGACGAGTCGTTGCACGAAATGTTATAGTTTAATATTGTAATATCTTTATTTTAATCTTCTGAAATGGACATGAAGTGGTGTTAAGTTGTTTTTGCCCAGGAATTAATTTCACTCGTTCTAGAACAGTTATTTCTCTAGTTACTAGTGAAAAATCATTTTAAGAATAAACAGAAGAAAGAATTATGCTTCACCAGTGTTCACAGTAATATGCGTATAAAATCATAGAGCTACAGAATTTAATTTTTCTGAGATAAATAATTATTTCTGGTGAGCTAAGAATAAAAGCACCTCTCATTGATTTTTTTTTTTATTTCTTTGCAAATTAATTTCAGGTAGTGATGGTTATATGACTTGCTATTTGCTTTCTCCTTTGTCCTTATTGCTATAAATATTGTCGAATTTTGGATTTAATCAGTTCGCCGTTAACTACGTCATGGACCGTATTTGATTCTTGGCCGCCATCTTTGTTACTAACAATTACTTTACATTCAGTATCGGGACTGCACTGCTTCTCCACCGGCATCTTTGTTCAACAGAATGTCTCAACACTTAACAAACGCATACTCAAACTTGCACATGCCTGTATAGCCTGTATGTGGCCATGTAATTTCTAGCATGTCGCTTAGGCAACTTCCTATAACCACACCTCCGTCCAACTGGTAACTGTTTACTTAGCAAACGAATGTATTTCTTTCCATTTTATGCAGATGGACTTTTCATTTATACCACAACCTCCTTCTTACTCAGCTGGTTTCCTTTTTTTTTTTTGCTGAAGTTGCAAGATATTATATACTCCCGTCCACACAGGTGGCATCTTCTGTTTACTGCTCAATGTTCCATACTCACCCTTGAAATCAACACGGCCATTCTACTGGCGGCTATTTGAATATTCAACAGAAATAGAATTATTAAAATTTTGAATTAATCAACTCTTATAATGAGGAGTAGTAAAAAACCTTGCTCATCGTTTTCTTTACAGTCACTAATTCAACATTTTGCCAAGGTCCGCATTGTCTCATCACACATTTCTTTTTTTTTGGGGGGGGGCAGCTGGACGACGAATTTTATTGTGTAGTCATAGTAAGAACGCTTGCTAGGATCCTCTCTGCTAGGCACTGATTTTATATCTCCATCGCAATTCTCTGGCTTAAATCTCACGACATTCAAGGTATTTAAGGAGCACCGAACTGAAACAAAACTTCCCAGAGCTTTTAATCCAACACTGATTATCATGGTACAAGTCACTGTTCTAATATCCCGGTGTTTTTATGATATTCATCAAAGAAGCAAGTGCCCACGTGTTTGTTCCTTGTGTGGTTGGATGTAAAAACAACAACAATAATGAACCTACCTTTAGGTGGGATCTAAAAAAGAGACGCCATGAAGATTGACTGCGCTTTTATACCAAACCCGAGTCATATGCTTACAGGACACGAGATGGGTGGAAAATGGATAAAAACGGTGTGAGAAGTGGAAGGGGTGAAGAAGGAAAATGGGTACTGCTTGATGAGGATGGCATTTCCAATCTCCATATTGTGTTATTTTTCTCTGGGATCTTTTTGCTATCATCTAGTGTCTGTTTATTTGGTAACATCATGAAAGAGGATGCTGTAGTCCTGAAGAAGGGGGGGCAACATGTTCTCTTTTGCTACTAGTTAAATGAGATACTATGGGTGCAAGGTCAGCTAAGATTTTCAAGTTTGAAAATCTCAGGGGGCAGTTATTTTTCTCTGGGATCTTTTTGCTATCATCTCCTAGTTCTGCCATGGAAACGGATGTAGTTGCGGTCATGACAAGATGTAATTTATCCCTTTCAAAATATGGTTTGATCATATTACATCTGTGTTGCCTTTCTGCAGTCAGGAGTATTAATTATGTAGTTCAGTTCATTGACCTTCTGCGCAATGGTGTAAGGTCCATGGAACAAGGTCTTAAGTGGATGACCAGGTAAAGGTAGTAAAACAAGCACACTATCTCAAACGTTGAAGCTCTTGGGGACAGCATTCCAGTTAGAATCCATCTTCATTCTGTCTTGATCTGTTTGCAGTCTTTCATGTGCCAGTTTGCCGGTTTCATTTAGTTGGATTCGAAACCATGGCATGTACTCCAACATGGGTTCATTGGTGGATTCTTCCTGTAGCCATTCTTCATTCAATAACGATAGGGGACCACATATTGAGTAACCAAACACCAGTTCAAGCAAACTGAACCCTAAAGATTCCTGTGTAGCAAGCATATCAATCTTTCTGGTGATTGAGTCAATACGTTTGGATCATGGTTTTCAGTGTGGAATGGAACCTCTCCAAAGCTCACTGGGACTGAAGGTAATTAGCACTTTATTTGACTGTTTGCATGTCCGATGTGTTAATGGATTGTCGAAACATCTTGGACATAAAATTCGATCTTTGATTGGATTGTATTACCCTTGGTTGTTTGACCATGGAGAAGAAATTGAGAAAAAACCTTCGTGATTTTTTCAGTAGATGTTTCTGAGTGAGATCGCCTCTGGAAATCTAGAGGATGCACACATGAGGGTGAATATATATTGATTCTCCCGTTTTTCTTGGGGAGTGGTCCCACACAGTCGATTAGAGTGCGGCAAGAGGGTTCCACAAAGATAGGTATAAGATGTGTGGATTGACTGGTATTTTCTGATTATGTTTGCCATTTGGCAGGTATGGCAAGTTCGGCAATAGCTAGATACGTCCCTGTGTATCTCTGGCCAGTAGAAATGTTTGGCGATCATCTCAAAAGTTTTATAGACGCCTAAGTGGCCTGTCAAAGGGATCTCGTGAACTGTTTCAATACTTCAGCCCCGTGCCTTCTGGGTAATACCAGTTGATGTATCATCGACCAGTCTTCTAATGCAGGAGATTGCGAGAGTCTCCATTTCCTCATCAGCACCCCATTCTTAATGAATTATCCAGAGGGCACTTTTTCCACTTCATCTTTGGGTTGTGCCTCTTTGAAGAGTGGGAAATCTTGTCATCCTCCCACTGTTCCTTCATGACCAGTTGTCATGGAGCAGAAACGTTTGTGGAGGCTTCGTTGTTGGTGTTATTTGCATCCATGGGCAGAGTCTACCTTCGCCTCGGGAATCAGGAATGATTGTGATAGGTCGATTACCTCATTCCTCTCAAACTAATCTTTCATCACTGTCTTTTCCTTTCTACAGACTTAAGTTACACACACTTTGGATTTTTAATTTTGATCTGTTTGTCAGCATTATAAATCCGACTTATTCTTTTGGGAATATTGACTCTTATGATCATTTCGTCTTGCAAATACATAACCACCATATTGTTTCATCTGGATTTTTAATCTTTAATTTTTTATTCACATTTTTTTTATTTTTCATTTCCTTTCCTTATTTCATGAACTCTCGGCACTAAAACTTTTTTTGCATTCATGACTGGAACGGTCGAATATCCCAGCTCGACCTAGATAAAAGCAAAAAGTATCCATGCATTAACATGGGAGGGGAGGCTATCTTCAAGTACTACCCTAAGCTGGGAATGGGGCAACGGACTTATACTAAGTAGATATTAATAAGTCCTTCTCACCTTTTTTTTTTCCATATTTTATTTATTTATTTTTTTTCTCAATGGAGAGTAGATAATGCATGTGGCTGTGTTATCGGCAGCCCCAGTAACTCTCGCTTCTCCTTTTTTGTCCTTCAATCCTCATTTCCAATGAGTGATTTTTCTGACAAAGGGTGAAGTAAAAGCTGCTTTCCAGGTCGGTAGTACTTTGTAAAGAGTAGCCTGAGATGTCGGAAAATTTCTGTTTCTATGTCTATCCTTGTGGTCATGTCACTAGTAAGGGTGCTGGAGGTAAACATTTCATCTGGGCTGACGTTACCCGCCTGATAGGGACCCGAACCTTGGATTAACCACTAAGGAGGCTGTCCTATCAGCAGGTGCAAAGTACCGGGGCTGCTGTATTGCCATTTGGTGAATGGATTCTGGACCATACAGTAGTTTCTGGTAGGGCCTCTCGATGCCATACTAGTGGGTAATTGTTACGGCTTTATCTTATCATGTGCTACAAAAAAAAAAAAAATTCTTGTCTTTTTCTCTCTTATTTTCCCTATCTGTCCTGCTCCAACCAAGTCTATCGACCTGCTCCACAAACCCCCAAACCTCAACAATCATGACAAATCTCCAAAAAAGAAACATGAATAAACCCAGAACCCCATCCTCCAACGTAGACACCTACTACCAGGTCTCCTTCTCCAACATCAGGGGTCTACGTTCCAACCTTCCAGAGGTTGAAACACAATTACAGGAGACGAAACTGGACATATTCTTTCTAAGTGAAACCGGCATAGGGCCACCACTTTTCTAGACGAATTCATAATTAAAGGATACTCTAACTTAATATCTAAATCTGACCCCCAAGATTGCCATGGGCATGGAATATGTGCCTACATCAAAGATGGCTTTCCATGTGTTAGGGATATCTCCAGAGAAGACCCTAATTTACCTTATATGTGCTTCCGGGTTGCACTAGCTTACACCACTGCATTTATATTTGCCCTCTATCGCCCCCACAACAGTGGGGTTACTATCTTTAAGAGCATATCTGAGAAAATTGATCAAATCCTGTCTGCTCATCCTTCGGCTAACATTCACATTTGCGGTGACTTCAATGTCCATAATGTGGAATGGCTGACCCACTCAAATAAAACCGATGACGAGGGGAAGCTTTGTCATGATTTTGCCATTGCTTATGACCTCACTCAGATTGTTCACGAATCCACCCGTGTGCCCGATACACCCGGTCAATATGCAAGCCTTCTAGACCTTTTCCTCACAACTTCCCCTGAGCTGTGTTCATGTTCCGTTCTATCTCCTCTGGGATCCTCTGACCACTCTGTTGTAGCAGTTAAGATAAAAATGAAATGTAATAAGTCTTAAGACGTACCTCTCCACCATACTGTTTATCGATACTCTATGGCTGACTGGGATAGCTTCCATACATTCATATCTGACTTACATCTGCATTTCATGTTTAAAAAGGATGTGTCCTCTATAGTATCAGACCTGACTGAATGGTTAATTGGAGGCATAGACCGATTCATACCATCCAAAAAATTCCAGCAAAAACCTAACAGCCAGCCATGGTTCTCCCCTGAATGTGCTGCTCCCATCGCACACAGAAATCACTTTTTCCATAGCTACCAACGTAATATATGTACTGAGACTAAAGCTGCTTTCAGGACTGCCAGCAACCACTGTAAAATAGTAATAAAACATGCAAGAGAGCTATATGCTCAGTCCATTAAATCCAAAGTAGCTTAGCAGCGGCTTGGTTCCCACCAGTTCTGGCAAATAGCAAACAGGATCCTGAACAGAAGCATGCGTTCTATCCCAACCATCATCAATGCACCTGAGGTCATCTCGTCAGCATCAGACAAGGCCAGACTATTTGCCAAGAACTTTGCAGCTAATTCTACCCTATCCGACAATGGCCATACACTCCCTGTATTTCCTCCTATAACAGACAACATGCTATGTAACATACAAATATCTGTGAGTGAGGTCGCCAAGCTAATCAAGAACCTTGATTCCAGTAAATCAACTGGCCCTGACGGCATTCCAGTTATAGTGCTAAAAAATCTCCAACCAGAACTTGCCCCCATACTTACAAAACTGTTTAAGCGTTGCCTTTCCACCACCCTGGAAAACCTCATCAGTATGCCCTGTATTTAAGAATTCAGGTGAAAAATCATCTCCCTCTCAGTCTCCTGTGTGTCATGAGTAAGTTGTTAGAATCCATATTAAATAAAGAAGTAGTCAACCACCTCACCAGAAACAACCTTCTTAGTGACATGCAATATGGTTTCCGCTCTGAAAGATCTACAGCAGATGTGCTAACGGTTATATCACATAGGATATGTGAATCTCTTGACAACGGTTTCCTTTCCAGGGCAATTGCTCTTGACATATCGAAAGCCTTCGATAAGGTATGGCATAAGGGCCTACATCACAAGATTTCCAGCTACGGTATTACTGGAAATGTTTTCTCAATCGTTAAATCATTTCTCTCTGATAGGTTCATAAGAGTAGTGGTTGATGGGCAGAAATCAGAGGCCCACAGTATTAATGCTGGAGTCCCTCAGGGGTCCATCCTGGCCCAACTCTCTTCCTGATCTACATCAATGATCTCCCAAAACACATACTTAAATCATTAGTCGACATCTATGCTGATGACACGACCATCTATGGCAACACATCAAAGGCCGTAAATGACAAAGTTCTCTCTAATTCTCTCTCCTCTGATCTTGAGCATGTGGTACAATGGGGGAAGAGGTGGCTGGTCACTTTTAATGCATCCAAAACCAAGCTTCTATCTTTACATCATCAACGCTCTGATCCCCATCTGGCATCAATTGAAATGGATGGCTCTCGAGTTGGGGAGGCTCCATGTTTTGACAAGCTTCTGGATTTGACCTTTACTTCTGATCTGAAATGGAACATGTACATCAAATCTGTTGCCAGGGACGCTGGGAAAATGGTGGGATCCTTCTCCCGCTCCAGAAGATATCTCACTACTGATGCAATTCTCTATCTGTATAAAAGCCAAGTACGTCCAAGGATGGAGTACTGCTGCCACATCTGGGCAGGAGCTGCTAAAAACAGCCTATCCTGCCTTGACCGAGTAGAAAATAGACTTCATGGATTTTCTCTTCCCTGCAGCCTCTCTCCCACAGAAGAGACGTTGCGAGCCTGTCTTTGTTTTATCGTTATTTCCATGGCAAGTGCTTGTCTGAGCTCCAATCTCTCGTCCCCCCTCGCCAATCTTTCACGAGAAACACCCGTCTGGCTGAAACTACTGTCCCCCACTCTTTAAATCCACACTCTTTATCTGTGCCTAAATCCAAACGTAGATTCCATGAGCAGAGCTTCTTTCTCAGAAGTGCACGATTGTGGAACTCTCTTCCGTTCTCCTGTTTCCCACCTGACTACAACTTGGACGTCTTCAAGTCCAACATAAACAAATTCCTGACAAACCGCCCCCTTACGTAAGACACTCTATCAAATCTCCAGTACTAATGATTACTACAATACTATCTCATTGATTACTGTACACGCAGTAATCCTTATCCCTGAGTGGCCTCCGGGCCTTGATAAGTCGTGACCCTCATGTAAAAAAAAAAAGAAAAAGTTTTCATATAATGCTGTTTCAATTTATGTCAGTAGCACCAAATTTATAGCTTCACTATAATATTCATTTGCTAAGATCTTTCCTCTGATGAGAAGAATGCATTTCTTTGAAACTCCACGGATAAAGGAAATTTTAATGTTTTGTTGAACAATAAATTCATGTAAACCCTCTTTCTCTCTCTCTCTCTCTCTCTCTCTCTCTCTCTCTCTCTCTACATACACACACACATACACACACACACACACACACACATATATATATATATATATATATATATATATATATATATATATATATATATATATATATATATTACAGATATGATGGAGTTAGTGGTGATGCAATAGTTATAGTCGTGTGTTCATCATATGATGTACTACTACTACTACTACTACTACTACTAGTGCTGTGGAAATACTCTCCTCCCTTATCTCTTCTTTATCTTTCTATCTTTCCTTTTCTCTGGATTTCATCAGCCAATCAGATTCGAGGACTGACGAGCGCAAAATTCAAAAAGAGTAACTTAGGAGAACAAAAAAAAAAAAGCAAAGAAAAAAAAATAAATAAACAACAGACACACGTAGTTTGCAAATATGACACTGTCTTCGATGGTCAAATATATAGAAAAGCCCTAAAATACTGTTGTGGGGGAATCACCCTCCAAATGGACTGTTCTATCCATTATATAAACCATAGCCCTTTTGATCCCAGGTGTGGATTAAACACCAGAGCGACCCTCGCCTGCTCGGTGACGTTTACTACTCATTTCAATTGTAATCTTTTTAGGTTGTTGTTCCAGTAATACATTGTTTAAACTCTATTCCGTTGTTCTGTTTTCTTTGTGGCTTATTGCAAGCCATAACACTGGCGATATAGGATTCGGAGAACGTACTCACGTTTAAAAACAGTGTTCTAAAAAACTAAACACTGATGACATTAGATTCAATTAGCATACTAAAATCGAAACCAGTAACGACATTGAAAAAAAAAAACTCGCGTTGAAATAATATTCTAAAAATACTAACGACATCGGACTCAAATGTTATCAAGCCTAACATAACACTTGCAACTGAAAGGTTCATGGCAGCTAAAAAAGAAAGCACACACAGATCATTACGGAAAAAAAAAGAGTTGAAAAGAAAAAAGTTCATCACGACTTTCAAAAATAGCACTGTACTTTTGCAAAAAGAAAAAGGTTTGTCGCGATTTAGAAAGGTAAATTTTTATACTTTTGGAAAAAGAATTTGTCAAAATCGGGCGTTATTTCTTTTTTCTCTGGAGAAAAATATACACTTGATTTTTTTTCTTTAGACAATGGACTTTTTATATATTTATGTTTTTTTTCTGTTCATTTATTGTCTGCAGAAAGAAATAAGAAAGAATAAAATGGTTTTGTAAAATTCAGCGAACGTTTTGAAATTGCTAATGCTGACAAAGCAAAATGGACAGATTGAAAGTAGCGTTGGAACATTTGACCAAGTTGCATATCGATGCCGCAAGGCGTCAGTCACAATCCGAAAAACACTGGACTGAACGTCAAATACGATTCGAGGAACAGCAAAAGGAATTGCAAAAACAGTTGGCGGAATGTCAAATACGAACCGAGGAACAACAAAAGGAAGTTCAAAAACAGTTATCCGAACGTCAATTACGAACAGAGGAATTGCTTACAGAAATTGTTAAGAATAATGCGAACGTGGAAAGCAATTCAGCATTTTCTCAGAATACAATATGGACCGCGATAGACAATTTTAAATACGAGGAAGAGGAAAAATCATTTGCAGCATATTTTCAGCGTTATGAAGATTTTTTTAATATTGACTGCAGCAACTGGACTGATCAAAAGAAAATCAGACTTCTACTACGAAAATTGGAAACGGCTGAGCATGATAAATTCGTGGATTACATCTTGCCTCGAAAAACAGCAGATTTATCATTCAATGAGACGGGAAATTTGTTAACAGAATTTTTCTCAATGAAAACATCTCTTTTCCATAAGCGTTGGAGATGTTTGAATGTGGTAAAAGACGATAATGACGATTTTACCACCTACGCAGCTGTAGTGAACAAACACTGTGATGACTTTAAGCTGTCTGAACTAACAGCAGACAATTTTAAATATCTTGTGTTTGCCCAAGGGTTAACCTCGGGAAAAGATGCAGAAATCAGGCGCAGAGTCCTTACAAAATTAGAAAATGAACCGAAGTTAACACTTCAAAAATTGACTGAAGATTGTCAAAAAGTAGAAATTATAAAAAAAGATGCAAGAAATATCGAAGCAGGCATCGCGAATATAAAAAAAGTAACCAAGAAAAACCGTCAAAATGGCACACAGACACTAACCACCGAAACTCAGAAAAAGTAAAAGCACCGAGCGCTTGTTTCAGATATGGTAGAATACATTGGGTAAGGGATTGCCCATTTTTAACAAAAAGATGCCACTAATGTAATTAGATCGGTCATAAAAGTTCGCACTGTAGGAAAACTCAAAATAGAAGGCGTGTACGTCAAATCAGAACTAAGGACGTTGTAGATGAAAATCTACGCAAATATGTAACGATTAACATTTTAAGCGAGACTATTAAATTCCAATTAGACAGTGGGTCGGGTCTTTCAATGATAAATCTCAAAAAATGGAAAATATTACGAAAGCCGACTATGTTAAAAACTAACAGAATGGCGACGGCTGTTAATGGTACAAAAATTCATTTTGAAAGTGAATTAATTACGAACGTCACTTTACGGGGGAAAACAAAAAACTAAGATTGCATGTGCTAAAAGATAGTGAGAACCTGTTCGGTTTTGACAGCATGGAGGAGTTTCGTCTCTGGGATCTTCCTATATCCACATTCTGCAAGAAAATAGATACCCGCCCAGCAGAAACGGAGAAACTTATAACTTGTTTTAAAAAAGAATTCACAAACGTATTTACTCCTGGCCTGGGGAGATGTACAAAAATGGCCGCAGATTTTAAATTGAAATCTTGCACACAACCGGTGTTTATAAAGAAACGTAATGTCCCATTCGCTTCCCTGAACAAAATAAATCAGGAACTAGACCGATTAGAAAGCATCGGTATACTGGCTAAAATTGAATATAGTGAGTGGGCTTCTCCGGCAGTTTACGTAAAGAAAAGATCCGGGGAAATTTGCGTTTGCATCGACTTCGCAACCGGACTCAACGGGTCCTTAGAAGATTTTCACTATCCATTACATAGTCCAGAAGAAGTGTTCACAAAATTAAATGGCGGCAAGTTTTTTTCTAAGATCGACCTAAGCGACGCTTACCTACAGATTCCAGTAAACAACAAAAGCGCTAACCTCCTCTGTATTAACACTCATCGTGGTTTGTATAGATATGAAAGACTCGCGTTTGGTGTCAAGGTGGTCATCGCAATATTCCAGCAAGTAATGGATACTATGCTGTCTGGCTTGGACACCGCAATCGCATATCTTGATGACATTATCATAGCGAGCAAAAGCAGGGAGGAACATGAAAAACATATCAAACAAGTATTTAGTCGAATACAAGATTATGGATTTAAGATCAAAGCAGATAAATGCGAGTTCTTTTTACAAACAATTAAATACCTGGGTCAAATAATCGATAAAGATGGCAGACGCCCAGACCCAGATAAGGCGACCACTATTAAAGAGATGCCGGCACCAGTAAACATAACTCAATTGCAGAGTTTTTTAGGTTTGGCAAATTATTACCAGGGGTTCATCCTAAATATGCACAAATTGTGCGCACCACTTAATGAATTGCTGAAAAAGGATAGGGCTTGGGAGTGGACAGAAGATTGCCAGACGTCATTCCAAGAAATAAAAAGAATCCTGACTTCAAAACTATTCCTAGCGCATTTCAACCCGCAGTTGAGCTAGTCAATATGGTGTCGGGGTGTGCATGCTACATCGAATGCTGGATGGCTCGAAACAGCCTATTGCTTTTGCATCACTGACTCTCTTGCCAGCGGAAAAGAATTATTCTCAGATCAAGAAAGAGGTCCTAGGAATTATATTTGCAGTTTCAAAATTCCACCAGTTCTTGTACGGAAGACATTTTTTTCTACAAACCGACCATAAGCCGCTGATATCCAGTTTTGGATAAAAAAAAGGACTTCCAACATTCACTGCGAACCAACTATTAAGATGGGGAACTATTCTACTGAAATATAATTTTACAATTCAATTTCTCCCCTCAAAACAACTAGCCCATGCAGACGGTCTATCGAGACTGATTCCTGCCAAAATGGAACCTCTTGAAGATTCAGTAATCACAGTACTACGTATTAATAGTGATGTATAAACCATGATAAACAATATTATACGCGAACTGCAGGTCACACTTCAGGAAATTAATTCAGAATCCCTAAATGACAATTTCATTCAAACCACGAAGCAGAAATTAGTGACACCAGTTCAGACACTTTTTCTGGTTGCAATGAAGTACTGTGAAAGGGTTATCATCCCCCAAACCCTTCAAAAAAGAATTCTCAGGGATTTTCACATGGGGCATCCAGGAATAAACAGAATGAAAAGCCTAATGAGAAGTTTTGTTTATTGGCCAGCTATGGACCAAGATATCACCGACATGGTGAACCGATGCAAAGGCTGTGCTTTAGCTGCAAAAGCACCACCGATAACATATAAACCTTGGCCTAAGACTGAACAACCATGGTATCCACTTCGATTATGCGGGACATGTGGAGGATTTTTACTACCTGATAGTAGTTGACTTTTACTCTAAATGACCAGATGCAAAAAACCGACCACGGCAACGATGACAAATTTTTATTTGAATTGTTTGCTCGGTTTGGGGTTGTAGACTGTCTGGTTAGCGACAACAGAGTTCAGAGAATTCTGTGAGACGTATCAAGTCAAGCATATTATGACACCCCAGTACCACGCCAGAAGCAACAGTCAGGCTGAACGCTTCATCGATACGCTTAAAAGGGCATTAAAAAAGGCGTCCGGTACACCGACAGAAAAGGCCCTTTAGATATTTCTGCAGGTTTACAGAATCACGAGAAATCCGAACAAACCAGAAAACATGTTTGGACGGAAAATAAAATCCGTATTTGATAAACTGCTGCCCAAACACATAGTACACAATCGAACCTCTACAATGCCAACGAAACGGTTTAACAGCGGAGATAACTTGTATTTTAGACATTTTAGAAATAACCTTTCTTTTTAGGAACAGAGCACGATCTTATGAAGAATCGGCCATGTTACATACATCATTCAGAGCCCAAAGTTCCAACATAAGAAGCACCTGAACCAAATCAGGAAACGCTTTTACGAGGATCAAGAAGAACCACCGCAGAACGGCAGTGAGGCGATTTTAACTGTGTATGAGTGTTTTGACATAGACCCTCCAATAGGGATGTCAGAACCGAGACGCTCTGACAGAAAGAGGAAATGCACAGACCCATTAGTGGTCTGCCCTAAAAGGAAGAAATACTGACTTTCACAACCACGGAAATCAGCTTGGGAGGGGGGTGTTGTGGGGGAATCACCTTCCAAATGAACTGTTCTATCCATTATATAAACCATAGACCTTTTGATCCCAGGTGTGGATTAAACACTAGAGCGACCATCGCGTTTACTACTCTTTTCAGTTGTAACCTTTTTACATTGTTGTTTCAGTAATACATTGTTTAAACTCTATTCCGTTGTTCTGTTTTCTTTGTAGCTTATTGCAAGCCATAACAAATACCTATATTTAATATTTCAGCAAAACAGACTATTTATTTTCTGTATTATAAATTTTACAGATATAAAATAATTATAGTGTCCCGCCAAAGTCTTGTTTTGGTTGTTTATTCTAATACCTTTTCTTACAGGGTAAATACCCTCATGAAACTTGGAGACCTCGCAAATAGTGACCCTTAAAACGGCCTCCATGAATGGTGACCCCGACCACAATCTTTTGCTTGATTACTGAATCATTTATGCAAACGCCCTTGTAGTTTCCTCTACTTCCAATACCGGATGAAATATAAAAGAAAGAAATCTCCGATATAATACTTGAACAGACATCACTTACCTAGTTGGGTCAGATGTTCATGTTTATTTAGAAACAAAATATATGATTCAATATGTCTTATAACAGGAACTTTGTCAAATAGTTTGGTTGTAATAACATATTTAATTAAAAAAAACTTCTTTATTTTATGACTAGCCTGGGTGCCCCGAAAAAAAAATCGGGGGGTGGGGGGGGGGAAAGACAGCGAACTTGATGTAAAAAGAAGAAAAAGTAAAATAAACAAAAACATAAAATAAAAAAAAGATTTGGTAGGTAGGTAGGATCGAACCTGGAACGTTGAGGTGAAAAACTTGGTACGAAAAGAAAGTAACTAAAAACAATTTCAATCTAACGTTTATAAATGGCAGGTGCGTGGCGAATCTAATTAGGTCAAAGGAAATGAAAGTCCGCACTTTTTTTTTTTAGTTCTTTTGAGTTTGTTTTTTACCCAACTTTGTCTGGTTTTGTTTTCCCAACATGTTGGGGAAAACCAGCTTCCCCTTTATTAGGGGAGTGTCCAAATGAAAGCAATTGTCTGATATGACGGTGAAAACCAACATTGACCAAACGTCCATTTGTTTTCTGGACGCTCCCGGCCCGTAGGCCGAGAATCACAGCTTAGCTTCACATCAGTTTCGCTTCTATACAAAAAAGCCGAATCAACATAGCAAGAATTGTGTAAAAATCGACATAAAAAATAAATCTAGCTGCGATGCATGTTCACAGTTCGTACATATTATGATCTATATGGTATAGAAGTTCTAAGCGATAGTAACCCCCCCCCCCCCGCAGAACTCCCCCAAAAAAGCCTTTCTTGGACATACAAAAACTCTTTGCTTTTTATATATATAGACGTGCCCGGCGTTGCCTGAGTGTTTGGAGGTGTGTATTGAGTAAACAAAATAAGCTGTGCATGCGTAGTCCCCCCTCTGGTGCTGCATGTGAGATGACGTGGTCCCCCTCTGGTGCTGCATGTGAGATGATACCACAAAAATAGTGAAGAAATGATGAATGTGATAAAGTGTGAAGGGCCAACCTTGCCTTCACATTTTCAAGTTTTAGAAAAATCTAATGCATTGGACAAAAGTTAAGGGGTAAAAAGTGTCATTTTTTGCAATTTAGGGGCATTTGTGACCCCTTTTGAGTTAGTGGGAACGCGGAATCCCAGTGAAAATAGACAAACAGTGCAGTTTCATGCCTTAAGACATGTTTATTTGAATTCAGCACCATGGAAAATCACTATATAGACATACATATCAAGTTTTTGAGTAATATGAAAAAAGAGCTCCAAAAAGGCATGTTTTTTTAGCTTTAAAAGTCCGATAGGGATGCGAACCAGAATTTTTCCAGGGTCACCCATACTGAATTTATATTAAGAACAATAACCTCCACATTTTGACGAAGTTTCAGAAAAATCTAATAGATGGATCAAATGCTATAAGGCAAAAAAGTGCACTTTTTGGACATTTTGGGACATTTTAACCTCTTTTAAGACCCTGGGGACGGTGAATCCCAGTGTAAATGGATAACGGTGCAATTTCAGGCCTTAACACTTGTATATTTGAGTTGACCATCGTGAAAAACCACTATATAGTTAGAAATATCAAGTTTTTGTTGAGAAATATGAAAAAAGAGCCACAAAAAGGGCGTTTTTAACACTAAAAGTCCCTGGGGATGCAAACCAGAATTTTTCCAGTGTCACCCATACTAGATTTATATTAAGAACACTGGGCTCTACATCTTGGCCAAATTTCAGAAAAATCCAATGGATAAATCAAAGAGGCAAAACATGTCATTTTTGGCCATTTTGGAGCATTTTTGACCTCTTTTGAGCCCCTGGGGACGCAACGGGAATTTTTGCCAAAAATTTTTTTTACTGTGCACATCTATTTAATGATTTGTGGCAAAACTTCAGGAAAAACTAATGGACGGTTATCTGGCAATCGCCCGGAATAATACGGAATGCACGGACGCCACAGAAAACATAGGTCCCTCTCTGATAAATTGGGGAACAAAAAAAAACTAGTAGTAAGCAGGCAGGCTCGAACTTGTACCATGAAGGAGGAAAAGAATGTGAAAAAAAATATCTTTGCTGTTGCGTCCATCGCCAAACCGGAAGTGATGTAGGTTTAAATTAAGGCGAGTCAATCGAAAAGTGGGGATGACTTTTGAAAATATTGGTGAAAAAAGCAACCACTCCCTGTAGAAAGGTGTCCGGTTGAGGGTGAAAACATTAATGTTTTTAGCCAATTTTTTGATATTTGTCGTTCGAAGAGTCGAGCTTCAAAATAATACCGATCTCGTGAAAATCCGTCGCCTCTATCGAAAGTTTTAGGCAGACATACATACATACATACATACATACATACATACATACATACATTAAAACAGACAGGTGAGATTTATTTTATGGATTAAATATATTGTCTTTTTAACATGCATTTATATTTAATTTTAATATAAACAGTTTAGGGTTAGTACTACGATAAAAAATCGTTGAGTATATAGATTGAGAAGTGTCCTCAGATACACAGATTCTCACTTTTAATGATATATAGATTGTAGGGGTTCAGAAGTTTCAGTAAATTTACATTTCCTCGCCCCAAACAAGATAATAAAAAAGAATGAAACAAAACGACACCTTCTGATTTAAATGCATCGCATTTATTTTTTAACAAAAACAATAAGGTGATTAAACAAAGGTCCAATTGGTGAAAGCTCTTTCAAAGTCATTATGATTAAAATGTTAGGTGAAAGTCCCTCGTGGAATTAATGAGTTTTGAAGGTTAAGGTCCTGTGTGAAAATAATAAGATTGATTTAAAGTTTGTGTTTATCTGGTGAAGTTCCCCTTACTTAAAAAGTTCCATGAGAAAAGTAATTCGAGAAGAAAGTGATTTGTTGTTATTTAGAAGATGTGCGGAATGAATGCGTGTGTGCATAAGGGCTTTTTGCATGTCCGCGTGGCGTGTGTATGGCGGTGTTGGCGATGTTGGTAGTGACGATGTTGTGAACACGAGAGGCATGTGTCTTCGAAGCGAGCTGAGAAGGAAAAAGCTGAAATCTCTCAGTAGACGACTGTTCTATACATTTTGGGCGGCTTCAGAACACGATTGCTACTGCTGATATTTTGGTTTTTGGAAAAGCGTTAAAAAGACAATCTTCTTAATTTTCTCATTGGTTACTTGTGTCACGTGATGGTGCTTTCAACTACGTACGCCAAAAATATGTTCATTTTACTTTTGTTGTTTGAGAAAAGTGTGTGGGTGTATTTGAAATTGTGCCGTTGCTGACAAAACATATTTTTGCAAAATGTGCGGGGAAAATTGAAATGAATAAAGGTTTGTCTATTTGCGCGCGAGCGTGTGTGTATTTGAGTGACTGTACAAGATTTACTAGGTGTCACCGTTTATCAAATGCTAAGGGCCACTCGAGGATAAGGGTTAATGAGTGTCAAGTAGACCTTGAGACAACACCTGGATGATCAGTAATGGTGGAAATTGGGTAGGGTTTTTTTATTTAAGAGGATGGCTCAACAAAAGCTTATTTACTTTAGATTTGAAAACAACTATGTTATAGCCAGCCGGGAAGCAGTCCCGCAGAATTAGGTTCCATAGACAGACAATTCTAGGAAAGAAACTTTGCTTGTGGAATTTTCTTTTAGTTTAAGGTACTGATAGTGAATAAGGGAAATTATTGGCAGTTGCTGTAGTTAGACGAGTGTTTTTTTTTTAAGGTTTGAGAAAGCATCTTGGAGGAAACGTTTGTATGCTTTGAGTACCCAACCAGAATGAGAAAGAGATCTCATTCAAACTTCCGCCTATTTTTTTTACTTTCAGATAGAAGAGTTCATACTCAATAACATTAGGCAGGCTTGGCCTTCGGAACACGATCACAGTGTAGTATCTGTTCTGACGTTACACTTCACCTTTTCTGTCCTCGATCAGTGGAGGAGAATTCCTTCATGGCTGAGGTAATTTTTTTATTTTTGTCCCTACCCAGCTTGCCCCATTTTGGGGGAGTTGAATTTTCCCCACATTAAAAACCGACCTTGTGTCTAACTCTGTCCTCGTGGGGAGCCAAGTAAATAGGAGCATTAAGCAGAATGACTTACAAGGGAGATAACTCTAATAATTCAGAGGGGGCGATTTCAGCATAAAAAAATTTTCAAGTCTTCTTTGTGAATTTCCTATCTTTCTTTGTAATTTTCAATACAAAATGTTCACGTTGCTATTACATCATAATCCGGCAGTTAAGTGATCATAAGTTCATTCCAAAGTTTATGTTAGCAATGAGCAATATTTTTATTTCTGAATAGCATACATACAATATTTATAAACCTTTCATATGCGTCCACATTGGCAATGTTAATCTCTCTGCAAAATAATGAAAGTGTGTTACATTTATGGATTTTTGATCTTCCTTGTGTTCTGTTATATCGAGCTTAGGAGAAAAAAAGATTCCTGGAAAAGTTGTGACATCCTGAATGAAAGAGATCGATAGTTTGTTCGAATTTTCAACAAATTCTATATTTTGAATCTGCTGCATTATTCATTGAACAAAGTGGGTAACATCTGGTCACGAAACTCAGATTAAAAAAAAAAAAAATCACATTTTTAAATTGATTTCAAATTACATGTTATCTATCTATCTGTCTGTCTGTCTGTCTATCTATATATCTATCTTTACCCATCTCAGCATAACTTTCTCTCCCCCCCTTATATCTATCTATCTATCTATCAATCTGTCCACATCTTCTCATATCCACCTATTTTATCTGCTGATTGTCTGTCTATCTGTCTGTCTGTCTGTCTGTCTATCTATATATCTATCTTTACCCATCTCAGCATAACTTTCTCCCCCCTTATATCTATCTATCTATCTATCTATCTATCTATCTATCTATCTGTCTGTCCACATCTCATATCCAACTATTTTATCTGCTAATATCTATCTATCTCCCACATATGTTGTCTGTTTATTATCACTTAGCACCTCCCTACTATTGATGGCTTAATCACGGAGGAGCCGGCGGGGGGTGGGGTGGGGGGAGAAGCAGCATCCCCTCTTCCCCCCACCACATCTCTGAAAAAAAAAACACTGCTCATATTCACAAAGCATGCCCCCCTGCCCTCTGGAATTGTAGATAGCACGAAAATATCTTATAAAAACCAAATATGGACACCCGTTTCAATATCAATTCTTTTTTGGTCTGATGAAGTGTTGTCCCTGAATTGGGACTCCGCTGAAACATGTATGCACATATGTAACCAATAGTGTTTGTATAATAAACAGACTATATATCAGCTCTGTCCTGCATTAAACACTCTTGTATATATATATATATATATATATATATATATATATATATATATATATATTACAGTATACAGAGAGAGAGAGAGAGAGAGAGAGAGAGAGAGAGAGAGAGAGAGAGCTAAAAATAAATGGAAATGATGAATAGATGAAAATCATAAGATATTTCATAATATTCATTTATTTTTAGCTGCTCATATTTATCTATTTTGTCGTATATACAGCTTTTAAACAAAAAAAGATTTGAATACACAAAGACTGAAATATACTCATAAAAGCAGATTTTCCCAAAGCATATGTATATATATATATTAGTGATGGGACGATTCCAATATTTTTTCTGATTCCGATACAATTACTGCTCTCGTACTAAATTCCCGATTCCAGTTCCGATTCTGATTCTTTATGAATCTCTAAATATTTAACTATAAAGTTGTTATTTTTTCTGATTATAGTAAAAACGCACACATGTTAAATGTGTATATATTTCTGCAAACGTAAAAATTTACTTGTGTTGGATGAGCTATAGATTTTTGTTTTTGCTAATAGTTAAAATTCATTAAATATTTATTATCTCATCATTAGTACCAACAATGGAAGATTTTGTTTTAAAAAAATCAAATAAAAGAAAGACAAGAAAAAGAATCGTTTTAACACGGGATTCCGATACCCTCAAGTTCTGATTTTTTCAATTGTAATTAATTTTCCCAACACTAATATATGTCCCTCCTCCCCCTCTCTCTCTCTCTGTCTTTCTCTCTCTCTCTCTCTCTCTCTCTCTCTCTCTCTATATATATATATATATATATATATATATATATATATATATATATATTTTAGTGGAGATGGTAATTAATAAAAACTGAAGAAAGTGCTCAATACTGTTGTAGAGCAAATATGCGTTTTATTTTTTATTACCGTATCTTTTTGTTAAATTACATTATTGTTTCGGCTACACGGCCGTTTTTTTGGCCGTCTGTAGCGTCCTCAGACTTTTACAGAAATAAATGTTCGCTAAAAGCGAATATTTCTGATGCCGTGTAGCCGAAACAATAATGTAATTTAACAAAAAAATACGGTAATAAAAAATAAAACGTATATATATATATATATATATATATATATATATATATATATATATATATATATATATATATATAATAAATAAAGTATATTTCCACAAAGAAGAAAATTTTTCTTTGTGGAAATATACATTATTTCCTTATAATATATCTCAATCCTTATTTAAGAAGCTCAATGTAATTAGAGAGCAATATAGTGAAGGAGTCTATATTCCAAAGTTCATAATCTTTACCTCAAAACATGTTATATTTAAGCCGAAATGTTAATAGATCTGAGTTTATTATATATTGTTTATTTCATTTAATTAAACTAGTTATAAATTAATATTATAGCATTTAATACTATTTATACTATATCTTATTGTGATATTTTGAAATCAGTCAATGCAACACACCATAAAAAATTTCATACCCTTTCCATTTACTTTATATTCAATTTATTGACGTTTCTGAATTTTTGAGATGAAAGTTGTTTTTTTTTTTTTATACAGGCATCACCACATTATCAAGGCCAAGAGGCTACTCAATGATAAGGGTTAAAGAGTGTACAGTAGAAATTGGAAAATGTAGTAATCATTAGTAATGGAAATTCGGTAAATTTGTTAACTTATATGGAACGGCTCATCAAGAACTTGTTTATGTTAGACTTGAAGACAACCATATTGTAGTCAGCTGGAAAGCAGGAAAACGGAAGACAATTTCACAGGCGTGCAGTTCTAAGAAATAAGCTTTGTTCATGGAATCTACGTTTAGGTTTAGGCACAGATAAAGAGTGGGGGGAATTATTGATAGTGTTTACAGCTAGACGAGTGTTTCTTGTAAATGTTTGGCGAGGGGGGACCATAGACTGAAGCTCAGTCGAACACTTTCCATAAAAATAACGATACATCAGAGACAAGCTCGCAACATCTATTCTGTGAGAAAGAGGTGGCAGGGAAGAGAAAAGGGCATCCCCCACAAGGCTACAAAGTCTATTTTGAACTCTATCCTTTCTAGCAGCTCCTGCCCAGATGTGGCAACAGTATTCCATCCTTGGACGTACCTGGCTCTTATATAGAAAGAGAATTGCATCAGCAGTGAGATATCTACCGAATCGATAGAAAGATCCCACCATTTTTCCAGCGGCCCTGGCAACAGATTTGATGTACGTGTTCCATTTAAGATCAGGAGTAACGGTCAAGCCCAGAAGCTTGTCAAAACTTGAAGCCTCCTGAAGACGAGAGCCATTCATTTCAATTGATGCCAGATGTGGATCAGAATGTTGATGATGTAAAGAGAGAAGCTTGGTTTTAGATGCATTAAAAGTAACCAGCCACTCCTTTCCCCATTGTACCATGTGCTCAAGATCAGAGGAGAGAGAATCGGAGAGAACTTAGTTGTTTACTGTCTTAGATGTGCTACCATAAATGGCATAAATCTCTACAAATGATGTAAGGATGTGATTTGGAAGATCATTAATGTAGATCAGGAAAAGAGTTGGGCCCAGGATGGACCCCTGAGGGACACCAGCATTAATACTGCGAGCTTCTGATTTTTGCCCCTCAAGTACTACTTTTATGAACCTATCAGAAAGAAATGATTTAATAATTGAGAAGACATTTCCAGCTATACCATAGCTAGAGATCTTGTGAAGTAAACCTTTATGCCATACCCTATCAAAGGCCTTAGATATGTCAAGAGCAATTGCTCTATGAACATTGCCTCTGTCGAGAGATTCGCTAATCCTATGAGATATAACTGTAAGCACATCTGCTGTAAATCTAGCAGAACGGAAACCATATTGAGTGTCACTAAGAAGGTTATTTTTGTTGAGATGTTTGATTACTTCTGTATTTAACATAGATTCCAGCAACTTACTCATGACGCACAGGGACTTATTGGCTTGTACTGAGAGGGGGATGAGCGATCATCTGAATTCTTAAATGCAGGGCATACTGATGAGATTTTCCAGGGTGATGGGAAGCTATTCTCCTTAAGACAATGTTTAAACAGTTTTGTAAGTATGGGCACTAGTTCTGGTTGAAGTTTTTTGAGTACTATAATTTGAATACCGTCAGGGCCAGTTGCTTTACTGGAATCAAGGTTTTTGCTTAGCTTGGCAACATCACATACAGATATACGTATATCACATAGCGTGTTTTCTGATACAGGAGGAAATATTGGGGGTTGGCGGCCTTGAAACCTACTTAATCTAAAAAGGAAACACTTGATAAGTGGATAGTCCTTAAGCCGCAGAGTTTCGAAGAAATACTTTCCTTCTCATCAGAGGGTAGGAATTAGCAAAATGCGTGGTCGGATTTGACATACAAAAGTATTTGATGAAACTACAAGTAAGTCAAAGATCTTACTTGATAACAAAAAAGTGAAGCAGAGGGAATATGGTGAAGAAAAAGCAGGGGGAATATGGTGAAGAAAAAGGTGAATGGATAGTCTGGTGAAAGATAAATAATCCAAAAATATAACTCCAAGAAAGTTAATTGAGTTTCCATTTGCACAAGTAAAATCCAAGGAAATCACGTAATTGGAAGATGATCCAAAATAATCCAAAGGCCGAAATCCATGGAATAATTCACAAATATGTACAAGGAAAAGGGAAAAATCCAATAATATTAATAAAAGAAAAATAAGATATGCTTTTCACACGGCTGCCGAGACATAATGTAACTAAGAAAGATCAGGGAAGAAGAGGGGACAAAAATTAAATGGTGATAGAATTAAATATAAAATAGAAAAGCAAATGTCAAAATGACCCAGACAAAAAAATGTTAAAAGGCATGAAAAAATATAGGTCAACTGAAATGTACAGATTTTACTTAAGAAAATGTCAGCAATAGTTGTTAAAAGACACTAAATGGAATAAATTAATAAATAAATAAATAAAAAATAAATAATAAATAATAAAAATTTAAATAAATAAGAAATAAAATATAAAATAAAAAATAATTTTTTTAAGGGGAGAGGATGGCCGGTATCTGCAAATTCAGGAAAAAGCAAGTATGTATGTAAGTAAATGCATATAATAAAATATAAGTAAATATACATATAGGATATGAATGTGTGAGTAGATTGATATATTAGATAGATAGGAATATTTAAAGACTAAAACGGAAATTGCAGATAAAAAACTGGCCAAGCAAAGAAGAAATAAAGAATTAAAATAAAAGGATTATTAAGTTATAAAGTATTAAGAAAGTATGTAGAAAAAACGATAAAGTTTCCTTAAACTTTTAAACAACACATTTCAGGTGAAAACATTATTAGGCACGTATATGTCATGTCGAAATTAGTGTAAATTCCATATATCACGGAAATGATTCAGTAGAAAAATAATTTAATCATCTTTTTTATGACAAATAAGTTGACCTTTTCACTCAAGTATAATTTTGAATCTTAAAAAATGAGATACAAGTTAGAAAAGCATTTATTGTAGTTTTTTTTATAAACTTTTAAAATGAAGGTACAAGATTTAATTTGAAATTCATCAATGTTTAAAGTGCACTTTTGTAAACTTAAAGGTAAGGTATACAAATTTAATTTAAATTGAATATAAAAATGATCTTGAATTTATTTTATCTTATGTACATTTTGATCCACTTTTCCAAAACTTTTAACTGAAAATTTTATATCTATATCATTAATTGCTAAATAAAAGAAAAATGAAAATATTTTAGATTCAATTTAAATTAAATTTTTATATTTTACTTTGTAAAGTTTATAAAAGTGCACTTTGAAAATTGATAAATTTCAAATTAAATCTTGCACTTTAATTTTTAAAGTTTATAAAAGTCATTTTGGTTATAGTCAGCTAGCGTTTTCCCTAATTATTTGTGGGGTGCTAATAGAATAAAGGTAAATCAGTTCCTTCGCTTTTTTTTTTTGTTATTCAATATTTGAATTTTGAAACGATTTATTGAAATAAAATATCAATAAGGACATTATTAGAAAAAAAATCACAAAATTGTACGGATAAAAATAACACAATTAGTTTTTATTTGCACTTTTAATAACAAAATGGAAAAAAATAATTTTTTTTATATTATTTAATTTTTTTTTTAATATTATTTTAAATTTTATAAGAATTATAAATGAATAGCCGATGTTCAAAATGTATAAATATTTTTACTCCTCCCTTAACTTAAAAAATAACCAAAAATAAAAAAATTAACCAATTTTAATGAAACTTTCAGTATTTATTAAATAATGATAACGGCCTATAATGAAGCCATTATTTGTTTTATACCTGAATCTTGGTGGAAATGCATTATTTTGTTTAAACAAAAATACTTTTACTAAAGCTATTGTTTTCAGTAGTAAAAAAAATAAATTCATTTTTTTATGAAAATAAAGCATCGTAAATTGTAACAATAAAAAAGAAAAAGTCATTTTTTCAGGAACATTGCGAAAAAAGCCCCTAGAGTTCGTATTAATAAATTTGATACAACTCATAAAAAAATTAATTTCTCGAACTAACGATTTTATCACTGAAGCATTGTTTATTTAATATTTTAACACTAAAAAAATTATAATTGCAAAAAAATATTTCTACTTTTGTTTTTTAGATTGCATGTTTTGCATACTTTTTATATGTAAGATTCTAATATTTTCCTTGCTTGAATGAACGTGAAACTTTTGGCATAACATAATTTTTTATATAATCTTGAAAAATAATTTTTTTTAAATTTAGAAGCAGGAACACAGAAAAATGAATTAAAAAATGGTAAAACTTATACAAACGTTCACGATAGAAATGTACAGATGCACGGCTGAGGAAAAACAAGAAAACCAGCACTCCCTACCTTCCTCCAACTACCTGACGTCATTTTTAGGTAGCATTTTGACTTTATGAGATTTTGATCTTCCGTAGAATCCACATTTAGATGAATTCGTTTGTTTTGATTTGTGCAAAGCTAGAATCTCTCACTTTTGGGGGCTAATTAAGCTATTATTTTTGTACAAACAAGGCGTTTTTTTTTTTAAATTTAATTTAATATCTAAGGAATTTACTAATTATCTTTGAAGTAGACACAGAAAACTAATATTTATCTTTTAAAGGATTTTTACCATGAATTTATTTAACTTAAAAAATTGAGCTGAATTTTCAGCTTTCGACTGTCGCTGGGGAAACCATTTCCATTATAACTTTTTGTTTTCATCAGTACAAAAATTATTTTTTTGTTCCTTTTGGAAATTAACTTTAGGCTTTAATTTTCCAAATGCATTCAAAAAGTAGTTGGAAGCTAAAAAAAAAAAAATAAATACAAACTACGTTCCCCTATTTTTTTCTTCATTTTTATAAAATTATAAAATAAAATAGTTTTTAAATCGAAAAAAGTGTGTTCAATAATATATTGAACTAAGACGTGAGAGAAAAAAGCGACGGAACTAATTTGCCTTGTCACAACTTCTGGTAGCGCTCCGCTCCGCTCCGCAGAAAATTAAGGAAGACGTTGGCTGACTATAACAAACATTTTGTTTACTCGTTTTCATGCCTTGCTAGAAATATTGGTACTTCTACACTTTATGACCGAAACTGGAGACGCCATTTTATTTCGCGCACTTGTCGTTAAAATCCAAGGGAGAAATCAGTATTTTAAACTATGCCGAAGCATGAAATAAATAACAAAAAAAAAAAAAAAAAAAAAAAAAAAATTAAACTGGAGAACGATTGTTCCCGGAAAGAAGAAATGAATCTAAAATTAACATAAAAAAAAAAAAACTATTTTATAAAATTCCAATGTTGCTTTCATTACAAAATTGTTTTATTAAAATTATATTTTCTTACGCAAACTTTCCAATAAATGTTTTTACAATTATATTTTGGTAAATTTTTATACAATAAATGTTTTTACAATTATATTTTGGTAAATTTTTATACAATAAATGTTTTTACAATTATATTTTGGTAAATTTTTATACAATAAATGTTTTTACAATTATATTTTGGTAAATTTTTATACAATAAATGTTTTTACAATTATATTTTGGTAAGTTTGTATACAATAAATGTTTTTAAAATTATATTTTGATAAATTTTTATACAATAAATGTTTTTACAATTATATTTTGGTAAATTTTTATACAATAAATGTTTTGGTTTTCAAATCGCGCTCGCCCAGTTTAAACAATTATGAATTTGTCATTTTCATTTTCTGTTTTTAAATGTCTTTTTCATTGTCTGTTTTTAGTAAAACAAAATATATGTTTCATGAAAAACTTTCCTGTTTCCTGTTAATAGTATTTTAGAAATACTGATTCCTCCCTTAGATTTTAACGACAGGTGCGCGAAATAAAATGGCGTCTCCAGTTTCGGTGATAAACTGCAGAAGCACCGAAATACTTTTCTAACTTGTATAATAATATTTGCGCATTACGCTTATTTCGAGATTTCATACACAACGAAATAAAGCTATCTACAGGGAGATAACTCTATGAGGAATTATTTCCCTTGATTTTATTTTATCGATATTTATTTTCACCGCATGAATATCACCATGATATGAAAAATAGTTTATAACCTTTTTTTCAAGTGGGGAAAAAAAGAAAAAAAAGAAAAAAATTGCAATAGATTTCAATTTACAATCTATCTATCTATCTATCTATCTATCTATCTATCTATCTATCTATCTATTTTTCCATATAATGAGTTGCGTGGGGAGAAAATGTATCCTATTAAAAATTTATGTCTTTCTAACGCTCTCTATTTGTCTCTTTCTCTCTTCATCTCCCCGCTCTTACTCCCCCCCATCCATTTAATTTCTCTTTAGTTTGACACACACACACACACACACACACACACACACACACACACACACACACACACACACACACACACACACACACACACACACACACACACACACACACACACACACACACAAATTTTTTTTTTTATATAAAAAGATTCCTAGAGTAATAATTTAGCATTTTCTTTCTAAATAATAATAAGTACATAATAACACAGGAAAACCGCGCCCCGCCCCACCCCAGAATGAATAATTTTGTTTCTAAGTTGAAGATATTATTCATTCAGGGCAAAGTTGATAAAGAATATACCAACTTTGTGGGGGGTTTGTTGAGTATATATATATATATATATATTTTTTTTTTACATAGGCATCACCACTTATCAAGGCCAAGAGGCCACTCGAGGATAAGGGTTAAAGAGTGTACAGTAGAAATTGGACAATATAGTAATTGTTAGTAATGGAACTTCGGTAAATTTGTTAACTTATATGGAACGGCTCATCAAAAACTTGTTTACGTTGGACTTGAAGACAACTATATCGTAGTCAGCTGAAAAACAGGAAATCGGAAGACAATTCCATAGGCGTGCAGTTCTATGAAAGAAGCTTTGTTCATGGAATCTACGTTTAGGTTTAGGCACAGATAAAGAGTGTGGAAAATTGTTACACATCCACACAGACAACTACTCTTTATATAATAGATTATTGTTTCCATCTATTAATCGATAAAAAAGATCAGATGCCAATTTGTAGGGTTCGTTTAGTAAGAAAGCTGTACACAAAACCCTAAAATCTGGGACAATCTTCCATATTGAATAAAGCATCATTCCTGTTACTTTCCACTTTTATTGTTTCTTCAATTCCTTTCTTTTTATCACTTTGCCTGGACGCTATGAAAATTTACCTGCTAGGTAATGCCTAAGAATTAGTTTAGGAACAAAAATTGTACATACAAATACAGGATGACCCAAAAAAACAGCGAACATTCAATTGTTTTTCTGAGGATTTTACAGTCAACAGAGAAAAAAGGCCAAAGACCCTAGCGTTTTGATATGATGTTTTGAATATAATAAACTAGTTATGACCAAAGGTTCATTTCATTCGGACAAAACACTAAGAAACGGGCCTAATTAGAGTTTTTTGGGTCACCCGGTATATAAACATACCATATATATATGGCATAATCACGTTGACACCGGTTCTTGTCAGATAACCATAGTTAAGCAATGTTGAGCCTGGTTAGTACCAGATAGGTGACCATTTGGGAATTCTAGGCATTGTATGTGCTCTCCGCTTATCTCGGCATTTGTTTCCAGTCACCCTGTACATACACTTAACTTGCCACTGGTATTAAGCAATGTCATCTCAGGAGTAGTGTGGTTGGAGATTGCGCACCTCCTGCCACAAACATTTCATGCACACGCACCCCCTTCGTGGGTATCCATAGTCTGTCAAAGACTGAAGGAACCCGTTTTTTTTAATATATATATTAATATACTAGCAGGCCATGTAGTATTGCCTGACCATAAGATATGCTTAAATATGATATTTTAATTCGTGCAGATTACGTATTTATTATTACAAGCAGAATCCCTGGAAATTCAACAGTAGTTGAAAACATCATCACATCAGCAAACAATCTATCAATAGAATAATTAGTATAATATTAGTTCTGATCAGACTGTCAATTAAAAAATAAATATTTTTCTAGCCAAATATGGAGAACTGCTTGAGATATATTATTACAAGAAATAGAATTATAATAAGGCGTCGCTTTTTTCTAGTGATTATAATTTAATCAAAGTGACTTGTAAATCAGTTGGTAATAACTATGTCACAATCTTTTCTTGATAATCTGATGATTTGGCATGTAAGTAATAAAATTTGATAGAAACATGTCACATGTCAACTTTTGCAATTTTTTTTCATAGTGGAGGAAAACGGAATGAATCAGTAAGAAGTGCGATTGGTGGGATTTGTTAAAGAAAAAAAATAAAAGTGTAGGATGTTGGCAGATGATATGGCAACACTTGCAAATATATCAGCTTATTTTTGTCAACGCATACCATCCTAAATATGTTTTTAAGAAAGATAAAAAAAAAAAATTGCCAACATTGATAGAGACATTGATTAATGTAAATTGAATGGTAAACATTGATTAAAATAATTACACATGAATTGCATTGTTTAAATTTCAGGGAAATTTCTCAACTCCATTCAATACCATTAAAACCGACAAATGTTTGATTCTAACTAGCTAGTGTTTCTTATTGTTTACTATCTGCAATAAAATATAATATTTATTTATATTTTATTATTTTTTTTAATCACTTGTTTCGATGCGGACATTTGACAATATTTAAAATAATTACCTAATATAAAAATGAGCTGACATTAGTTATAGAAAAACAATTTCCATTATATATTTTATAAGATATTCTTAATTCATTATGAAATTGAATGTCTGAATTTGTTAGATGAAAGGAAGTGATTTTTAGACCGTAAATTGCTTCAGCCATTTCCGGGACTGACTACTTGTAGCCCCTCCTCTCTTAAAAATATATATGAAATAAAGTGATTTTCAGATCATAAACTGCTTCAGTCATTTCCGTCACTGACTCCTTATGCTCCTTCCGTTCCCTCTACCGGCTTTCACAATAATATGAGGAGAAGTAAAGTACCTGTACAGTATTCTACCCGAGAAATAAGGCACTTGTACAGTATTCTACCTATATGAGAAAACAATGAAAAATCATACTACTTAATGATTTGACGTAATTTTCAGTTTTACTCACTTTTATGAACGTCACAGATAAGATTTTCTGTGTTTTTACCTATGAGTACTATACTGTACTTTATTACGTTATTTCTTGGGTCGATTAACGTACAAGTACCTTATTTCTTATTTAAAAATGAAACTACTTGACTATTTTACATAATTTTCGGTTGTGATAACTTTTCTGCACGCCATGGCTAAGAATTTGTTTGTTTTTCATATAGGTACTATACTGAAGAAGCACCTTATTTATTATTTAAAAGTATGACTACTCGATGATTTTTCGTGATTTTCAGTCTTAATCACTCTTATGTATGTCTCAGGTAAGATTTTCTTAAGATTTAAGGTTTTTCATATGGGTACTATACTTTACAAGTACCTTATTTCTTATCTAAAAATGAAACTCTTCAATTATTTTATGTAATTTTCTGTTGTGCTTACTTTCCCGTACATTACGGCTCAGAGTATTTTGGGTTTTTTTCATATGGGTGCTATACTGCAGAAGCACCTTATTTATTATTTAAAAGTTATACTACTTGATGATTTGACATGAGTTTCGGTTTTAATAACTTTTATGTACATCATAGGTAAGATTTTCTTTTCGCTACGGCTAAGAGTTTTTTTTTTTATATATAGATACGGATATCACATGTTAATTATTGTTAAACAAAGAAAAAGAAAATAATGCTTGGGAGACATGCATTTTGAGAACAAACCGAACACTATTCCTTCCCACCTCTACCCAAACAAAAATGGACATAATGCCTGAGAGATTAGCTTGTAACTACAAAACAGATACTACTCCCCCTACTCCTACCTAAAAAAAGGTTTGGTAATTCCTAGAAACTTCCAGAACACTTTTAAAAGCAACATAATCATGCTTCATTCTTTTACTAGTCATTTGGAATATTCCTTAAAAGGAATATTCCAAATGACTAGTAAACTTTCCTTTTAAGGAATGTCAGAATGATAACGATTGAAGTGAATTAACGTATTAATATATAGCTTCTCTATCGATTATTATATAGATACTAATATATAGCAGTGAGATCAAAACTATATATATATATATATATATATATATATATATATATATACACACATATATATATATATATATATATATATATATATATATAACTACTTCGTTTACTGACATAAAATTAATACAGGAAAGTATAAATTTATGCGTAAACTTTAAGTATTTACTTCAACAGTGCTCAATACGTAGGTAGAGCTAGTTAGTAAGTTATAAAATATATATGACGATTAAGCTACACTGAATATTCCGCATTGCACCCACCCTAGGATTCTTCTGCTTATATAAGCCTGAAGAATACATATTTTATAACTTACTATATATATATATATATATATATATATATATATATATATATATATATATGACTTGGGTGCCATTACTTAGAATCAAAATCAAAACATACACCTCTCCACCCGCATTCCTTAACCTCCGAGCCATGCCTCTATATATATATATATATATATATATATATATATATATATATATATATATATATATATATATATATATATATATAAAAATGTATATATATATAAATATATAAATATATATATATATATATATATATACATATATATACATACATATATAAATATATATATAAATATATATATATATATATATATATATATATATATATATAAATATATATATATATACATACATATATATACATACATATATATATATACATACATATATATACATACATATATACATACATACATATATATATACATACATATATATACATACATATATATATATACATACATATATATACATACATACATATATATATACATACATATATATATATACACACATATATATGCATATATATATATGTGTGTGTGTGTGTGTGTGTGTGTGTGTGTGTGTGTGTGTGTGTGTGTGTGTGTGTGTGTGTGTGTGTGTATAAATTCACCTATCGCCCCTTTTTTAAAAGATGGAATCGCCCAATAGTTGAAGACAAGATTTTCGCAAACACAGACGGACGGTCCACAGAGTTTTATAATCTATTATTGAGCGTCACCCACACTGAGGATTGAACCTTCAGCCGCCAGGAGAGTAGCTTACAACTGAATTTTACCAAGTATTTTATTCACTATGTCACGGATCTATTGAAGGTTTAATCCTCAGTGTGTGTGACACTCAAAATACAATTCCGAATTACTTAAGACTTCTATCCAGTCATGGTTGACTGAACGAGAGCATGCTATTCCCATTGATTAACTAAAGGTTTTTGTTCGAAATTCCGTACAGATTTTCAAGATCGGCAGAAAGATTTCTGAGCTCAACAAGATACACCTGGAGAAAGTCAGATAGTACATTATGTAAAACGTTATGAAAATAACACTCAAGATGAGAACAATAGTCCGAAGAATCTAAATATGAATTTTAAAGAGATGATAATCTGCTGGTGTAAAATTCAAAGATTTTGGTGAATAATATATACTTTCTCTGGTCTAAGAGATATTTGATCTTTAGTGCTAAGTTAAATCGAGTGTTTTACTGATAACAGTTATCTTGCAGAATCCATTTTCCTACCTCAGAAACATCTGGCAGTATCGGCAGTCTTTCTAATTCATGATGAATATTTGTATGGTATGCATTGATGTCAGTTCTTTGTTCTTGAACTCTACCAGTCATGTTCAGCACTGACGCTTCTAATATATGTTAATTCAATCCTCTTGAATAAACTTTCACAAGAAACACTCGTCTAGCTGTAAACACTATCAATAATTCCCCCCACTCTTTATCTGGGCCTAAACCTAAACGTAGATTCCATGAACAAAGCTTTTTTATTAGAACTGCACACCTGTGGAATTGTCTTCCGTTTTCCTGCTTTCCGGCTGACTACAATATGGTTGTCTTCAGGTCTAGCGTAAATAGGTTCTTGATGAGCCGTTCCATATAATTATCAAATTTAACAAAGTTTCATTACTAATGATTATTATATTGTCCAATTATTACTGTACACTCTTTAACCCTTATCCTTGAGTGGCCTCTTGGCCTTGATAATGTGTTGATGCCTATGAAAAAAAAAAATAAAAAAAGAAAAAGTCCAATGTGAACAAGTTCTAATTGAATCGTCCCCCTAAGTAATCCAAGTTACAAGATTCCCACTGTTTACTATGCTAAAATCACAATGACTAATGTATACCTATTAACCCTTATCCTCGAGTGGCCTCTGGGCCTTGATAAGTGGTGACACCCATGTAAAAAAAAACAAAAAAAAACATCTCTTGATTCACTCTGCATGCCGTGAACTCCATTTTCAAATCATGTAAAAACATCTGTATATTATTTTAGTCATCACACCGCCACATTAATTGGAATGATTTTGCTTCTGTATTTGAACTATCTTGCTTTAAGATTCATAGAGAATATACAACATAATCATGTTGACACACTAAAGTTAAGTTACATTGAGCCCGGCCAGTACCAGATGGGTAACCATTTGACAATTATAGAAAAATGTGAGAATGAAAAGTAATATGATTAAGCTTAAACATGGGAAAGCAAAGGACTAGTTGTTAAAACTTAAAAAGAAAATGACAAGATATTCTAATAAAAAAGATAATAAATTTTTAGCTTAAGATATTGCAGCATTAAGAATTGATTATATAATAGTATAAATTGAATTTTAAAAAAATTCTTAATGCTACAATATATTAAGTTATAAATTTATATTTTTAATTAGAATATCTTGTCCTTTTCTTTTCCAGCTCTAACAACTAGTCCTTTACTTTTCCACGTTTAAGTTTAACCATATTACTTTTCATGCTCGCATTTTTCTATAATCTATGATTTTTCAAAGTTTCCGATAAATTCACTTGTTCTTTAATTTCAGTCTTAGTTTTTTGCCCACACAAACACAGATGTAATAACGATGTACGGCACTCATCTGCTTTCAATAAAATCCCCTCAATTATCTCCCTTTCATGTTCCATTCTGTCTGTTTCATGAGTTACTTCTCTTTTCGCGATAGTAGTTGCTGAAGCGATGATGTTGCTGTGGAAACCAGTTATAAAAATCGTCGCTCACCTCCTTACATATTTTTACGATTTTGAACACCAGAAAATTCGTCATAACTTTTGTTTTACTGAACGAAAATTGAAAAAAATATTCACAATATAGCTGAGAAGGTGATCTATAAACTGTAATAATTATTTGAAATTTGGTCAAAGATGAATGAGCGGTGAAGCTTTAAAGCAGTTCTAAATGACTGAAACTGTCACTTAACTATATATTCAAACACTACCGTGTTTGATTGATATTAGGTACTGAATGTATCCAGGTAAGTGAGTATATATAATACCTCAGGGATATAAACTTTCCGACATTGCACAGTTCCAGGTGACCCTTGTTAGTCTCCTTCTGATATTCTAGAAGGTTACCATGCGGCAGGTGGATTGTATTCCTCAAACTTGGTGAAGACAATGCATCCAAGAAAGAGACGTTCTGTTGAAAAGCCAAATCAAACAGAGAGAGAGAGAGAGAGAGAGAGAGAGAGAGAGAGAGAGAGAGAGAGAGAGAGAGAGAGTGTGTGTTGGTCATACAGGATAATCTTTTAGCAATGGTGCCAGAAAGCGCCCGCTTCCAATTTGTCATGAGCTAGTATGGAAGTCATAAGGCTTAATAAACTGTCATGAGAATGATCATGTCAGTGCACAATCTGGTCTAATTGTAGATAGCAAAAAAAAAAAAAATAAATAAATAATAATAATAATAATAATAATAATAGAATCATGTGATAACTATATTCTTTACATGAAGTGGATATGGGACAGCACTACAGTTTCAATTAAATTACAATTGCGTAGAAAGAAAAGAAAATTAAATCTATATCATATTTTTTTTTGTAATCTGTAAGACTGTTTGTTCCATTTTTTTATCATCAACTACTGGACCGATCTGGCTGAAAGTTTGTATGGACCTTTGTTATGATAAGGTGTAGTGAACTAAATACTATAATATCAATCTGAAGCATCGGTAGAGAGTAATAGGGATTAATAGGGATTAATAAGGGTTAATAGGGATTAATAAAGATTAATCATTACAATACCATATTTATTTTTTTCTCAAAAACTATTGGATCAATTTAACTGAACTTTTGTATGGACTTTTGTTATGAAAAGGTGCAACAAAATAAGTATTATGGTATCCATTAGATGCACAGTTAGGGATTAATAGGAATTAGTCGCCACAATACCACATTTACTGTAGAAGTTTTCTTAGAAACTATTGAAGCAACCTATCTCAATTTTTGTATAGACCTTTTTGTTAGAATACGGTACAAACTAAAGTAAAAATACCAGGTTGAGAAACTGGTGCAGTCTATCCTTCTCTCTTAAGCTGTGGTAGACACCCCATATGGTGATGACGTCACGATAAAAAGTACCCTTGTTGATATTGGTTGTAGCTAGACGAGTATATATTGTGAACCATTTACAGGAGGGGGGGGGGGGGGCATCGACTGAAGCTCAGTCGAGACCCCGCCATGAAAATAATCGAGCTAAAATAAACTTGCAACATCCCTTCTGTTGGAAAAAGGTTGTGAGGAGAAGAAAAAGACATCACCCACTAGATTTCGAAGCCAGTTTTAAACCCTTTATGTTGAACTCAGAAGCCTATACGATATTTCAAACTGAACTGTTTGTTATTTAACAAACGAAGGTTGATTGTTCCCATTCTATCAGCTATGAGTTTGGTAGAAGGGTTAATTTATGTTATTCTTATTAGCAGTGCCAACTGTATCAATCAGGTGTGCGTGCATTAATATCTTTATTTTTCAACTCCGGCAAAAACAGTGAAATTATATAAACCAAAATGAGAATAGTAGTCCAAATAATGCAAATTATCAATTCCCACATAAAAAAAAATGTCGAAACAGAATCTAAATTTCATATGATTTAAGCAGACAAAGGGAGTACACTCCAATCATGGGGAATGAGAGTTATTCCCCTTGTATTGGTTTCGGATATTTTATCATTCTCATTGAACTAATATTTGGAGAATGCTCTGGCGCAGCTGGAGTCGAACAAATGTTTCAATTAGAAATACACTTGATTCGGCGCTATAATATTAAGAGGTATAACCCCGTTTAACGACAAGATTCGTTAATTTTTTATATACGAGGATTGAAGACGTTGAAACGAACGCATCTTTGAGGAATTGTAAGACAAGAACGGTGCGACTACTTAACAAAATGTTAACCTTAACTGAATAGCAAAAACGTATCGCATTCATTTCTTTTTGGTAAAACTTGCGGTGAACGCCCTGTTTTACTGGTTGTTATAAAAATGGAACGGAAATTTAAATTTCGGTCCATTTTTAAAAACAACAGTAAAACGTTCGGCGCTTTTTTAATTTTTATTTTTAAATACAAGGTCATTGTGCAGAGTGAGACAACTCCAGTTTACTAGGAGATTCGTTCATTTTTTTTTCATCTCATAATTTTGGACGCAAAAACGATATTTTTATTAAATCAAAGCACTCAAAAAAAAAAAAAAAAAAAAAGAAAGCTTCGACGGTTATTTTTTAGTGCAACACAGTTGATAACATTTGCCTCCCTCTGCACAATGACCTTGTATAAAAAGGCGCCAAACGTTCTTCGCAAGTTTTACCCACTATATATATATATATATATATATATATATATATATATATATATTAGTAACAAAAAACAAAATGATTTAATTCTTGAAACAAAAAAGTCAATTTGGTATACCTTTTTGATATTTTTCTTACGTAAGTCCAACTCACCGTTCACATTAGAAATGTTGACTTTTATAAGTTTACGGGTATGCTTACAATGAACAGGCACCCCAACCTCCCCATGTTAAGAACAGCTTTCGGAATAGATACCCCCCCCCCCAACCTCCTTATGTTAAGAACGGCTTTGGGCAATACTCCATGTGCAATGAGAAATATCCTACTTAAATCTTCTTGTCCCCCAAATTTTTCTATTGCATAAAATATTTTATATTTGCAACTTGTGCAGTTGTGCTTGTGCACACATCGATGGTCGTGCTATTCATTTTTTTTTAATGAATTACTTTCGCATAATAATAATAATAACAATAACAATAATAATAATAATAATAATAATAATAATAATAAGAGTAAACCAGAACGAAATTTAAATTTCCGTTACACTTTTAAAACAACCGTAAAACGGGCGTTCTCCGCAAGTTTTACCAACCTTCTTTATATCTGGTTCTCATCGGAAATTGCGACCGCACGTTGTTTTGTTTTGCAGTTCACGACATTTTCTATTGTATTTTAATTTTTTTTTTTTTTTGTATGTGCCTACCTTTTGTTTATCTCAGCAGATAATTTACTTAGTTTTTTTTCTCGGCAGTCTCGTAAATGTGAAGCTTCCGGTTTTCGGGAGGAAATGAGTTTCAAAACATCTTTCACTATTTTAATCCTAACCTCAAATTATATAATCTTAGTTAAAGAAAAAAAAAAATAAAAAAAATAATAATAAAAAAAATAATAATTGAAAAAACGACGAAAAAAGAACCTTCAAGCCAATTTTGAAAATTAGTTTAACATTGTAAAATGTATATGCACGCACAGATTAGATTTTCCCAATTTATTAATCCTTGGTTCGAATGATTTTTTTGTTTTCGATTGCGAATAGAATGTTTGGCTGTTTTTTTTTTTGTTCAAAGAGAGATTACATCTCAATTTTTATTCGCTCCTGCTTGTGTTTGTTGCAAACCCGTCTGCTACAAATACCCTTTTGTTTGGATTAGTTTTCGGAAGAAAACTAAAAAACGTCCGGTGAAAGAAAAGATGTTTTTTCTTTGTTTTGTTCGTTTCGGCGAAACGTATTTTAGCATTTATAGTGAAATGTGTCTCAGCTTAAACGTTTTTAGCTTTTTTTTTTTTAAATGTAACAAATGTCTGTTTGAAAATGCTTCAGCTTTTTAAGTGTACAGTGTTCGGCGAAAATGTTTTGTTTTTCTTTTCGGTGAAATGAATTTCCGGTGGTAGAACCGTGTTTCAGTGACTTCTCAGTGATGAGTAAGTAACGTTTGAAGATGTTTTCGCTTTTCAGTGAAAAGTGTGAATGTTTATTAAAACGTTCCTTTTTTTGTGACGAGCATGTGGTTAAACCGAATTTTTGAAAAAAAAAAAAAAAAATCCTACGGCAACATGAAGTGTTAATAATACTGAAACAATTTATCGAAAACCTCTTAATTAAATTCAAATATTCATGAACTGAAAAGAAGACGAATAACATTGTCATCTATAAAATTTAATAATACGATAGTCATTCCTTTAAATACTTCTGTATCCAACCTTTCTTCAAGGTAATCTTTGCAATGAATGATTGATGGATCGAATTTGACTTACAAAGTTCGCAGACATTTAAATTCTGAAACATAGACCTCATTTGCAAAGTTTTTTTTTTTTAAAAGAATTCTTATTTGTTTATTCGTATTAGTACTGATCATCTTTTAATCTGCTTATTCCAGATGCTCTAACTAATACTATCCTTATCCTAGATTATTATAATGGATAATCCTGATTTATGTTATAGCTTCATAATTTATATACTATAGGAGAATTTGGGCGAAAACACCGGTTTAGATAGATACCGGGGAGTGCTTCCCTTGACACACACAAACACAGAGTGACAACGAGTTTTAGCATCGAGAAGAGAAGACGCGTTGACACCCCGTGGGCGCTATGCTCACAGGAGACGTAGAGATGTTTCAGCCTTAACAAGAAATGTAAGGTTTGACCTCGGGGTGAAACTATGCCCCATTATGAGACAAAGTAGGACTTTAACCATTTTTAAGTGAGAACCAAATTATTCTTGTTCTGTATTGTGATGTTATATGACATTCATGTTTGTCAATTATTATTAAAATGTGTATTTATGTACTTGTGAACTATCTGCGTTTGTTAAGTATTTATGTCTGTAAGCATTTCTAGTTTCAGTGATTCAACAAAATACGAGACCCCTAATGCTTACAACAATGCTATGTATATGGCGTTTTTTTAACCTATCCAATTATTTACTTATTCATTTAAATTTTTATTTAAAATTTATCTTATGTAACTTATACATTCTATTATTTACTTAATTCGTATATTACGTAACTTTATATTATATAACTAATTTAAATTTATTTCCGATTACTTAATTTTGCTAGTAGTTTTAATCCAACAAACTACCTCTTGTAATATTATTCAGTATTTAATAAAAAAAATATATTAACTTTCAACCAGTAGAAGTGAACCTATTTCAAATTGAACTTTAATGTGAAAATTTACAGCTTATTCAATTTTTAATTTCGACTTCTAGGATTGAAGACGCTCTAAATTCTTATTCTAATTCTGCGTGTTCATTCAAAATTAATTTATATATTTGTATCCATATATTTATTTATTTTTTATTATATTATTTTTATCCACCATGTGCCACTTCATGCCCCCCTTCCAGCCAATCTACCTCCCCCCTTTGCTATGTTTGTTTCATGCGTTCTGTTGTCTCCTTTCTTACGTCATAGTAGTATCAAGACATCCTCCGCCTGAGACACGGTAAAATAATAAATAAGAACACGGTCAAGTTATCATTCTCAACAATGGCAAACCTCGCAAGTACAGTAATAGAATCTAACAATAGAAAAATCAATACAATGCTAAATAGGAATAGAAATGAAGCATGTATAATAGATTCAGGGAGAAAATGCAATTGTAGGGTATCGAATGAATGCCCACTAGGGTGAGATTGCTTGATTTCAAAAGTTGTATACAAATGTGAGCTTAAAGTGCATAACAATAAGAAAGTATACTTAGGTGGTACGGATTGCACATTCAATGGCAGATGCAGAAACCACACAGCATCATTTAAAACCAGAACCAGTGAATGAACCTAATGGTGATAGAAACAATAATGTAAATGAGAATAGTATTAGAATAATTATTAAAAACAAAAAGAAGAACACAACTACGATAGGGGATTAAATCAGAGAACTACGTAGAAATGATAAAGAATTCAAAACAAAATGGTCAATAGTGGGCAAGGGTAGGAGATACCAACCTTCAAGTCCAAAAGATGCAATCTATGCTTACTTGAAGCTTATCACATAGTGCATTCTAAAGAGGTAATTTTAAACAAAAAGCTGGATGCCATATAAAGTTGTCTCCACAGAAATAAATTCATACTCTTGCGACTTAAACCTGGGTAGAATAAACCCAAACTAGGTATTATCAATGGACAGTTAAGTATAGGGAACACATACAAATCTAAATGCAAAAATCCAAAGAACAAAGTAATACAACAACTGTGTAGGTGTTAAACTTAACTTAATGTCAATTAAATGATTACACTGAATAGGATGGATAGCAATTACTGAAACTGTAATAATGGTTTGGAAACTTAGCTAAAACCCTGGCAATATCAGTAATTAAGTAAAAAAAAAAAATTAAATCAATAAATTAATAAAAATTAAAAAATAGTTATGATTAAAGGGAGGGGGACATAGATTAGATGTGGTGCCATCCATTTGCGGGTGAGCAAAAATAATAATAAGTTAATGTAATAGAATAATAATTAAATATGAGTATGTACACACCGCCGAGTTATTCAAAATTAATCGAAATATAAAAACATTTGAACGAATTAATTAACTTAGTACTATTTTCAATAAATTTAAGTGCAATCCTATGGGGTTAAAATAATTAATACGACGACTTATATTTGAATAAATTAAGTTAGTAATTCAGAGTTATTCCCCCTTAAATATGGTTTTCATTTACTATTCCATGGAAGAGAGATATTATCTTTACAATAATAAACGTTATCGTTAACATCCTAAAATATCAATAGGGATTATATAGTTATTTTATTTTATATTGTATTGCTGCAAGTTATTTATTTTAATGTATAGAAAACAATCGCATTGCAGTAATACATAGTTTAAAATTAAAATCGCCAATTAAAACACAAAATACGAAACTTTCTATGAGAGTTTTGAATTTAGTGTAATCGTTTAAATCTAATCAAATTACTTGAGATTGCTTAACAAATAAAACACTAAAAATAATAATTTACAAGTAAGAAACCATAAATATCATTTTGTTACGTTTCAAAACAGTCCAAATTGAACAATTCTTCAACACAGATGGTGGACTTATTAAAAGCACGAGGGGGCAATACTAAATGTAATTATAACAGAATGAAAATGTGTCAAGATACGTACAAGCTTTGTATTTTTTTCAAACATATCTGATGAGATGTAACTACGAAAATTTTAAATAATATAAAATTTAAAATTGTCTGGTTTATGTTGAAATAATTGTAATATCCGAAAAAAATGCAAATATGAAGTTATTCCTTCTTGTTGGTTTTGATTTTTACCAGTATATATATATAGGGTTTTGGTTTTTGCCAGTATATATATATATATATATATATATATATATATATATATATATATATATATATATATATATATATATATATATATACCCGTCCAACGTCAGTTAAAACGATTTTGCATCACTTTTATGGTTCCTTGCAAAGATTAAAAATATAATAATATTAAACTTTATGTTTGTAATACTTATTCTAATTTTGATTCACATCCATGGTATGATTTTGATTCTAGAAAATGTCAAAAAGAATTTAGAATTCAGTAAATATTGTTTAATTATTGTTTAATATCTCTGGGTTAAATTTAAGGCAAATTTGATTTATTTGAAATTTCAAATATATGTGCTCATATTATTTGCCTTAAAACACTTTCATATACTAAAATACCCCTAAGAATCGAGAAATATTTACATCGGGGAACAAATTTTAAGTAACTTTGAGTTGAATGGGATATTTTTACTAATTCTGAATGAGTTTCAGGCGCTGATTTAAAATCTGAAAATAGTTTTTCTCTACAAGCTCTAGTTTGTATACAATTTGAGGTTAATGAAATTGTACAAAAGTGCATTTGCGTAAACCATGTATAAACATTTTCACGTCCACATATATAGATATGCTCAGTACAGACATAAATCATTCAGATATTCGTGCAACAGAGATTTCCTAGAATAGAACAAAGCATCAGACAGGGTAGGAAGTGATAATATTTTTGGAATCAACAGGAAAGGAAAAGTAGAGGTTTTAAATGAGATGTCCCTAAAGTTGATGTTGACTGAATTTTGTGGCTTGTGTCAACTTATCTTCTTAAAAAACCCTTGCTCAAGAATGTAAACAAGAATAAGGGTATCATAATCATTTGGAAGCTAAACAGATGAATGAAATGAATGAAAATGCTTGTTTAGTCATAAGAATTCTACTTTATGAAAAAATCAAGTAAACGTTGCGTGCGAATTTGTTATCTCCCTTGAGTATAATTCTCTTTTTATTTCAGTTCAAACATGGCTTCCGTAAGACATCATTCCAGAAACAAACCTGATGCCTTCTGTTACATACGTGGATGCTACACACTCAATCGTCAGAGATGTAACATAACCTACTTCGTCAAGCGTGTCTACAAGGCATATTTGTAAGTTCATGTTCGTGATCAAGACAATAATGGGCTCCTCATATTGTGTGCCATAATTGTGAGGAAATGCTTCGAGACTGAACCAAAGGAAAACACAAAGGTCTGCCTTTTGGAACTCCAATGATTTGGCATGACCCCCCCCCCCAATCATGTAACTGACTGTTATTTCTGCATGACAAACACATCGGGTGTTGGGAAGAAAAACCGGCATAAGATTACGTATCCGAACATTCCCTCAGCCATTCGGCCTGCTCCTTCTAAAGAAGTTCCTGTTCCAGTTTTCAAAGGCTTGCCTTCATTGGACGACAAAGACATTGGACATGATACAAACGAGAAAGACAGTTCTGACAGTGAATGTGCAGAAAAGTGTTCGTTGTCGGAGGACTGTTCTTCAGACACTGAACATTTTCCCGTCACCAAGTCTCTTCCCAAGGCTGAACTGAATGATTTAGTGTAGGTCTTTCAAAAAAAAGCAGCAGAGGTTTTGGCATCAAGATTACAAGTCAGAAATCTTGTTAATCACTCTATTAAATATCATATTTCAGAAATCGTGACCAGCTTTTTGTGACCTTTTTAGAAGACAGTTTGTTTACTACTATGACATCCAAGGGCTTCTCAAAGAACTGAGTGTACCTTACTGAATGCTGAATGGAGACTCTTTTTAGATAGTTCAAAACGCAGTCTAAAGTATGCTCTTTTACATAATAGCAATGCTTATGGGGCAGTACCTGTTGGTTACTCAGTGCATTTGCAGGAAGACTATGATGATATGAGAATGGTCATGGACTTATTAACACAATTGGATCATTTATGTAGACTTAAAAATGTTCAACTTTCTTCTTGGACAACAGAAAGGTTTCACCAATTTTTCATGTTTCCTCTGTATGTGGGACAGCCGAGCAGGAGACAGACATTGGGTTCGTGATACCCTTGAAGCAGGTATGCCAAATATCATAAAAGACCCAATTGTAAATAGAGATAAGATCATATTTCCTCCTATTCACATCAAATTAGGTTTGATGAATCAATTTGTCAAGGATTTGGAAACTAAAGGTTTATGTTTCCAAAACATCATAACAGCTTTTCCAGAGTTATCATTTGAGAACCTCAAAGCAGATGTGTTTGATGACCCACAGATTCGAACCTTAGTTCGTGATGATCAGTTTGTTGATAAGATGACCGCTTTAGGGAAGGCAGCATGGTTATCTTTTGTGACTATAATTCAATAACTTGAGTGTTATTTCTTCCGCCCGTCACACCAATAATTTCCTCAGTAAAGTTGACACTGTTGTCCAAACTTCCAACTTTCAAACTTGTGTATACGTAACACACCTTCTCTCAACTCCAAACGAACTTTTGCTAATTCAACTTATTTCTTCGGAATCCAACTTCAAAATGAACATCCCTTTAAAAAATCAACCCTCTTTTATCTCCAACCAGGAGCATCTCATTTGCATATCGGGTGGTCACATTGCAGGCATATAAAGAGATAAGGCAGCCATTTTTGTTCCTTTCTTCTTCATTCATTTCATTCCACAACCGACCCGTTGAATTATGCACACGTGCTAGTTAGGTAAGTCACACGTTTCCCTATAGTGACAGTTGTTCAAAATTTCCCTTGAAACAATAAGACGGAGAACTACAGTGACCGTGATCTCGGATGTAACATGAACATTAAGTTTCGTATTTTTAACAGCCATCTCGATAAGCTGCCTGACAACCTTGGGACAGTGAGTGACGAACAAGGAGAAAGATTCCACCAAGACCTAAAGATCACGGCAGGAGTTACAAACGCAAATTCCTTCCTGAATAAATTACTCATTCACATTAGAAAATATGGCACAGATAACAATAGTGTAAGATACTTTATAATCACATTTTAATGCTGTTTCTTTTTCCTTAATGAATATACATAAATGACTTTCTTGCCGTTTTAATATTCAATTAAACAAAAGAATCGTGGCTGATATTGCAATTTCCTATAATGACAAAAAATAAAAAATGCAAATAAAAATGTCAAATAGCATAAAATCTGTAGCTTGCAGGAAAAGACCGACTTCAAATTTGAAATCTCCACACTCAAATTGACTATAGGAATGTCTTTTTTAATGCAACAAAATGAGCGTTCTCCGATCGTTAATATTTTACAAAAATATGAGAATTGCGAGAGGTAACTACGAGAAATCTTTCTTGATTGAGGTAAATTTAATTTTTTGTCCCAATCAAGGCTGCCTTTTTTTTTAGGAAGTTAAAATTTCCTAACATTACAAACTTAAAGAGTAGATAGGCTCTGTCTATCGCCCGGCTTCCATACTCCTTCTTTGCCTATTAGTCAAGCGCAGAGACACTATCTCAGTGATTCGACAGAAACACCCAGCGGTAGATCTTGTTTCTTGGCTAGGGCAACGAACGCCGTTTTTCCCCATTCCCAGCACACCCCACCCTTAAAACATGACATTTGGGAGTGCTTGAGTACGATATATGCCTGAGCAATTAGATTCTTCTAATGGGTTGAGGGTACCAGATTGACAGTTCCTGGCTGCTGTTCCCGACTGGTAGTACAGGAGCCCTAACTCTTTGGTAGCGCTTAGAGCGGCTGCTCCATCAAAAGTTGAATAATATCTGGTTGTTTGTAGTGCCATGACGCGCATGGAAAGGGACCCTGCACTCATCCCCGGTGGGCTTTCCTGAGGCCACAATCCTAATTAGAGAAAGGTCAGCTGATGGTCTACTTGTGATGCATGTCTGATGCTCTGCATAACCTCTTGTTTAGATCCCCCTTACCTAAACCGAAACTCTTTAAAAAATATGACGACAGTACGTGCAGAAGTTCAAGTGTAATGTGAACCGACATCTTGCTGCCCAAATCCCTACATAGTACCCCAGTAGTTGTTGCCCCTGATAGTAGCTCCCTACACCAAAGTGGCAATTTGCCTTGTTTGGGGTGAAAATGTAATAAAAAAAAACACAAAAAAAGCTGATCGTGTGTCTTACTCTGATCTTGTGAAGAGGCAAGTAAATAAGGACACACTAGACAAACGAATGAGACATTTCATGATTTAATGCTTTTAATTGACGATGACATTAATTCTTCTTCTTCTTCTTCTTCTTCTTCTTCTTCTTCTTCTTCTTCTTCTTCTTCCTAATCTTCTCCTTGATAAATGTTTACTAATTTAATTAATGTTTTTCCATGCAGTCTCCATTAAAGTTTCTCTTCCGGTACGAACCGAATTGATTTGTTATTTCTATAAATATCTAATGAAGAAAGCTCTTTGATCTTCATTGTCAAATTTAACACCGTTTTTATTGTTATTCCTTAATTATTTGGCAGCAGACACAATGTTTGCATCGTTCGATTATCTTTAAACTATTCTTTTGTACATAGACACACATTAGTATGTAATATATAAAGAAAAATCAGCCTGCTTGTTTAAATTAGATCCATGTCGTATTATATCTGGCAAATTTATTTGATTCGATATATTTCAATGTGCTCTATAGGTAAAATAGAAATTCCATTCGATTTCATCGATTACATATTCTATTGGGTCCAATAACTTGCAGCAGAATCACAAAGTAATTCAAACGAACACTAAAAAGCAAATGACTAATTTCTACACTTTTTCCTTCTCCAATTCGTTAGGATTCACTTTCCTTTTCACTCCCAAAAGCAAGTAAGTTTCACAGGAACGTATTAACTCCAAGTATTTTCAACCAATGAAAATCGTTCTAAACTCCAAAAGCAACAAGTCTATATCTAAATAACAGGCTGATGCGAACTTAATGAACTCTTATAAAACAGTAAATTTGTAAATTCAAATCAGAGTAACCCCGGGTGACACCTTCGACACGCCTCGAACCCCCGCATCAACAACATGTGAATCCTAGAAAACTGGAATGCTCTAGGATAAAATTCATTTAAGCCTGCTGCTATATCTCCAGTGAACTCCACAAATAAGAAGGTAAACACGCAACGCTATTATTGGCACTTTTCAAAATACATCACTATCGCCCAAATACACTATCCAAAGTCAAAAGTGGCACTAAAAATGTACTGCAATAAAATGAAAGCTAGTGACACGTTTTGAGAAAAAAGTGAGGTAATATCTGGATTACATTAAACCCAAGAAGCCAATCTTTTTGCCTGAGGAGATTTTAATAACCTGATATAAGTTGTTTCCATGATTTTAAGATGGAACACAATGTGACAATTATGACAGAGAAACTGACGACGCTCTTTCAGCGCTATTGAGGAGATATTGCTTAATAGCTTAGCTGGATGCGTTAATTAAACAATTTAAATTATTTTGTCGCCTATGGAAAAGATTCAATTACGTTTCAAATCGGACTTTTGAGACAATGCGTCATGAAGCTATGGAGAGAATTAAGTTACAATTCGAGCTGCACTTTATTTTAGAATTGGCGCCGTTGCGTATGGAGAGCTTGCCGTGTACTGAGGGCTAGTCGTGTCTAGCCATGTAGTAAGAGCTAGTTTCATCTAGCCGTGTAGTGAGAGCTAGTTTCATCTAGCCGTGTAGTGAGAGCTAGTTTCATCTAGCCGTGTAATGAGAGCTAGTTTCATCTAGCCGTGTAGTGAGAGCTAGTTTCATCTAGCCGTGTAATGAGAGCTAGTTTCATCTAGCCGTGTAGTGAGGGCTAATTGTATCTATCCATGTAGTTGTGTCTATCTGAGTAGTGAGAGTGAGTTGTATCTGGTCGTCTTTTGAGTGGAATAAGTTAATTACTTACTCTCCAAAGCTCTTCTACGTAGGCAATTTTTAACAGACCAGGATACTCTGCCTTCAGAGACGCTGGCTTGAACCCCCCTCCTCCTCCAACCTCCTGTGATGGGAACCAAGTAAATAACCTCTTTCCCGATATTTATTCTGACTTAAATATGTTTATATGTTTACATGAAACATTTCTAAACTAATTAACCTATCATTATAAATTCAGACACCGATTTTTTGTTGTGAAATTTTTACAGTAGATAACATGCGTCAATTAATAATTATTCACCTGTTAAGTTTCTTTGGAGTATTTTAAGGAGTTTTAGGGGAAGTAGTATAGATTGAATTTGATATATTGTGATCAGACACCAATTAAGCAAGATTCTCTGAATTTCAATTTCTCTGGAAAGAAATTGTCGAGTTATTCCTTAAGATTAAAAAAAAACAACAAAAAAAAAAAACCCGCTAATTCCTCGGATTTTATTTAACGTCTCTTAAGTTTCAGATTTGTAACAGAGCACGGACACGCGTATGCAAATGTATACGAAATGCGAAATGACCTTACTGTATGGAAAAGGACTATAAAAAGGAGAGATAGATAGATAGATAGATAGATAGAGAGAGAGAGAGAGAGAGAGAGGATGTCGCGTCCGAGAAGACGATCACGTTAGAGCCGTAAAGCGAGAACGAGGAAATAAATGTCATTGTTAAAGAAAAAAGCGAGATGAAGTTCTTTCCTATTATTTATCTACTTTGCGACTGAGGCTACAACGTGTTGGTTCCCAGATAACGTCACACCTTATCAACATCACTCATCTTCAAAATAATTGAGCGATGGGAGGGTGGGAGAAGTGGACAGGAAACATACACAGTAATTTTTTAATTTTTGCACTGCTCTGAAAGCCTCCTTACTGTGACAGTGCGTAAAAACAAATTATAACGTTCTGGAAGGATCCATAAATTGATTGCATGTCATCACCTCCGTATTTTTATTTTATCTCACCACAATTTAAATATTCTAAGAACAAATTTTAGCGTTGTGGAGGCATTCTTCTTTTGATTTCATGTCGCGATAATTCAAATATTTAAGAACTATAGTTACAGTTGAGTGGATTTTATCAGCAAATCATTACTGTTGCATACAAGACAAGAAGCTCGATGTTGCCTGGGATCAATGAAATAATAGTAGAGCATTACATTTGGTGAGTGATATATCTTAATCGAAAAATTCTCAATATCCCACATAGAGGCTTGTTTAAACTCCGCGTTATCATGGGAAAAGAATTTCGCCGTGTTTTGTTACATCATTCTATACAAGAAAAGGTATTTGGCGTTGGCTGTGAGCAATAGAAATCTAATTAAAGGTATACACACATAAGCAGCGTCACTAGTAAGATACACTGGACCATTTATAGGATAGACCAAAGAAGGAACGAGAGATCTTGACCAGAAAACCAGGAAACTCATGACTATGCACAATGCATTAGATCTAAAAGATGATACTGATAGACTACATGAAAATAAAAGACAGTGGAAAGGGCTGGTTACTATAGAGGACTGCGTAAATGACACAAAAAAAGAATTAGAAAAATACATAATGCAGAACAATTACTGCAGCAAAAGACATTGCCCCCCCCCGCAAAAAACCTCACAAAACAGAAACAGAAGAAACAAGGGAAAGACGAGAAAAGAAAAATGGGAAGAGAAACACCAACAAGGACGATTCATAAGGATGATAAAAGATAAAAGATAAAAGATGAGACCAATGAAAACACTTGGACATGGCTACAAAAAGGAAATCTTAACAGAGAAACTGAATCCCTAATAACAGCCGTACAAAATAACGCGATTAGAACCAACCACATAAGAGCAAGAGTCGAAAAGACACAAGCAAACAGCAAATGCAGACTCTGTGGACAAAGAGACAAAGCAATAAACCACTAATAAACAGATGCAGAAAACTAGCCCGAAAAGAATATAAGAATAGACAGGATCAAGTTGAGAAGGAAGTACACTGGCAATTATGCAAACAACTGAATCCTGAACATCTTTACAAATGGTACGAGCACAAATCGGTAGCTGTACTTGAAAATGAAAGTCACAACATCCTATGGGATATTGATATACAAACGGATAGATCCATCCAAGTAATACGATCAGCTGTCATACTAGTATACAAGAAGGAAAAGACCTGTCAGATTGTAAATTTTGCTGTCCCAGCAGACCACAGAGTGAAGATCAAGGAGACGGAGAAGTGGAGCAAATACACTGAACTGGCCAGAGAGCTTAAAAGAATATTGATGATGATAAAAGACAGGATAACAGCACTAATAGTAGGAGCGCTAGGAACAATACCGAAAAACTTTGAAAAGAGAATGGAAGAGATTAGAATCAGAGGGATACAATGGAAAACGTTAATGAAAACTGCTGAAATATTAAGGAAATCCCTTGAATGCGGAGATTAATACACATGAAATACCGACACAAACTGGACATGTAGAAAATGCTACAGATTTAAAAAAACAGATGAGCATCACATGGAAACACGAAAGGTGGAACTTTTTTTGTGTGTCACACCACACCAAAGTTTGGAGGTTCAAGAAGGACGGAAAGACTGAGGAGAGAAAGCACTAGCCAGACCTCCGCTGGACGAATGCAAAAAAGCCTGAGACTTTGGGGAGGCTTGTTGCCACCAAAATTTCAGTGAAGACCAATGGTCGCCACCAATGAGAAATCAATGGTAAGCGGCTGCTACGATAACGCGAATTCATCTGCAATGGTTATCGAAAGAAGTGGAGAGTACTAGAAATCTGGGGAAACTTGTTGTCACTTAAACTCCAGAGAATGCCATGAGTTGTTCTAAAAGAGAAATCTTTGATGATGGCCTGTGTGACTACTCCTAGTGAATAAATAATAATAATAATAATAATAATAATAATAATAATAATAATAATAATAAGTTTAATTTTATTGCATTTTCACCCTAAACAAGGTACAGTACCACTTTAATGTAGGGGGATACTATCTGGGACATAATTTGTAGGGGTACTATGTGGGGAGCTGAGCAGCAAGATGCCTGTTTACAATAGACTTGAACTTCTGCATGTCAGTACAGTCGAGGAAACAGGAATCCAGAAGGGAATTCCAAAGTCTGGCAGTCCTAGGGAAGAAACTAATTATGTAGAAGGCTTTCTTACATCTGGGGATTTTTACTGTGTAGGGGTGGGATTTTGCTGCTTGTCGGGTTTGTCGGAAGTATTTACGACGAGGTGTTAAATAATAATAATAATACAGTGTTACATTTGTTAAATTGTATAAGTTATTTCAAAATGCCAAATATTCTAGATAGAACAGTTGTGTTACAATTCCGTGTTATCCAGGAGCAATAACTCCATTCAGTTTAAAGTTTTTTGTTACAATTTCTTTTTTGCTGGATGCATGAAAAAGTAGTCGGCGTTGCCTGGGAGCCACAAATAACAATCATAGAGTATTACATTTGGTAAGTTTTATGAGCTAGTGCAAAATGCTCAATGTTCTAGATAGAACAGGTGTGTTTAATCGCCACATTACCCGAGAGCAATTGTTATACTATGCAATACTATACAAGAAACTTGGAATTCCACGGATTAAGTAAAAGTAAGTTTGCAATGTTACGTTTGTTACGTTACCTCTAGAAACTACATAATACACATGCTTATTATCCAACGTAGTTGTAATTATCCGCGACCCGCGCGTATGTGTCTCCGTATAAAATTCAGAAACTATGTAAGATGGTATTATAAAGCGTATATTTATATAAAGACACGCGCCATTATCTATAATGTATAAGAAAAGTCGTAATTAATTTCGTAATGTGTGTCAGTTAAAAAAGAAAAATTAATTTCTGAATCTACCGATATTATCATTTAATTAAACATTGTTTATTTAATATTTTCACACAGAAATTATAATTGCAAAAAATATTTCCTGTTTTTTTTTAATATCACATTTTTAGCCTAATTTTTATATGTAGGATTCTAATATTTTGTTTGCCTGAGTGCAAGCATAATCTTCAGCATAACATAATTTTTATATTATCTTATTTATTTATTATTTAAATTAAAAAATGTCAAAAATTATACAAACGTTCACGGTAGGAATGCACGGATGGGGGCAAAAAAGAAAACCAGTCGGTTTTGTACTCCTGACCTCCCTCTAATAACTTGATGTCATTTTCAGGCAGCCTTTTGACTTTCTGACATTTTGGGCTTCCGTAGAACCCATGCTTAGACCACTTCGTTTGTTTTGTTAACCCGAAGCCATAATCTCTAGATTTTGGCTTCTAATTAAGCTATTTTTTTTTAAATACAAAGTGTCTTTTTATTTAGTTAAATATCTTAGGACTTTACTAATTATTTTTTAAATAAACCCAGAAAACTAACATTTATCTTTCAAGGGATTTTTACAATGAATTTATTTAACTTCCAA
>NC_136492.1:61700150-61830150 GCF_053919585.1 Euprymna scolopes
TATATATATATACGAGCAAGCGAATGATGTGTGTGAGAGAGAGAGAGAGGAGGAGGAGGAGGAGGAGGAGGAGGAGAGCGGCTATAATTAAGCTTCTCAAGAAATCATTTAATGTTGACATCATTCATATCAAGCGAGATGTTTTATGATCTTTCTTGTCGCCGTTGCTGATAGTTAGGCGCTCAGAATTTAACGATCATTTTATGGCCACAATTCAAGATAAGCACTTCTTTCGCGTAGGTATTATTGAACTCCAAGTCTTTGCCTTTAAAGCATAATATAATGTGCCGACCCAGAATATAGATAAAAAAAACCCCAGTAATAAAACGCTGGGCTTTCCTCTTTGAAGCGGGCACTTGTGTGGCGTCGTCGCTCAAAACATGTCAAGAGTTAGAATCCATAGAGAAGTGAAAATACTAATTGTCAGAGTAGCGAAGTACTGATGTTCAAATATTTTAAATAGTAAAATCAGCTAACTTTTTAACTAATCTCCAATCCTTGTTCCCCCAGCAATTCATTCACAGCAAGAACGCACTGAACTGACACCATAGCAAACGAACGTTTCTTTCCTATAACATTGCATCTGTTGAATAAAATATCACGAGTCTCCTTCCCAACCGACTACAATATGGTTGTCTTCAAGTCTAATACAAACAAATACTCTTTGAGCGAATCTCTTGGATAATTAGTTGCTCTTGATTTTCTTGTGCTCGTTCCACTCACTGATTAAAATCTTCTCGCAGTGACCACCATTTCACAACTGACAATCTTTTTAAACCTTATATTCAAGTGATGATGGGCGGACATTGAAAATCGATGACAACAGCAAAAAAACAAAAAAACAAAACAAAACAAAACAAAACAAAACAAAACAAAAACAAAAAGGTCATCAGAAATCGATTTTTCTTCCTCTCATCTTTTCTCTTCGTTTTAACTATTTCCTTTTTCGTTCTCGTCTTTCTTTCTTTTTTTTTACATAGAAGTCACCTGGCTCAGAGGCTACTCGAGGATAAGGATTAAAGCGTGTACAGTAGTAAATAGGAACAATATCATAGTAATCGTTAGTCGTGTAAATGGTAAATTGAATTACTTATGGGGAACGGCTCATCAAGAACTTGTTTACGTTGGACTTGAAGACGATCATATTGTAGTCAGCTGGAAAGCAGGCAAACGGAAGACAGTTCCACGTGTGCAGTTCTTAGAAAGAAACTTTGTTCATGGAATCTACGTTTATGTTTAGGCACAGCTAAAGAGCGGGGAAATTATTGATAGTGTTTTCAGCTAGACGAGTGTTTCTCGTGAAAGTTTGGCGAGGGGGAACCATAGATTGGAGCTCAGACGAGCACTTGCCATGAAAATAATGATAAAACAGAGACAGGCTCGCAAAGTCTCTTCTGTGAGAAAGAGGTTGTAGGGAAGAGAAAAATGCATCCCTTATGAGGCTACGAAATCTATTTTGAACTCTGTCAAGGCAGGATAAGTCTTTCTAGCAGTTCCTGCTCAAATGTGACAACAATACTCCACCCTGGCTCTTATATAGATAGAGAATTGCATCAGCAGTGAGATATCTACTGGATCGATAGAAGAATCCCACCATTTTTCCAGCGACCTTGGCAACAGATTTGATGTACGTTTTCCATTTCAGATCAGGAGTAAGGTCTAGCCCAGAAGCTTGTCAAAACATGGAGCATCCCCAAGACGAGAGCCATTCATTTCAATTGATATCAGATGGGGATCCGAGCGTTGATGACGTAAAGATAGAAGATGCATTAAAAGTAACCAGCCACTTTTTTCCCCATTGTACCACGTCCTCTAGATCAGAGGAAAGAGAATCAGAGAGAACTTGATCATTTACGGCCTTTGATGTGCTGCCATAGATGGTAGTGTCGTCAGCAAAAACGTCTACGAATGATCTAAGGATGTGATTTGGAAGATCATTGATGTGGAACAGGAAGAGAGTATGACTAAGGATGGACCCCTGAGGGACTCCAGCATTTATACTATGGGATTTTGATTTCTACCCATCAACCCACTACTCTTATGAACCTATCAGAGAGAAATGATTTAATAATTGGGAAGACATTTCCTGCTATATTAGAGCTGGAGATCTTGTGAAGTAGACCTTTATGCCATACTCTATCAAAGGCCTTTGATATGTCAAGAGCAACTGCCCTAGAAAGCAAACCCCCATCGAGAGATTCGCTAATGCTATGAGATATAACTGTAAGCACGTTTAATATAGATCTAGCGGAATGGAAACCATATTGCATGTCACTAAGAAAGTTATTTTTGCTGAGGTGGTTGATTACTTCTATATTTAACACAAATTCCAATAACTTACTCATGACGCACAGGAGACTTATTTGTCTGTACTGAGAGGGATATGACTGATCACCTGAATTCTTAAATACAGAGCATACTGATGAGATTTTTCAGAGTGTTGGGAAGCAATTCTCCTTTAGACAACGCTTAAACAGCTTTGTAAGTATGGGAACTAATTCTGGTTGAAGCTTTTTCAGCACTATAATTGGAGTGCCATCAGAATTACTGGAGTAAAGGTTTTAGAATGGCATGACAACATCACGCACAGATATTTGTATGTCGCATAGCGTGTTTTCAGATACATGAGGAAATACGGGGCGTTGGCGGCCTTTGTCCATAGAGTAGAATTAACTGCAAAGTTCTTGGCAAAGAGTTTGGCTTTGTCTGATGCTGACGAGAATACTCCAGGTCCATTGTTGGGTTAGAGCACACGCTTCTGTTCAGGATCCTGCTTGCTATTTGCCAAAACTGATGGGAACCAAGCCACTGCTCAGCCACTTTGGACTTGACGGACTGCGCATACAACTCTCTTGCGTTCTTTATTACTTTTTTACAGTGGTTGCTGTCAGTCCTGAAAGCGCCTTTAGTCGCAGAGCTTCTGTTACGTTGAAAGCAATGGAAAAAGTGATTTCTATGCGCTATGGCAGCAGCACATTCTGGAGAAAACGACGGCTGGCTGTAAGGTTTTTGGTGGAATTTTTTTAAGAGTATGAAACGGTCTATATCTACGTCAGATCTGATACTATGGAAGACACATCCTGTTTAAACCTGGAACGCAGAGGTAGATCTGATATAAATGTACGGAAAATGTGCCAGTCAGCTATAGAGTATCGATATACTGTACGAAGGAGAGTTACGTCTGAGGACATTACTTTTCGTTTTTATCTTAACTGATACAACAGAGTGGTCGGAATATCCTAGTGGGTACTGAACGGAAGATGAACATAGCTCAGGGCAAGGCGCCACACGTGAATAATCTGAGTGAGGTCATAAGCAATAGGGAAATCTAATAAAACCTCCTCTCATCATTTGTCTTGTTTGAGTGGGTTAACCATACCACATTGTGAACATTGAAGTCTCCACAGACGTGAATGTTAGCCGAAGAACGAGTAGACAGGATGTGGTCAATTTTCACAGATATGCTCTAAAGGTAGTAACTCTGCTGTTGTAGGGGCGACAGCGGGCAAATATAAACGCAGTAGTGTGAGAAAATGCAACTTGGAAGCACACGTAGAGTAATTTAGGGTCTTCTCTGGAAGTGGCTCTACCATATGGAAAGCCATATTTAATGTAGGCACATATTCTATGCCTATAGCAATTGATCTTGGGGGTAAGATTTGGATGTTAAGTTAGAGTACCATTTAATTAAAACTCATATAGGGAAATGGTCGGTCCAATACCAGTTTCACACACACACACACACACACACACACACACACACACACACACACACACACACACACACACACACACACACACATATATATATATATACTGCTGGCCAAAAATAATTCCGCACTCGTACTTTTTTTCAAAAACTGCAAATTTAAGCTCAAATTAATGTAACTGTTTTAACAACCTATACCTCATTTGATTCGCCTTTTATTCCTTTATAAGTTTACCTGTTCATATTTAAATTTTAATTAAAATATTCTAGCGTTCACGTCAATTTAAAAAAAATTACTTCAAAAGCAAAAAGAAAGTCCGCAGCAACAAATTCGCTTAAATGCATATATATATATATATATATATATATATATATATATATATATATATATATATATATATATATATACGTACATATATATAGATAGATATATGCGTACATATATATACATATATATATGTACATATATATACATATATATATATATATACGTACATATATATATATATGCATATACGTACATATATATAGATATATATACGTACATATATATATGTACATATATATACATATATATACATATATATATACATACATATATTTACATATATATACAGATACATATATATACATATATATACATACATGTATACACATTTATATATACATACATATATGTATACATTAAACATATATATTTATATATACATACATAAACATACATAAACATATATAGATATATATACATACATAAACATATATATTTATATATACATACATAAATATATATACATAAACATATATATGCATACATATATATATATACACATACATATATATATACATAAACATATGTATACATACGTACATATACACATACATATATATATATACATAAATATATATATATAAACATATATACGCATACATATACATAAATATACATACATACATAAACATACATAGGCATAGACATGTATATATAAATATATATATACATATATAGACATACATGCATGTACATACATAAATACTTTTGTGGAGACGCCCACTAATTAACATAGGCGGGTGAGTGTGATATATAAAGGTATCAATCACCAATACCGGGAGAGTTCGGCAACGACCGCCAAATAGGCAAGATGCCTATGCTGCCTCCAGTAAGACATGCAACACGCCACCTGCCGGAATATCTCCAACTGAAGTATATCTGAAGACATGTAAATATGTATATAACTTTTCTTCCTAATATATTATTGCATACCTTTACTTTCGTGTTCTTCTTAATTATTTGTGCAGACACAACAAATACACATACAAATATACATACATATATATATGCATACTTATATATACATATATATATACATACACATAAATACGAACATATACGTATGCATACATATATATACATACATATATAAATACGTATAAACTTACATACATACATATATATACATATATACATAAATATACATACATACATACATACGTATGATGATGATTGCAACGGCTTGTCAGACGAGTGTCACTCCTTCAGACACTTAAAGTCCATGAGCCCCAAAATGATTTTTTCCCTACCGGTGAATTCACACGCTCCAGCAGGTATGACACTGAAGACGGTCATTGAGATCAATTATTACATGCTTCCAGCATTTCAAGCCTCCACACGTCACAACTCTTCCATCGCAACAGCACCATTTTTATAGACAAATGCCTGAGGGGGTATCTATACACAGGTGATGTTACAGAGTCTTAGCTGTGTACGACAGCTCAGTCTCTCTCCCTCGGTTCAAAATGTTGAGATCCAGCAACAAACAAGACCAAGATAGCCAGCAACAAGTTAAAGTTCAGACCAGCTTAATATGGGTACTGGTCTCCCGCTTTATGTTTTATTAAAATCATATATTTGCTTCTCCTAGAAAGGTTGCCTTCACCACGGCTTATGGGAGCCATCTCCACCCCAACACACACATACATACACACAAACGCACACGGTGCTAGTTGGTCGTTGACCACGAAAAAGGGTTCATTCGCTCTTTGGAAGGTCTTGTTTTTAATCCTTCAGGGAGACTAGAACCCTCCTCACCAAACATGTCTGGTGGGGGAACCAGTTTAGTCGCCGACCATTAGGCAGGTAGTACTGTGTTACATGGTATCAGTAGCATGTGACATGACCTGACACACATACATACATATACATATACATATACATATATAAACATACATATATATAAACACATACATACAAATATATACATATATACATATACATATGTATATATGTATATGTATATATACATATATTTATATACCTATATACATATATATACATATATACATATATATACATATATACATATATGCATATACATGCATATACATGCAGGCATATATATATACATACATATAAACATATATTTACATATACACATATATATATACATATATACATACATATATATACATATATACATATATTTATACATATACATACACACATATATATACATATGCATATATATACATACATATACATATATACACATATACATATATATACATACATATATACATACATATATATGTACATATATATACATATATATATGCATATATATACATACATATATATACATATTTATACATACATATATACACATACATATATATACATATATATATATACATATATATACACATATATATACATATACATTTATACGTCTTCTTGATATTCACTCTGTGGTCTGTTGGAACGGCGAAATCTACGATCTGGCAGGTCTTTTCCTCCTTGTTAATTATTATGACATCTATTTTTCTTGCTTAGATTGGTTTATCTGTTTATATGCCATAGCATTTTTGTTTTCCAGTACCACTCTTCCATTTGTGCTTGTACCATTTGTCTGGGTGTTCATGATGTTGTTGTCTGCGTAATTCCCAGTGTACTAACTTGCTCGTGTGTATTTACTATTATTATTGTTATGTTATTATTTTTATTGTTATTATTGTTATTGCTATTGTCATTATTTTTATTGTTATTATTATTGTTATTATTATTATTGTTATGTTATTGTTATTGTTATTATTGTTATTGCTATTGTCATTATTGTTATTGTTATTATTATTGTTGTATTATTATTGTTATTGTTATTATTGTTATTGCTCTTGTCATTATTGTTATTGTTATTATTATTATTAGTAGTATTATTGTTATTATCATTGTTATTATTATTGTTGTTAGTGTTATTATTGTTATTGTTATTAGAACTTGTGGGGACATACTCAGAAGACATTGGGATAGCGTTTAGGATTAGTAAATGTGCGGTGCTGGTGATGAAAAGAGGAGTAAAGGTTCATTCGAATGGAAAAGTGCTGCCAAATGGAGAAATCATGAAAGAAATAGAAGATACAGGTTATAAGTATTTGGGAGTGTTGGAGGGTTTAGGCATCATGAACAGAGAAATGAAAGAAAAGGTCAGGAAGGAGTATCTTAGAAGAGTGAAACTAATTGCAAAGTCGAAACTGTATGGAGGAGTGAATGCTTAAGGTTGTGGCCAATGAATTGGAGGTATGTGAAGCCAAGGCTGATTATGTGAAATGTATGGATAGAGAAAGGGCAGAGGAACTGACTAGGAAGAAAATGCATGGAAGGTTCTTCCAGGATATAGCAGAAGTGGCTGATGAAAGATAATGACAATGGCTTAGAGCTGGGTATCTAGTTAAGAGTACTTAAGCTTTTGTTTGTGCAACATAAGAGCAGGCATTAGGAACACGATTGTTCAAAAAAGTGGTTCTAGGAGAGGAAGTTGCTGCAGAATGCCGGATTTGTGGTAAAACCTCAGATTCAATTGAACACATTGCAGCAGGGTGTAGTGGACTGGCCCAGAGAGAGTACTGCAAAAGACACGATCGCATGGGACTCCGGATATATTGGGAGGTGTGTAAGAAGGTTGGGGTGAAGTGTGCTGGAAAGTGGTTTGAGGAGGTGCCTGATAAAGTGAGAACAAGTGAGGATGGCAAGGTAGAGGTATGATAGGACAAAAGTGTCATAATGACCAAGCAGAACCGGAACATGACCGGAGAATGAGATGTGGAGCAATTATTCTCCATTAACCTTGGAGATAAATCATATACATATATAATATATAATAATTAATATATATATAATTATATATAATTATACAAATAATCCCGATCGTAGCAGGTACACTAGGAGTAGTATCAAATCGTCTGGAAGGACAATTAAAAAAAAAAACTACTAATCCCCGATGTTTTAGGCGGTGTTCAGACTTCTGCTATTGTAGGTACCACCAACACCCTTAGGAAAACCCTTGATCTTTGAAGCTCCTGCTTTGGAACCGGGATTGAGGGAAATCCTCTGGAAATGAATCCCATCCCTTTCCAGGGAGACGTTGATTAACGAAATCAGAATTATTATTATTATTATTATTATTATTATTATTATTATTATTATTATTATTATTGGCTCACATGGAGCTTTCACACAAGTCAACAAACGATCTGATTGAAAACCTGTGGTGTTCTCTGGAGGTTGAGTGACAACAAGTCTCCCCAGACGTCCAGTTCTCTCCACCTCCTTCGATAGCATTTGCAAATGAATTTGCATCATCGCAACAACCGCTTACCATTGATTTCTCGCCGGCAGTGGTCATTGGTTTATACTAGAATTTGAGTGGCACTAAGCCTCCCCAAAGTCCCAGTTCTCTTTGCGCTTGTCCAACCGAGGTCTGGCTGGCGCTCTTTCCTCGGGTTTTCAGTCCTTCTTGACCCTTCTCAGCTCTTTGGCGTCACTTTTTTATTGGGAGGAGCGGTGGTGAAACTATGGGGGCGTGCTAAACCTCCCTTTTGGGATCCTGTCTTGAGTTAAATGCCAGCTCGTTGATCAGTAGAGGGTGAAGATAAGGAGGGGGAGTGTGTGTGTGTGTGTGGGGGGGTGACAGTCCTTTCTAGTACACACATGCCCACATACGCAAACATTCTGTCCGTCTTTGCCAAAAAAGAATAAAAATGAATCCCTCTTTTTTTTTCTCAAGTAATAAATATCGCCAGTTGCGCAGTCTGGTTATTTTTGCATTCATTTTTTTAGAAGATTTTCATTAAATTTGCATTGGCAATCAGAATTATGCGTTTATATTGAAACAGGCTGTTTTCTGAAATAAATTCGAAGTAACATTTAACTTTTTTTTTTTTTAATAAAAAAGGACGTCAACTCATATTTCGTTGGTTTCGTTAAAAGAGTTTTCTGTCACGAGCGTGCTAAACGTCCCTATTTGGGCTCCTGTCTTGAGTTAAATGCCAGGTCGTTGGTCAATAGGGGGTGAGGGTAAGGAGGGGTGGGGGGTGACAGTCCTTTCTAGTACACACATGCCCACATACGCAAACATTCTGTCCGTCTTTGCCAAAAAAAAAAAAAAAGAATAAAAATTAATTCCTCTTTTTTTCCCCTCAAGTAATAAATATCGCCAGTTGCCCCGTCTGGTTATTTTTGCATTCATTTTTTAGAGGATTTTCATTAATTTGCATTGGCAAACAGAATTATGCGTTTATTATTATTATTTCTGATGAGCTACAGGAAACAAAATCTACTGTTGACATTTTATTTAGAGTGGAGGATTTCTTTTTGAGTTCATTTCAGATAACGGATGTTGTATGACTTGCTATTTGTTTTAGCGCATCCTCTATCCACTTGAAATGGTTTCGTCCGAAAATCAGAAAAGGACACGTTTTTACTTGCTAACTTCATGTCACAGAATGGATTTATATTCATTTCTAGACAGATACACATTGATACTTATTATAGAATGAAGTAAAAGCCGCACGTGCGCGCGCGCGAGAGAGAGAGAATGAGAAAGAGGAGAGTTTCTATGAACACAAACATGCTACACGCACCATACGTATCATTTTCCCTTCAATTATACGAACACACTGGCGCGCAAATACTGTTCGTCTTAAATTCTAAACATTTTTCGCTTGTAATGGAAACATCGTTCTCGATAATTATTTTGTTAATGTCAAACTCTTCTTGTCTATCTCTTGGTTTGTTTTGACTTACATAGACGAACTGCGATTCACTTGACTGCATTTTCTCCCCTCTGCATCATGGAACAGAGCAACGAAGAACTCGCTGAGGCACAAGTAGATAAAAAAAGAAAAAAAAAAGAATAAGCTAACACAAACAAAGATTGGAATTTGCAAGAAAATACACATGCATAATAGCGGGCATACCCGATAGTACCCAATGAATACCTAAAGTAATATAAAAGGCCTCTTTTAGCATCCAGAAAACAATGGATATATCCTATGAGAGTATATAGAACTTACGTTTTAATTAACTACTTTTCTCTCAACTATGATGAAGGCAATGCGTTCTGTTGAGAAACCAAAGCGGATAGAAGGTGCCCGTTGGCCTTGTAGGGCAGTATTCTAGTGATGATACCACAAACAAAACACCCGCTTCCAATTTATCATGAGACAGCACGGAAGTAGTAAGGCATAGAAAATTGTCATGACAATGCTCATATCAGTGCGCAGTCTGGTCTAACAGAAACTCTGAATGCACTATCCTCGTGTGTCTAATGTCTCTCTGTACAGGGGGTTTGTGTGGAAAACCTGGCATGAGGATATATTTTTTTTTACATAGATATCACCACTTATCAAGGCCCAGGGGCCACTCGAGAATAAGGGTTAAAGAGTGTACAGTAGTCAATTGGACAATATAGTAATTGTCAGTAATGGAAATTCAGTAAATTTGTTAACTTAAGGGGAACGGCTTATCAAGAACTTTTTTTTACATTAGACTTGAAGACAACCATATTTTAGTCAGCTGGAAAGCAGGAAACCGGAAGACAGTTCCACAGGTGTGCAGTTCTAAGAAAGAAGCTTTGTTCATGGAATCTACATTCAGGTTTAGCCACAGATAAAGAGTGGGCGGAATTATTGATAGTGTTTTCAGCTAGAGTGTTTCTTGCGAAAGTTTGGCAAGGGAGTACCATAGATTGAAGCTTAGTCGAGCACTTGTCATGAAAATAACGATAAAATTAAGACAAACTCGCTACATCTCCTCTGTGAGAAAAAGGTTGCAGGGAAGAAAAAAAGGACATATCCTATGAGGCTACGAAGTCTATTTTGAACTCTATCAAGGCAGGATAAGTCCTTTCTAGCAGCTCCTGTCCAGATGCGGCAACGGTACTCTATCCTTGGACGAACTTGGCTCTTATATAGATAGAGAATTTCATCAGCAGTGAGATATCTACTGGATCGATGGAATGATCCCACCATTTTTCCAGCGACCTTGGCAACAGATTTGATGTACGTGTTTCATTTCAGATAAGGAGTAAATGTCAAGCCCAGAAGCTTGTCAAAACATGAGGCCTCCCCAAGACGAGAGCAATTCATTTCAACCGATGCCAGATGGGGATTAGAGCGTTGATGATGTAAAGATATTTGTTTGATTTGCTTTATTTAATAATAGATATCCACAGATGTCCTGATATCTAGCAAGTTAATTTTTTTTTACAGCAGAAATACTGACGATAATTCCATTTATTTTCATTTAGTGAGAGGGGAATCTATTTCTTTACTTTCCCTTAAACACGCCACTTAGACGATATTTTTCCGTACGAGTAAACCCTGACTATATATTCAAAATTATATAGTATTCGCGCCTCAAATAAGATCTTTACAGTATCGCTAACACATACTGACTCTTACAAGAAACAGTTCACCTTCTCCAAGTGATGTTACCTCAAGTAACATCACAAAGCTGGATACTCCACCAGACTAGAAGAATACTTGTCCTGGAATCCAGTAAGACCAGGAGACCACAAGAAAGACATACTATAGCATATTAAATCGTTAATTGGAAAGAGGAAAATTATGTTCACAACTTCTTTATTAACTCAGTGTTTGAGAGTTAAAGGCGACCCTTCTTAATTGAACTTTCGAATATCTATGTATCTCACATAGATACAGTGTAAGCCCCTAGGTAGGGGCCCCTTGATTTTCTGAGAACTTTAACTGAGGTAAAATGAAACACCGTGTATAACCGGATATAACGAAAAATACAAATGAAAAATTTTTTTTTCTATGTAAATTAAAGTCTATAAGCGTAATGATGGATATATTATCTAATGACAACATTTTCTGATTTTTTTTCTGCTTCTAAAACCAGTTGGACTTGAGATGTCAATTTAAGCCGTCGTGTAAAACTCACAATCGAGCCCCCCCTCCTTTTAAACTTTTGATGTTAAACTTTTGATTTACGTTTCTCTTCTTTTTACTGGGCAAAACCATTAAATAACGTTGATAAACTTATTAGAATAAAATGTTGTCATTAATATCGCTTCTGTACAGGTGCCTGACCAGAGAGTCTATAATATAGCAAATATTGTTCAATCACCAATCACACATCGCCAGAATTGGCATTGTCTGAGTCTAGTGGCGAGAAGAAAAAGGTAAGGACGATGAAGAACAATATCGGTATGAGACAGTTTTTAGTTCCAAGTTTTTTCCACGACACTAAGAAAACCATGAGATATCACATTATCAGTCGATTTTGTAACCTAAATATCTTCTCGGGGTATCTCAAGCTTTTTTTTTTTTTCGAAAAAATAGATTATCCAAGTGTTCCAGGAAATTCCGAAAAAAGATGAAACTACTTATTGATAAAACGCATTTGCAGTTTGATGTTCGGTTTCGTTGCACCTATTAAGAGGTTAAAGTAGGCCTCGAAACTCTCAATATCACATACTGGTCCTTTCTTTTTCGTGTTGCTGTGGATAGGGGCATCCTACCATTCGCCTGTTCTTTTTTCAGAGACTAAAACATAAATCGTTTTAGGATTCTAATCGTCTCTTCAAGCTCAGTTGTTTTTTATCATCTCTTGCATTCATCCAGTATATTTTACACCGTTTAATTTTTTTTTAATTCGTTTTCATGAGTCCGATGTATCATTTGTTATTGGAATAATTGCGATCTTCCTAAAATTCCAATTTCTTTTTTTTATACATAAGACCTTGGTATTTGGCTCTCTTCTCTTTCTCAACTCTGTTTACGCAAGGATCGTTAAGATCACTGACTTCAGCCAGGGTTGCTACTCTCTCACTATTCTTTCATATCGCTACACCATATTTTACAGATCCATTTTCTAAATATGTAACTGTAGGGATTGCACATTCATAGAGGTTTTTTTTCGTTTGTATGTGTTCTCAGAACTTGTTGTTTGACTGAATATAAAAGTTTTTGCAGATGGTATAGTTGCCTCTATCTGGTATTGAGTACTGATGCTAATAATAAGATCAGTAGATCTTTTTGACAAATTTATATTCAAAAATCATATATTTAAAAAAACTTTTTCGTGATTATAGTTATTTTGCGGTTCGTGCTTTCATTTATAAACTATATCCATGTCTATGACGGAAACCTTCGAAAACAACATTCAGTCCACAGTGGAATCAAGGCGTTAATCGAAGATAACATTCAATGCTACTAAACTTCTCTCCTTTAACATCATAATAAACTTTCCCAACAATCGATTACCATAAATAATACCATGCTACCTGAGAGTTCATCGTTCAAACTCCCCGGCTTAACATTCACAAGTAACATGAATTCGAAAAAATACATTGAAAACATTGTCAAAGCCGCTGCAAAAAAGGTGGGCTCCCTCTACCGTGCTAGTATACTATACACACCTAAAAGTATTCTAAATATCTACAAAGGAGATCCTGTCTCTGGTTTATCGTTATTTTCATGGCAAGTGCTCGTCTGAGCTCCAATCTATGGTCCCTCCTGGCCTGACTTTCTTGACTTTTTTGAAAAACCCTCGTCTAGCTGAAACTACTATCAATAATTTCCACCACTCTTTAGCTGTGCCTAAACCTAAACGTAGATTTCATGAAAAAAGCTTCTTTCTTAGAATTGCACGACTGTGTTCCTTTTTCCTGCTTGTCAACTGACTACAATATGGTCGTCTTCAAGTCCAATGTGAACAAGTTCTTGATGAGCCATCTTTTTAAGTAATCCAATTTACCAAATTTACACTACTAACGATTACTACGATATTATCCCATTGAGTACTGTACAGTCTTTAACCCTTATCCTCGAGTGGCTTCCGGGCATTGATAAGTAGTGACTCCTTTGTAAAAAATAAAAAAGGCACAATTCACCCATGCATGGAATACTGTTGCCACATTTGAGTTGATGCATCTATTATTACCCCCCCCCATCTCTCTCTCTAAGGGTCTAAAAAAGTTTCCAATCCAGCACTATCAACTAAGTTCCAACCAATTGCCGTAATATTGCATCCCTATACCTGTTTTATAAGTATTTTAATGGGGGCATGTTCAGACGAACTCATAGTGTTGTGTCCCCTCGACGTGCATACCCGTGACTAATCCTACAAGCAGCAAAGTCCTACTCTTCATTGTAGAGGTCCCTAGATTCGAGAAAACCTTTACTCTAATGGATTCTTTCCCCCTCCCCCGACTGCTAGACATTGGAATTTTCTCTTTGTTTCCTTTTCTGACTGTACTGTAATGTTTTCACGCATAAGCGATCAATACACCTGTAGCGAATCATTATTTCCCAAACAGTTTCGCTGTGTACATTCAAAGGGAAATAACTCAATTGAAATTATTTTAGAGTTTAATTTAGACGCTAGATCGGGGAACACCAGTTCGCCCATGCAAACAGATAGCGAAATGTTCACTGCGTGCATCGTCCTAAAGTCATATAAATTCTATGGAGACTAACGTTTGTCCTTTCGCACATGGATACAGTAAACAGGCTGGGGACGTTGCAGTTTCCATTATAGATACAGCACGCGAGAAGAATCAAATCAGTTTTAGTGAGAAACCAGTCATCCTAACTCCATCGCGAGATGTAAACGTTATTTACCAGGAAATACGCACGCTGAGGATTCGCGCTAATGGATGAATACCTTACCAAGGGATTTCTATTCACGCAAGTAGCAATGAATGACTTTCTTTCAATCTTTCTCTTTTATCCAAACATATGGGTTTATACGTAGCCGTCTACACGAAAACATTTCTATACTAATAAAAATATATAATGGATTTTAATTCTATAATGATGCATAGTTGCATCAACCTTCCTAATTACGTAACGGATAACGAGGCAAAAAGGAGTTAATACTCCACACTGTATTAAATAACTTATTTTTTAATATATATAAACGTGTTCGAGTTGATTGCTATTTGTTGTTGTTCTTGAGTGTTGCATTTTATTTTTTTTTAATTATAAAAGGTTTATGATATTTAAATTAATACATAAATGTCACCGATAATTCCTTCTTTCATAAACGTAATAAACGCTTTTATATCTACATGCGCCGGATGTTTATACGTCGTAGTCTACTCCGTTCATCGTCATTATTTTTCGTCGTCGTCGTTTTATGAATAACCGCTTCGCTTAGTGGTCGTCAATCGCATCGCCTGTTTAACTTATAAGAAAAAGCTTTCCTGCTTGAAAGACACAAAGAAAACGTTAGCTGAGTTTTTTTTCAAGTTTTTATTGGAGAGAATTTACTTACGGAGAGAGACTAATATCTCAATAATTATTCCCCTCTTAAACGTAACTTGCTGACCAAAAAAATAAGGGACACACACGAACAGAGACATTGATGTTATCCGCTGTAATCATCAGTTTTCTACATTATTAGTGTGCCCCGTTCGCATGGATTCCAATGGAGATACTGACTGAACACCTATGTTTCTCTCGTTCGAAAACGTGACGTCATGTCATTGTTCGACTCCTGTTTTGTCTACAGTGTATGACCTTTGCCTCTGCCTTGTCATCCACCTTCCGTTCAACTCTGGGAACGGTTCTATTTTACACATCTGGGTTATACTGATATGTATGTATGTCAACGGCATTAACCATAGACAAGTTGAACCAGCTTCTCCCGAAGGAGGAAGTGTCATAAGAATATCAAGTTCACAGTCGCATGTATTAACATAGGATAGGCATTAAGACAACTCTTGGTAAAATTCACACTAGTAAACTCAATCACTACTTACTTACATAGGGTCCCTACTATGTAGATATGGTCCCAAATAGTATCCCTTTACGTCCAAGTAGCAATATATCTTATTTGAGGCAAAAAAAAAGTAAAAAAAAAAAAAAAAAAGTAAAAAAAAAAAAAAAAAAGTAAAAAAAAAAAAAAAGTAAAAAAAAAAAAGTAAAAAAAAAAAAAAAAAAATACAATATTCCATTCAAGAAGTCATCATTAAGATACTCTTAAGCAAATCGCAAAGGCCACGTTTTATTTAAGTTCCCGGGCTTTTAATAAAACTGACCTAATAATTTGGAAAACATCTGCTTTTCACTGATTCCGAACGGAAGTGACCTCTTCACATGGTCGAAGATTTGTTTTCCTGTTTTCTTTCCACTTTTAACATAAGGCGTTACAATGATGCAGTTGGTATTAGATCGTCAAGTAAAGCGGACGCATCCTCCATTAAAAAAAACATTGATCATCTGTGGAGAAAATAAATTGGATTGCATTATAAACTTAAGCAGCGGATAAAAAAATATCCATCTTTAAAACGATGTCGACATCCAGGTAAGTTAGCAATGCCCCGTTATTTCTTTCTCTTTTTAGAACAGAAAGTCGTGACACCTTTTGAGGACAGCCGAATTATTTATTTTAAAAAATATGAAATATTCATTTTTGTTTGCATTTTGTAGGCGAGCGCGCGCGTGTGTGAGGTGCCTTCAATAATTTTCCAGAATTTTTTTTCGTGTGGGCACTTTATTGATAGTACACACATCAAACTCTAGTCCCCTTGGAAGTAATCTCCTCCGGCTGTAATGCACTTGTATCGTTCCAAATTCTTCTGGAAGGCCCCAAGGAAGTCCTTTTGCGTGACCGTGCCAATAAACCTCGTCACAGCCAGCCACTTTCATTTTCTCAATTGTCTCATAAAGTTATCATTGAGCTAAGAGAATTACCAAAAGTCACAGGGAGCAAAGTCTGAATTATAGGGAGGGCGAGACACTATCTTGATGCCCATCTGTGACAAGGATGGAGTTGTGGACTGGTGCATTCGTCAAATCGTCCGCGTATCCAGTCCCTCGTGAATAATTGTGTGTACAATTCCCACATTGGCATCAAACTGTGCACTTATTGTCCGGCCCCTTTTCATGAAATTCTTTATTTAGCCAATCAACCGTGGTGTTCTGCCTTCCTCACTTCTTCCACACTTCTCCTCATCCCTCATAAACTCCCTGCCTTTCTTAAATCTTTTATGTCAATCGAAAACTGATGCTTGATTCATGCAAGATAGTCCAAAAGCAGTCTGGCGTATTCCATACGTTTCTGTGGCATTTTTCCAAGTTTAAAGCAGAATTTTATTGCATATTATTCTTCTAAATTGTCCTCACGCCCAGATTGCATTTTTGAAATTAACGGCTTTATTAGGGTGTATTCCAATTCCTGCTGTAGCTGTTCATTTGAATCTGAAATCATAAAAATGGGTCAGTCATTTCATAAGATGTATAGAAGCAACATACTGAATTTTCAAGAGTCAATTTTAAATGCTTGTACAAAAAGTCTAAAAACTCATTAAAGGCACCTCGTGTATATATATATATATATATATATATATATATATATATATACTAGCAGGGGTGCCCGGCGTTGCTCGGGCGTTTGGAGGTGTATGCTGTGCAAAAAAAGCAAAAAAACAAAAAAAATGGTTAATTTTTTAAAACTTTGACCCCTATTATGACCCCTTAAAATTTATAGTTTCGGGCTCAAATCACTTTATTAAGTTAGATCCAGGTTCAAGGAACCTATATCTAAAATTTCAAGTGTCTAGACCCAAAATTGTCGGAGGAGTTTGGTAGAGTTCTTAAAGGTCAAATCGTTGAAATTTGACCCCTTAACAGCCAAATTTCTGGCTGACACCCGTCACATCGATTTTCCCAAATCTCAGTACCCGGTATTTCAAATTTCGAGTCTATAGACTAAAAATTGACAGAGTTATTGCGTAGGGAAATGTACACAGACAGACACACACACAGACAGACAGACAGACACGTTCATTTTTATAGATATATAGATAATTAAATGAAAATTATGCATGTAAGAATATGAATATTTGAAGCAGCACACAAGCAAAACATTTGATATGAGTTAAGACAATAAACAAATATTAAAATTAAACAATTTTTTTAATCAAAATGATCTTTTTAAAATCAAAATGAATGTTTTTTTAATCGAAATGAACAATATTTTTTTAAAATCAAAATGAATATTTTTTTAATCAAAATGAATATTTTTTAATCAAAATGAACCACAATATTTTTAAATACAAATGAACCACAATATTTTTTCAAAATCAAAAACAATATTTTTAATGGGTTTGTATTACTGTACACATAGATTCGAAAAAGTTGCCAAAAACAAATATATAACAAATAAATGTTATCAAAGGCAAGATAAGTTACTTTTCTACCAAACTGGATTTAAACGGGTTTGTATTACTGTACACGTAGATTCGAAAAAGTTGTCAAAAAAGAAATATATAACAAATAAATGTTATCAAAGGCAAGATAAGTTACTTTTCTACCAAACTGGATATATTTTTCGTGTTTTTATTCAATGTAACTTGTTTATTCAGCTCGAAAACCATACAGTGTTTACCGATGTATTGGAAAATTCAAGATGGCGTCTTAGTCCCTCTTTAACACGGTAAGTTTGGGAAAAGGTGTTATAAATAAAAAAACTGAATAAAATACTGTTAAAAACTCGCTCAATATGTTACCGTGACATAGGTTGACATATATTCGGCGGGTTTTTAATAGTATTTTTCTAGTTTTTTATTTATAACACCTTTTCCCATACTTACCGTGTTAAAGAGGGAGTGAGGCGCCATCTTGAATTTTCCAATACATCGGTAAGCACCGTATGGTTTTCGAGCTGAATTTCTGGCCAAAAACTGATCACATCGATTTTCTCATATCTCAGTACCCTGTATATCAGATTTTGAGTCTGTAGACTAAAAAATTGACAGAGTTATTGCGTAGGGAAATGTACACAGACACACAAATACACAGACACGTTCACTTTTATAGATATATAGATAATATCAATTATTTATACAAACAGTATTTGACTAAACATTTTCAAACATATTTCGGTCAGAGCAATTGATAACTAGACCTCTTCCAGACAACGCCTTTTCTTTATGCATGCATTCAATAAACCGAGTCCAAAATGTTTGTTAAAACTATATCTCATAAAACAATTAAAATCACTTGAAATACGATTTTATCTTAACTAAGACTTTTATGCATTCATTCTTTTCTTTTTGTTTCTTTTTCTTTGTTTATTTACTCGGTAAGTTAGGATACATAACGCGCATCGAACCGACGTAAAAGTTAACACACGCATGCGCTTAAAGTAGATGTTTTACGCAAACACACACTCGTGCGTGTAGACGCCCGCAACAGCAGACAAAATATAAAAAATATTTTCAGATAATGCATATCAATTACTCTTCGGGCTTCACAGATGGACACAATTAAATATACATTACCTTTCGGATAACGAATAAATTGTGAAATATAAAACAGAATAATAAATAAAAAATAAACTATAAAAATAAGACAAGATATAATCAATAAAAATATAATATAATATAATATGATATGATATAATATAATATAATATAATATAATATAATATGATATAATATATGATTTCAAACAAAAACACGTCTTACTTTGTGAACTTCAAACATGTACACGTATGAATATCCATATTACCACTCACATAAGACTAAAAAGTAATACTAAAATAAAAGTTTAGATTTAAAATTCAAAATATATTACACAAATTTAAAAAAAAAATTCATTTTCTCAATATTCTGGATCCTAATCGGTACAGATAAAACGCCAATAATTAAATAAAATGTCGTTAGAAAAAGCTAATACATGCAGATTTCTTAACGCGCCCTGATATCATTGCCTAAATGAAACTTAACAAAAAAAAAAAAAAAAAAAAAAGAAAAAAAAAAGAAAACAAACAATCAAACAAACAAAAAACAAAACAAAAACAAAAAAAAAACTACGGAACGAAAATTAACTGTAAATACAGGTTACACATAAATCGATGAATGAAAAGAATTTTCATTTTATCCAATCAGATAGTGTAATATAATGTGATATGTTTACTTGTATTTCTGTATATTTTCTCGTCTTCATTCTCGTATACGATAGGCATATATAAGTTTTATGTGCATATATATATATATATATATATATATATATATATATATATATATATATATATATATATATATATATATATATATATACGTTTTATTTTTTATTACCGTATATTTCTGTTAAGTTACATTATTGTTTCGGCTACACAGCCGTTTTTTTGGCCGTCTGTAGCGTCCTCAGACTTTTACAGAAATGTTCGCTATTTTGGGGTGGAAGGGTGAATGAGGTCAGGGGGGTTTGCGAGGAGGGCGGAAGAGGAAGAGAGGAAGGGAACAAAGAGGGAAGGTGGGGGTGCGTTTGATATGTCGATAAATATTTTTTTTCAAGGTTTTTTTTACCATTTACTGATTATATATATATATATATATATATATATATATATATATATATAAATAATGAGTAAATAGTAAAAAAAACAAAACTTGAAAAAGGGCTCAATACTGCTGTAGAGCAAAATATCTTCTGTGAAGTCTGATGAAATTATCGGATCGTTAACACGATTCGGTAATCGAAGCATGTGTAACTAAGCAGATTAAAAACGCTAATAAAAGCATACACACACCCCCCCCCCCCCACACACACATATATATATATATATATATATATATATATATATATATATATATATATATATATATATATAGTGGCATTGTGTGTGTGCGAAAAGTTTCTACCAAATACTTCTGAATTTTTGATCTCCAGACTTGAAAATCGATATAGAGGATTTGGGTCTGTGGAAGAATTTCGATGTAGTTGTGAGCGAAAAAAAAAAAATATAGGTGCTAAGTGAGTAAAATTGAAAAGAAACAGTTGGATTGGAAAGGAGAATATCGAATACATTTCTGTGCATGCGTACATATAAATTTTTAGCTTGAAGTTGCTTAATTTTTAACCTTTTTTCTTTTTAAATCTATCTGTCGATAGCTCAAACGATAACAATTAAACAACTTCGGCTATTTGCTAAATGGTTTGCTTTCAATTCAAGCTGATTACACCCAAGTCTTATTTTATTAAAACTTTTGAAATTATTACTATATTACTCCATTTGCTGAGCCTCTACCTCAGCGGCGCCACCAAAACATTCCCAGAAGAGAATTAAGAACTATGAAACGCCCGAGTTCAGGCGAATACAACGATAATCTACAATGTTCACACGACCGGAAGTCATGAACATTGCATAGTCGCTAGTTTACTGCCTTAGTTATAATTTTATAGACAGTGCACACACACACACACACACACACACGCACACGCACACACACACACATATACATATATATACACTGTCGAGGTGAGAACAAAACGAAACAGATAACTAAAAAAATCGAAGAATAAAATAAGATAGAAACAACAAAAATCTAAAAAAAAAAAAAAAAATCAACGACTGTAAAACTAACCAATATGCCAATAAATAAACACTATTTATTCGTATGTTGAGTAGACTTGCAAACAATTTGATAATCTTTTTAAAATGTGTTTTTTAATGGGTGTATGAATTTAAGTGAAGTAATGAAAAAGCGGATGAAAAAAAAGTCTGAGGAAGAAGGAAATAGAAAACCTGAAGGGGGGTGGGGGGAAAGAAAAAGATAAAGTGGGGGGGGGAGAGAAGAGAAAGACAAAAGTGCAAAAGAAGAAACGAAAAAAAAAAAAAATAAAATAGTGAAAACAAGAGCGAAAGAAAAGAAAAAGAAAAAAGTACGAAAGAATAAAAAATCAAAAGAAAAAGAAAGAAAGAAGACAAGAAATAAGAAGACAAGAAATATAAAAGAATAGTAAAAACATCGAAATAACAACGAAAAAAAAAAAAAATCAAAGCAGTCCGAATGTTACTCAAAGCTTAAAAGAACGGTAAATCAGAAGGTGTGGGTGGGAAGACTGGAAAAGGGTGTAGAAGAGGAAAAATAGTAAAAAAAAACAAAACAAAAAAAAAACAGTGGCGTAGGACGATAAGGTGGGGTGGGTTCTTGAAATAGTCGAGACAGGTGTAAGGGTGGAGTCGGGTTATGGTTAGGGTTAGTCGGGTAGACGAGAAGGCGCGGTCAAAAAAGACATTTTTAGAGAAGAAAAAGGAATCAAAGCCAAATCGCCGAGAGAGAAGTCGTAAGCATGTTCTGAAATGATATTGTAAAAAGTCTTGTCTTTTCTTTTTTTTAATTTAAAAATTTTTTTTTTTTTGGGAAATATGATTTTTATCTCGGCGGGATGATGTGACGCAAAGTGTGATTTGAAAATCCAATACCATACAAGAAAAGCACACTGCCTCCTCTCCCCCCCTCTCCCCCTCTCTCTATCCCTCTCTCTCTCTATATATATATACACATATTTATATATATATATCATACACGCACACATATATACACACACATATATATACATGCAAACATACACACACACACACACACACACACACACACACATATATATATATATATATATATATATATATATATATATATATATATAGAGAGAGAGAGAGAGAGAGAGAGAGATAAATAGACAGCTCTATTCAGTATTTCCCGGTAACAGCCTTTCAGGCGATTAGAAGTTAACTAACCCTTTCTCTTAGGGTGAGAAGGCAAAGCCTTGGAAAAGGGACCCATATAACTGCACAGAATCAAGAACAGCCAACAGGGTTTAAGCCAAGGGAATATTTATTGTAAACAATTCATTGTATAAATGTGTGCGTGTGTGCGTGTGTTTGTGTGTGTGTGTGTGTGTGTGTGAGAGAGAGAGAGAGAGAGAGAGAGAGAGAGAGAGAGAGAGAGAGAGAGAGAGAGCAGATACTATTACTCCGAAGAGAAGACAGAGAGTGGATTGTGCAGCTCATTCATACGACGTAAGCCATATTGTATGACAGAGAAAAAAGTGAACCATGTTTTTGTTTAGTCTCAAGTGGTCATTCTCTCAAGTATAATCATTTTTTTTCGGGAGGAAGGTGTTGATTGCCGGTCGACCGAGGTGCTTGCACCAGGTAATGTCGCCAAGCCTTATCAGAGCAATTTTAGGAACATCATGATATTTCATTAGATCTCCTAAGCTTAATGATGATTCCGAGGCGCTCGTCGAGAAAAGTCAATTAACGATAATCACCGTATGAAGTGCCATTAATAAGTCATGACGGTCGAGTAAGTCCAGCGTTGCAAGGCAAATCTCCCCACTCTTCCCCACGGCGATAGGTTGGAAGAATGCAAATACGTCGAGAAGATCGGTGTACTTTGATCGCTTTCGGTCCTCCTCTCCATGGCTAGAGTTTGTAGCCAATTCCTTATAACATAAATTAGAGGAGATCGGGCATGTATTAGCATCAGATAAAAATATAAATTTGTATTAATCAGCATTTTTATTTCTTTTTTTAATTGCTCAATTCTGTTTGTTGGCAATGGTTTTTCAGTTTTTTCTAGAATCAGACATATATGTAAAATGCATGTGTAATTGAAAAGCTATGCCGGAGATATAAAGTAGCTATTTTTATAAAAAGTAAGTGCTCGATATATATCTATATATATATATATATATATATATATATATATATATATATATATATATATATATATATATATATATATATATATATGAATGGAAATGTATAAAAAAGAATACGAAAAGTATAAAAGCTTATAACTTTTCTTTATTCGTTTTCAATTGGTGACGTGCAGGAATACAAAATGATATTATGAAAAAAAAAAAATTAAAAAACTTTTTTTATAAGTACATAATTTTCGACCGATCCTTCAGTCTTCATCCGTATATATATAATAAAAAAGTCTTATACTCCAGGCTCTAAGTAATGTCGCCTCTGCACAACCGAAGCTATAACTATAATTACTTCCCCTCAAAGTAACAATATAATAAATTCTAAAAATGAACTGATCTCTTTCTGTAAACATAAGTCCAAATTTAATTATGGCACTTTTGAAATTACATAGTTATTACTTTTACCTTTTAGATAGATATATAATTTTTTTCTTTAACTTTATCGTCTTTCTACATACTTTCTTAATACTTTATAATTTAATAAACCTTTATTTTAATTTTTTATTTCTTCTTTGCTTGGCCGGTTGTTTATCTGCAATTTCTGTTTTAGTCTTTAAATATTCCTATCTATCTAATATATCAATCTACCCACATATCTTGTATGTATATTTACTTATATTTTACTATATGCATTTACTTACTTTCTTGCTTTTTCCTGAATTTGCAGATACCGGCCATCCTCTCCCCTTAAATAATTTTTATTTTTTATTTTATATCTTATTTTTTATTTTTTTTTATTTATTATTTATTTTCTATTTATTTATTAATTAATTAATAAATTAATTAATTTATTTTCCATTTAGTGTCTTTTAAAAACTCTTGCTGACATTTTCTTAAGTAATAACCTGTACATTTCTGTTGACCTATATTATTTTGCCCTATATTTTTTTTTCGCGTCTTTTAACATTTCCTGTCTGGGTCATTTTGACATTTCTTTTTCTATTTTCTATTTAATTCTATCACCATTTTTTTCCTCTTCTTCTTCCCTGATCTTTCTTATTTATATTTATGTCTCGGCAGTAGTGTGAAAAGCATATCTTATTTTTCTTTTATTAATATTATTGGAATTTTCCCCTTTTCCCTTGTACATATTTTTGTGAATTATTCCATGGATTTCGGCCTTTGGGTTATTTTGGACCATCTTCCAATTACGGGATTTTTTTGGATTTTACTTGTGCAAATGGAAATTCAATTAACTTTCTTGAAGTTATATTTTTGGATTTTACCGTCTTTGGATTATTTATCTTTAGCCAGACAATCTATTCACGTGTAATCACCTTTTTCTTCACCATATTCCCCATGCTTCACTTTTTTATTATCAAGTAAGATCTTTGACTTACTTGTTGTTTCATTAAATACTTTTGTATGCAAAATCCGATCCTGCATTTTGATAATTCCTACCCTCTGATGAGAAGGAAAGTATTTCTTCAAAACTCCGCGGATTAAGGACTATCCACTTATCAAGTGTCTCCTTTTCAGATTAAATATGTTTTTAACTCTTTCTCAAAGTGTTTTTTTTAACATGTTTTATTAACTGTTTGCTCGTATATATATATATATATATATATATATATATATATATATATAGATAGATAAATAGATAGTTAGCCTGGCGATTTCTTTTTAGTAGAAAGATGCAAACGTTTGTGTAATTCACTTGCTATAAATATGTGTTTGGCACTATTACATAATATAATATTACATAAATGCATAAATTACATAATACATTTACAGAATATTATGGTTTGTTCTTAAAATGAAAACACTATTTTTTTATGAAAAAATAATGTAACGTCTATTATATTAGTAAAAAGCGTAAATATACGTTGTATTTATGAACACAAATATCACGGTTTTAAGATATACGAAAATAATTTAAAAAAAAAACATGCGTTTTCATTATATTTATAACAATAATGTATAAAATTCGAGGACAGATCGACTTTTATAAAAAGAAAAAAAAAAGAATGTGAGGACAATGAATTTAGGAAGACTCCTTCCCGGAAAACTCGTTCCCGGAAAACTCGTCCCCGGAAAACTCGTCCATTTTTGCAAAGTAGGAAAAATAGTCCATTACTGAATAAATATCGATTGAAAATACATTTTATGACCGTTCTTTAAGGAAATCGTGTTTTTAAAATAGAATACACATCACATAATATTAAAAAAAACTATTTTTACCTGCTTACTATTGTTTTTAAAAATAAAATTGATTTTTCTAAGTGTTCATTTTCTACCTAGCTTTGTAAGTTCAACTTATTTGAAAGAGTTTATTAAATCAAAAAAAAAAGCAAGTAATGTCGAGTGTTACTTTTGAACAAAAAATGTCCGACATGAGAGGATCACGTTCTAGAAGTCTCAATAATCGTTAACAAATAGAAAATTAAAGGAAAATTCTGAGGTAGATATAGTTTTAAAACGAGCCCCCCCTCTCCAAAAGAAAATAAATTTGTATATTTCTTAGGTAATGTCTAAGATCACTGCTCGGAAAAAAAATCAAACTACCAGAAGTGGATAAGGTTGATTATGTAACGAAAACGTACGGAAGACACGAAAAACGAAACCATATATTTATAAAAAATACTTTGTTTTAAGATTTCTTATGTTATTACGAAACAAGCAAACAAACAAACAAGAAAACACTTCTTGTATTATCAAATAATAAAACAAATATTTTATTTGGAAAAAATAATTTAGTTTTAACACTTTCTGTGTTCACGAAACAACAAAAAGCACTTGTGCAGTATAGTAGTCGGCCATCTTTTCTTGGTGCGTTCACTAAACTCTCGCCAAATGGCGCTTCTCGGTCAAAAAACATTTGAATTATTAATTTGTTGTTAACCCTTCAAAGTTGCTTTAATTAAAAAATAAATTTTTCATTTAAATTATTTATTTGTTCGGAAAAACATCCCGAAACTATTTTACTTTATAAAAATCCAATGTTGCTTTCATTACAAAATTGTTTTATTAAATTATATTTTCTTACGCAGACTTTTAAATAAATGTTTTTACAATTATATTTTCATACATTTTTATACAATAAATGTGATTTTCAAATATTTTTCTGTTCAGAAAAAAACTTTGTTACTTTGTTACGCGTTATTTAACCTAGAAGAAATTGGAGTTATCGCCCCTAACATACAGACGTGCCCCTATATGATTTTTAAACAGAACATTTCTTATATTATCAAATTCTAAAACAAACATTTTATTCAAAATACTTCATTTAATTTTAATACTAACATAATAATTAAATAAATTATTTTATATAACAATTTAATATTTATGTTTTCCTTTTTGTTTTATAATAACAAGAAGTGTTTTCTTTTTTTGTTTTGTAATAACACAAGAATTGTTTAAACTAAATGAATCCTTCTGAATAAAATATTTGCTTTCTTTGATAATACATAAGTGTTTTTTTTCTTTTTTTTTTGTTTCGTAATAACATAAAAAGTGTTAAAACTAAAATATTTTTAAAAGTAAATACATGGTTTCGTTTTTCGTGTTTTAACTCCGTGCCTCCCTGATGAAATTTATTATTTTTTTAAACAAGAGTAAACACGTAAAAATAATTTTTAAAAATATTATGTGGGTGCGCCGTCGCGTTTAAAAACAATATCTCCTTACAGAACGGCCATAAAAGGAGTTTTCAATCGATATGTATTCAATAATGGACGTGTTTTCCTACCTAGCAAAAATTGGACGAGTTTTCCGGATACGAGTTTTTCGGGTACGAGTTTTCCGGGTACCCTTACACCAAAGACGGCCATAAAATGATCATTGTAATAGTAACTGAAAATCTGTAACAAATTGGTAAAAGTCTTTTATTATCGACAGTTTGACTGATTTTACTTGTTAGAACTTCAGACTATGACGTCTTTTTTCAGTGCAAGGGCCTGAATCTATATTTACGACAGCCACGATATGACACTTAGAAGAGAAGAAAGAGAGCATGTGCTGACCTGTTGTCAAGGGATCGTTGAAAAGGTGAGAGTAAACAAGAAAAAACAAGTCGGTAATAAACTGCAATCTGAAATGGGATTGGGGGTTGTTTTCCAATCCAATTCTCAAATTCACGCCATCGAGAGGAACAAGCATGCTTACTCGGCGTTTCCCGGAGTTATGGATAACAAAGTAGAAAAGTCAGTATTTAACTTTTACTCCCCAACACAGGAGATGGAACACTCTGACCTATAAAAGTGCTTGAGCAGCCTCATCGGCATTCACCGGTAGGAGCGCCTCGAGCAATTAGCAACGAACTTCCTTATTCTCAAAGAGAGAAGGTAAAGCCTGGAAAGATTGAAGTCCCTAGAACTACACAGAATCATACCAAAGCCCGACAGAAAAAAGGTCACCTATCTTAAATGGTCCAGAGTCTGTCGGAGTGATTGCCGAAGATACGTATTCGACATGGTATGAAAACCACAGTAGCCTTAAGATCAGGTGACTCCCTGGTTGAGAAGATTTGTAAAGTTTGTGATCAAACATCTTTCTTTTAAGATTTCTGTCTCTTTCTCATTCTCATCATCATCATTTTCTGACCGCAGTCGAGAAGATAATCTTTTCATATGGGTGTTAATGTGTGTGCACGTCACCAATACACACGTTCGAAAACAGGACTGACCTGATCTTCTACACACCTACAGCGCCTTTGTAGTCTCAAATGGTCACCCATATGGTGCTGGCCGGACTTAGCGTTGCTTAACTTCGTTTACCCGACGGGAACCGATGTGTCAATGTGATTGTGCTGTCTACACATCCCTAGCTAAGTTGTTTTTTGAGCAAATTTCTCCCCCTCGACCGTCGCCTTTCCTTTCTTATTGGCAACTGGTTCAATATAATCTATAATATAAATATCACCTGTCTGTTTAAATGTATGTATGTATGTATGTATGTATGTATGTATGTATGTATGTATGCCTTAAACTTTCGACATAGACGATGGATTTTCACAAGATTGGTATCGTTTTGAAGCTCGACCATTCGTCTTACAAATATCAAAAAATTGGCTAAAAAGATTGATTATTCACCCTAAGCTGGGCACTCTTCCACAAGGAGAGATCGCTTTTTTCGCCGATATTTTCGAAAGCCATCCTCTCTTTTCGATTGACTACCTTAATTTAAACCTTCGCCACTTCAGGTTTGGAGATGGACGCAACAGCAAAGACGTCACGTTTTTTTTCACGTTCTTTTTCTCCTTCGCGGTACATGTTCGAGCCTGCCTGCCTACTAACACTTTTTTGCTCAACACACACCCCCAAACCCTCGGGCAACGCCGGGCACCCAGGCTAGTAAAATAACAAGAAAAAGTAAAGAAAAAGTCATTAGCAGCTGACTAATTGAACTACTTTCATTGTTGCTTTTGGAACAAATATCAGTAAGAAAGAAATAAAGTTTTTTTCTGATATTTCTCCTATGAAATTTAATTTGTGTTAATCCTAAAGTAAGAATTTTTTTTTACCATAACTTGCTCGGAATCATACAGAATCTGACGATGCAATGCTTATAAGTTTACAGAGTGGAACAATAAAAATGTCGCCCCAAAGCAAAAAACAAAAAAACAAAAAAACACTACAGCTGTATTTTAAAACCTTTGTTGAAAAAATCAATTCAGGAAACTTGATGCAGAGCTGAAATCTATTCAATGTAACCGCTTTCAGCTTCAATCACCACCTCGATACGGGTCTGGAACTGACCAAAAGCGCCAGCGGGAGCTTGGCAAATACTCGGCTATCAGGCTGACTTTGGTGTTGTAGGAGGTGATGCTGGTGATGTTCTCGACGTATGACGAAACGAAGTGGTCCAGGGAATTCAGGTCGGAGGAGAAGGGGGCCAGTGAGTAAAGGATACAAAGTCGAAGAAATCCTTCTGAAGTCAAGCCCGGGTCTTTTTGAACTTGGAGATCGGCGCCGAATCCTGCTGTCCCACCAACGGCCTTTCAGTGGCCACCTGATTGCATCAGATCACTACATTCTTCAGCGCATCCAGGTACACTTTGGTGTTGACTTTCAAGCCGACTTCGAAGATGTGAGGTGGCATGATGTGGCCATCACTTGAAACTACACCATAGACAATAATCTTCGCCGGAGACTTTATTTTCATCACCCAGGGTACGTCCCTGTTATCCGGATTTGCATTTTGAGCAATGGTCCTGTTGTCATAACTTGGATCGGCCGAGAGCATGATTTGTACAGCGGCGCATCTCTGATCTCGCTCGTTGAACATTGAGTTATTTTCAAACATGATAGAAGGCTCCTATTGCGCTTGGGATTTGTACACACCTGGTAAACAAACAAACAAACAAACAAACAAACAAACAAAAACAACAAAAAGAAAAAGAAAATTGTTTTTCATCAAACAGAAATGGAATGTTGTCTTTTCTAGGGCGACAATTTTATCGTTCCACCCTATATTTTGAGTAGTTTTAGTGTTTAGTTGGACAAAGACGGAATCACATTTCTCTATTATATTTCTCTTTGTCAGTCAGTCTATCTGCTTGTTTTTATCCGTTCGTTACACTTCTCCTAGAAAAGCAGATCTGATTGAAATTTTGTGCAGTGAACAAAGTATTGTGGAAATCGTTCGATACACAAGTATTAATAGGGATTAATCACCACAACACCACATTTACTTTAGAAATTCTTTCGGAAAATAATTGGCCTATCTGGCTGAAATTTCCGATTGAACTTTGTTTGATAAGGTGCAGCGAACTCAGTATTATGATATCGGTTCGATTCACAAATAGGTATTATTATTATTATTATTATTATTATTATTATTATTAATAATAGCACAGTAGAACCCCGGGATACGGTATTAAAAATTCGTAACAAAATACAGTACAGTATATAATACACATGTATATAATCAAATAACATTATAAATAACACCGTAAGGCGAGGCAAATACCGTAATCAGAAGCCGGAAAAGCATTGTATTCCACATCGTAACCTGAATAAAAACGTATCCTAGATCCATCGTATTCCGGGGTTATAATGTATTTAATGCAAAAATGAGCACATGATTTTACCATATTCGACTATTAATTTGGCATAAAGCACTAAGTTATCAGTCAACATGTTATAACTTTTGCCCGTTTTTACTTGTAGTATTTATATAAGAAAAATATTTTTTTGATTAGCGAACATGGCCAAAGTTACTCGGGAGTAAATAGCTTAAAACTTAAAAATATCGAGGCTATTTTCAGCAAGTTTTATTACTTTCTTTACCTTATTTCTCTTTCTCTCCCTCTCTCGCTCTCTCTCACACACACATAGATTCAGGCGTATTATACGAAGTCGATTTTACTAATTATGAACGAAAAATTAAGGCACAACAAATGAACGACAAAGCACAACATCTGTTCCTGCTGATTCTTTATTCATCTGATATTTAGGTATTTAGATAATTATAACATGACAAATTTCTCATCCTGTTTATTTTTCGCTATAGTCTTTGTAAAAAATTAAACAAGTTTTTTTTTGTCAGACTGAGGAGAAATCTTTAAAAAAAATCCGAATCAAACATAAAAAAAGAATTTGTTTACTTTTTAAAATCGTAAATAATTTGTTTTAAGTAAATTTTTGCCAAAATAAAATGGCAATGAAATGTAAATATGTAAATTATTTAATTTCTCCAAATCTCGGCCCGTCAGTCTGAAAAAGAAATTGTTTATTTTTAAAAAGGTTGTTAACGAAAAAAACAAACAAACCCCCCAAACAGTCCAGCGAGATTAAAATCAGTTACATCTTGTTCTATATATTTCTCTATTTTTCCAAAATTGTCGCCTGTTATTAATCAAATTTAATTTAGTTTTGTAGGGAACGTCATACTTTCTGATATTGCCTTTCCCTCTACAAATATCTCTATATAAATAAAATGAACTCATTTTCCCCTCCGATTTTGACCTTAATAGAATTGAAAATCTATACATTTTATGCAGATGTACTATGCACAAACTGCATCACGATATCTGAGTTGTGTTATAGACAGATTACATATCCACTACCTCGCTGATCGGATCTTCCTATATTTTATCTGGTGAGAGTTCACTGCCAAAACCGGTTACGATCAATAGTAAAGTCTTCTCTTTCTAATAAATTTATACTTTCACCGCCACCCATTTACACCGTCCGTGACCATTCACAGGAGACAATTACGGACGAACACTGGGTTAGGTTTTCATAAATACTGGACTGCACTTTAGGTGAAACGCACCACGCTTACTTTTACGTTGATTAAAAATAAAAACCAAAACAAAATAAAAAACTACATTTTCTTACATTAAAATAAAAATTATAATACTTCAATTCCGTTTTATTTCGCGTTCTTCGGCAATTATAGCATCGTTTCTTTGAATTGTATTTTTTTGGTTCGTGTATCTTTCCTCTCTTTTTCTTTTTTCCGATCTTTCCATTTCTACAATTTCATTTCTTCTCTCTTTCCTCTTCTTTCGGCACGTTTAACATCGTTTCTTTTTCTTTTTATTTCTTTAATTATTTATTTTTTATAACTTTCCTCTGTTTCTGTTTTCACGATCTTTCCATTTCGTTTATTTATTACTTCTCTCTTTCTGTTTTTCCTCTTTCTTCGACAAGTTTAACATCGTTTCTTTCTTTGTAAAACAGCCGGACTTTTTTTTCACAAAAAAAAAAAAAAAAAAAAATTACAAGGATTTTTTTCCCTTTTCTTCCGTTTCTTTGCTCTTTGTTCGATGTCTTTCCAATCTTTTCTTTTTCTTTTTTTTATAAACATATCATAAATCATTTCTGTTACATTTCGCTTTGTTCGATGCCTTTCTCTCTATTTTCATCGTTTAATTCTTTTTTTTCAGTATTTTCCTTAGAAGCGACACTAGGAACCCATTTTTTCCCAATTCTTCTTCCTTTTTCTTTATTTTTTGGGGGTTGGAAACGTCCGTCTCACGTTCGTATATAACAAAATATTTCTTTGGGTAGATTTCGGGGTGCTAAAACCGCGGTGACGGAAATTCTACCATTACACCAAATCGAGCCACAGCAACGCATGCCAGGGTACAGCGAGTTTAAAATATTTCATTGTAAGTTTATTAATATACGAGCGGGGGGCGCCCGGTATTGCCGGTCGAAAACCACGCTTAAATATATTTTAATTTATGCAGATTCCGTATTTATTATGACAGAGCCAATTCTAGATTGAATATTATATATAGTACTGCTTTCGAAAGTTAAAAATGACTTTGGTGCCAAATTATTATTTGACATATTCGCTGTTTTGATATCCAGGTTTATTTTGGAGAAGCCTCTAATTATTTGCGCTTTTCGTATAAATTACCGTTAACAATATTCATGGAACAATATTTTTTATTTTTTTCGTCAGTTTTCTTTTAATTTGCGTTTAATTCGTTTATTTTGTTTTTTTAATACATTTTTTTGTATTTTATTTGCAGCTTCGGAAAAAAATTTAGTGCTTCAGCTGCGTTCCTGACATATAGATAAGAGAGATTTAAAATTAAACTAATTATAGCTATGATTGAATTTACGCATGCGTAAAACTAATAAAAATATGTCGGCAAGTTGAAATGAACATTTTGAATTTCAACTTGCGAACAGATTTATGTACGCGTTATTGGTCCAAAAACTATCCTTGGTGGATGATTATTATTTACTGTTAATTTCAGTGTTCATCGATTAAACACGCACATATACACGTTTTATTTCTATAGAAGTAGTTCTATTTGGAGGAACTGCTGGATTTTGATTTAAGAAAGTGCCTATATCATTCAAACAAGGTTGGTTGGTTGTTTTTGTTTTACGGCATATCAACCCTTTTCAGGTTATTTAATGCCGAATCCAATGATTTTGAAGATTTCTTTTTTAATAGTATATATATTTTTTTTTTTTCAAGTCGGTTTCTATTCAACCCATAGTTGGGACCCTAACAGATATTACCACTCCGGGTCAGAGTGACCTGGGAGCAATGGCAATTAAAGAGTGGCGCCACACTCCCCAAAGCCCGCAAGCTGGGGCCTCACCATCGGATATAGTTTAAGGTCATATCCAGGACCTCAAACAAGGTAGTGTTTGAATATATGGTTTAGTGGTAGTTTTAGTCACTTAGAATTTCCGACCAAATTTCAAACAACTATTACAGTTTATAGATTATCTTCTCAACTATATTGTGAAAAAAAAAATCCAATTCTCGTTCAGTAAAATAAAATTTACTAGTGTTCAAAATCATAAAAACGCAAGGAAGTGAGCGACGGTTTTTATGACTGGTTTCCATAACAACCACGCCGCTTCAGCGACTATTATTGCTACCAATTCACCGCTCTCGCGAAAAGAGATGTAACAAGTGAAACAGAGAGCATGATAGAATGAAAGGGAGATAATTGGGGGATTTTATTGAAAGCAGACGAGTGCCGTACATTGTTATTACATATGTGTATGTTAACTTTATGGGGGCAAAAAATAAGACTGAAATTAAACAAAGAACAAGTGAATTTACTGGAAGCCTGGAAAAATCATGGATTACAATAGAAAAGTAATATGATTAAGCTTAAACATGGAAAAGTAAAAGACTAGTTATTAAAACTGGAAAAGAAAAGAACAAGATATTCTAGTAAAAGATATAATAAATTTATAATTTAAAATATAGCAGCTTTAAGAATTTAAAATTCAATTTTAAAATTCAATTCATAACATTATATCAATTCTTAATGACGCAATATTTTAAGTTATAAATTTATCATATTTTTACTAAAATATCTTGTCCTTTTCTTTTCCAGTTTTAACAAATAGTCCTTTACTTTTCCATGTTTAAGCTTAACCATATTACTTTACATGCTCACATGTTTCTATTGTAATTTTTAATGGTTTGGTTAGAGTTAAAAAAATGTTTTATTTAATATATTTGATAGGAGAGGTGAAAAGTTACAAAGTTGTTTTATTTGATTTATTTTGTATTATTTTTTTAAATTGGAGGTTCCAGATTTAGGAGACAATCTGTGCGGTCGCTAGATTTGTTCTAAAGAGATGTCTGTATTTGAGATGGTTGTCATTTCGAGATTTGCCAGATTTTGAATGCTGGATTGACGATTTTGGGGTTGTCTAATTTAGAGGGTTGACGCATTTTGGATTGCGCATCATACTCTGAATAGCTGCTTTTATTCGTAGCTAGTTAACTTACCTGTTGTTCTTCAAGATTTTTTTTTGTTTTTTTAGGAGGTTCGCGCTAGCGTTAATTATTATTTTTGACGTATTCCCTGTTTTGACGTCCGGGTTTATTTTGATAGAAACCCCTAATTATCTGCGCGTTTTGTGTAAATAATCGCTAGAAAATTCATGGGAACAATATTTTTACGCTTTCGTTTTTCCTCAATTTTCTTTTAATTTGCATTTTATTCGTTTATTTCCGGCTTCGTTTTTTTTTTTTTTTTTAAAATCTTTTACATTTTCTATACTTTATTTGCAGCCCCCCATCCTTTTTTCTTACATCGATGTTATTTATTATTCATGCTAGATTTGCAAATTTAGCCTTTTTTTTCGAGGAGGATAATTGTTATCGAGGCGAACTGTAGAATCGGCCATCCGATTTGATACCATCAACTTTTCTAAAATTAAATCAACTTTATTTTACAATTTCATTAATACAGGAGCACAAGAATGTAAGGTAAGTTGTTTCGGTATATGTCTTTTGCATGGGAGTCACCACTTATCACAGCATGAAGGCCACTCGAGGATAAGGATTAATAAGTGTACGGTTGTCACTGAGACAACAACGTATTAATAGTTAATAATGGAAATAGGGTAGAAATGGATTATTTAGGTGTGCGCTCAACAAGAACTTGTTAACATTGGACTTGAAGACGAAGATATTGTAGTCAGCTGGAAAGTAAGCCAGCGGAGCAGAGTTCCACGGGCGGGCAGTTCTAGGAAAGAAGCTTTTTTTAATGGAATATGTGCTTACATTTAGGTTCAGATAGGAAGTGGTGAAATTGTTGCTATTTGTTGTAGCTAAAGTGTTTTTGTAAAAGTTTGGCAAGGGGGGTGGCATAGATTGAAGCTTAGACGAGTACTTGCCGTTAAAATGATGATAAAGAAGAGACAGAAAAGAGGTTGCAGGGAAGAAAAAAGGACATCACCTACTAGGTTTCGAAGCCGGTTTTGAACTTTGTCAAGGCAGGATAGGTTCTCCGAGCAGCTCCCCACCCAGATATCGCAACAGTACTTTATTTTAGGATATAGGTAGATTGTTTTTGCTGAGGTGGTTGACAATTTCTCTATTTAACGCAGATTCAAGCAACTTACTCATGACACACAGAAGATTAATTGGTCAATACTGAGATGCAGAAGGTCGGTTTTCAGCTTTTCAAATATGAGGAAAGGTAATGAGGTTTTCGAAGGTGTTGGGAAGCATTTTGCCTTTCGGCACCGATTGAACAGCTTTGCAAAAATGAAGCTAGTTCTGATTGCAGCTTTTTGAGTCCTATGACTCCCGATATAGTGATATTACTCAGATTATTTGCAGTCTTTGGAGGAAATTCGGAGGGAAGGAGACCGTAATCGCATAGAATTGAGTGTGCTGCAAATTGTTTGGCAAAGAGTTTGGTTTTGCCAGATGCTGACGAAATCACCTCATCTAGATCTAAAGTTAAGAGAGCTAGATCATCAACTCTTACTAGGGTTTTAGATATAAACACATACGTATTATATGGATTCTTTGGTCTCATTGTGAGTTCTTTTTTTTCAATAAAATTTCAAGATTAAGTCTGGGGACATTAGCCTAAGATTACGACATCTGCATAGGAATGTAAGGTAGTTAGGCATTCTTGCCAGTTTTTTGGTAGAGCCTTTCGAGATTTTTCCACTTTTGTATTAATTTGGGGTCTGTATTGATCTCTCATGCAATCAATGCTGAGTACATAATCTATCCTACATGAATATTATTAAATGTAACAAAGCTAGGAAAAAACGGATACTTATGCAGTATGAGGAACGTTCTATTGTTGGAATCGTCCGGACGGTTTACAGAAAACACCGCAAAGTGCCTAAACGCTGAGCGCTTTAACCCAGCTAAAAAAAAAATCATAAAGAAAATATTTGTTTGCTATCATTGGTTTATTCTCTCTCTCTCTCTCTCTCTCTCTCTCTCTCTCTTTATATATATATATATACACATACATACATACATATATATATGTATATATATAACGTTTTCTCTCTCTATATATAGTTTTCTTTAAATATACAACGTTAATAAGGAGAGATATACAAGAATTTACTCATTTTAGGAAAGCCTTCATTTTATTGGTCACAACATTGCGTACAATTGTTTCAGCCCTCGGTGTTGGCATATAAGAATATAACTGCTCAACAAATTATAATTTACATTACATTGGGCTTCATCAGCGTATAGAAAAAACAATATTACAACAGTCTCACATCCCAAGAATAGGCTCTTTCTAGTTAATACAGTGGATATTCATCTTTGTATCAAGAACATATAAAGTTTCAGTAAAGTATTGATGTCTAATTCTTCAATTGTTTTTCCTTTCGTGCGACTGTTTTCGTTACATACTACTAATAGATAAAAGTTTGTCTCATTTCAATAGTACCACAATTCACCTTTTGTGTCCTCGAGCAGTAAACGGAAATCCTTTAAGACTAAGGAAATTTATTTATTGTTGTCCTAATCCAGCATGCTCCTTTTCAATGAGCCGGAGTTTACCAACAAAAAATGATCTTGTGTCTAACTCTGCCCTCGCGAGGAGGCAAGTATATAGAATCATTATTTGGACAAGAACTGATAACGATAAAAATAGATTATGTGATAGAGAGGTACATTTTGTAGAGACACATGTAAAAAAAAAGAAATACGAGCTTAAGTGGATAGCAAGGATGCTGGCTCTATATTGGAATAACACAGATTCTGGAGATAATGAACAGCGATCATATTGCCAACAGACACTGATGAGTAGTTATTAATAGACCAGTAAAAGCATCTGTCTACGCATCGTAACAGATCCTTGCATTTATCTTAATGAAGATACGACATGGATCACATCTATATACTACCAAAACTCGATGGATTTTGTTATCTTGTTCCTATTTACTTATCTCTCCCCATGAGGTCGGTTTTTTAATGTATAGAATATTTACCTCTTCCCCAAAAAGGGGCACTCTAAATTGGAACAACAATAAAAATTGCCTAAGTCTAAATGGGTGTCTCCCTCACTGACCGAGGACAGAACAGGCCAAGTGCAGTACCAAAGACAGATATCGCACCCTGCTCCTATTCCAAAGGCCAAAGATGTTATGTTGCTTGCATCAACGGACACACTGAGTGACGTCATAAAAGACGGATCACGTGAATAGTGTGAATGATAATGAAGAGAGAGAGAGAGAGAGAGAGAGAGAGAGAGAGAGAGAGAGAGTGTGTGTGTGAAAGAGAGAGAGAGAGAGAGAGTGTGTGTGTGTGTGTGAAAGAGAGAGAGAGAGAGAGAGAGAGAGAGAGAGAGAGAGAGAGAGAGAGAGAGAGAGAGAGAGAGAGAGAGAGGGAGTGATAAAACAAAAAACAAAAAACAAACAAACAAACAAACAAAGCAAGAAAAGTCCCGGAACAGGTAAAATTAACAGAACATCCTTATGAAGATCTAATGCTACCAAACCATGTGACTAGAATTCTTATTCCAATTTTAATCATGATCTATTACATGAAAATCGAAAGTAAGCCTTGAGTTTAATTTTACAAGCCTCGTAACTTTCGCTTCCTTTTTTTTGTCTTTTAATCCTCATATTCCATGAACGATATTTCTGGTAAAGAGGTAAGAATTGCTGTTTTCGCGGTTGGAATATATCTATATAACTTATTGACTAATTTTTTTTTTACCTTAAAGAAAGTGGTATTTTCAGCCTCTTAGATTCATGCCCTGTCTCGAGGTATTTCAATAAAAATTGATACTCAAAAATGTCTACAATTTAATGTTTAAACTTAAACTGTTTTAAAAATCAAATTGAAATTCAGACAATCTTATCTAATTCGTGTGTAATGACCATGGATCAAATTTAATGCAATTGTGAAATATTTGAATTTTAAAATGGGAAATTGACCCCATAAAATCCCTTTAAAATACTCTAAATAAACTGAAATCTATGGGAATATTTATTAATAAATGTCTAATTGTTAAAATTTTACAAAAAAAATCGGAGTTAACTGATTTTTTAACGAATGGACTTCCACTCTTGTTAACAACCCCGTGGCACCAAACTAAATTAAACTAAATATAGAGCACATTATGACCTTAACGTTTAACAAGTTTGTTTAAAAATTCATAATGACCGGTTAATTAGTTTAGGAGTGAATCCTGTGAATACAAATTTATAAGCATATCCACACACACACATATATATATATATAATATATATATATATATATATATATATATATATATATATATATATATATATATATATATATATATATATAAGTATGTATATATATATATAAGTAAAGGCTTATATAACTAAAGATCGCTTGAAAATGAACGTTATAAAATGCATTTTATTTTTTTATTTTTGGTCCCTCGACAAAAGGAAGGTGGAGCTGTAAAGTCACCCTCGTAGTTCGTCTGTTCGCACTTTTCTTTGGAATTTAAAAAAAATTTGCACAAACATTAAACATGATATGAGTAAAAATGTAACAGAACGGATTTTTCGGGAAAACTCTAGTTGCCCCCCCTCCTATGGGTACTTTCGGGTTAAAATGGCTAAAATTTACATTTTTTTGATTATTAATGCATTGGATTTGTATAAAACTTTCTGAAAAGTTGTAACTAACGGATTTCTATATAATTTTGTTTGTCTATACTTCCCGATAACTCTTGGGTGTGTTCCAGGGGCTCTTTTAGGGCTTCTTAAGGACATACAACATGGTTTCCGTTCTGCCAGATCTACAGCAGATGTGATAACGGTTATATCTCATAGGATGAATGAATCTCTCGACAAAGGCTTCCTTTCTAAGGCAATTGCTCTTGACATATCAAAGGCCTTCGATAAGGTATGGCATAAAGGCCTACTTCACAAGATTTCCAGCTACGGTATAACAGGAAATGTTTTCTCAATTATTAAATCACTTCTCTCTGATAGGCTTATAAGAGTAGTGGTTGATGGGCAGAAATCAGAGGCCCACAGCATTAATGCTAGAGTCCCTCAGGGGTCCATCCTGGCCCAACTCTCTTCCTGATCTACATCAATGATCTCTCAAAACACATACTTCTCTTCCAAAAACGAACACGCTCTGATGAAAGCCGTGGATGTAAAATGGTCCAGATCAGTTAAATTGCTACTCACCCCACGTTGTCAAAGATTTAGAGAGTAAATCGCCCGGCATTAGTTATCAGAGTTTTAGCACTGAGGAGTAAAGTTCACTTTCAAGCACGAAAAATAAATAATTCGACGGCTGTTCATTTTTTTTTAAGAAAAAAATATTCTAAATAATAATTACAATGCTACATGTGTGTAGAAAAAGAAATAAAATCCAAAACCGAAACATTTAACTTTCTGGCGGTATTCGCTACCATCTGAACTAACGACACATGCATATCAAAACTTGACAAATTAACGCATTTAAACGTATAAATGTACATTTGCGTATGTGTAGAGCATACACATCACGTCGAACTACGCATGTCAAGTTCCAACTTTTCAATTTTAACCTCTTAACAGCTATTTATAGGCTAAAAGCCAAACCCTTTTTGTTACATACGTTCGAATACCTCATATATTAAGTTTCAAGTCTGTAGACCATACATTGACAGAGTAGTTTGGTAGAGATCGTTCCACCGATAGATTTACTCTAAACATAACTCTAAATGCTATATAATTATGCACAATATAGAAAATACGCACAAATGAAATTGTGCGTAATCGTGAAATGAAACTACACATTCAATAAGAAAACAGAAAAAAATAAAAAGAATAGTGAATTAATAAAAGTTTGTTTTTAAAGGAACGTTCAAATTAGTTCTCCTTTCTTGGGTCGCTGCCATATTTCCGACTAAGTATACAACGATATTGTATTTACTTTTAAAATAGAAAAATAGGGTTTTAATATCAACGTCAGTGCGACAAGTAACTTAATTTTATATATGTACAGATAGATAGATTGATAGATAGATAGATGAATACAAGCTCGTCGTTTAAGAATAGATTATATCTAAGAATATACGGCATAATCGCGTTGACACTGGTTCTCGTCAGATCACCGAAGTCAAGCAACGTCAAGCCTGGTTAGTATCAGATGGGTGACGATTTGGGAATTCTAGGCACTGTATGAGCTCTCCGCTTATCTCGGCATTTGTTTCCAGTCGTCCTGTACACACTTCACTAGCCACTGGTATTAAGCAATGTCGACCAAGGAGAGGTGTGGTTGGAGATTGCGCACCTACAGTCACAAAAATTTCACACGCAGGCACCCCTTCAGAGGTATCCATAGTCTGTCAAAGACTGAAGGAGCCCTGACATCTAAGAATTCGTTTTGTTTCCATTATTTGTCGTTGCGAGTCTTTTCAGAAGCCAGCCGAACTTCAAAGCACGAATTTAAGAACAAGTTAGATCGTTTTGTTGCCGTTATTCGTCGTTACGATATTTTTCGGAAATCATTTAAACTTGAAGGCATTTCGTTCAAGGACAAGTTAGATTAGGTATGCAGAGTTTCGGTTAAAAAGTCATTAATGAAAGAGTTAAACTACGTTCGTAAAGCATCAACTTTGAAACACTGTTATTATTGATGGGCTGGGTATTCTAGTTCTTTAATAGAATGTGTACTTTTCTTTTCTTGGTAATAAAAAGAGCGAACGAGAAAAAAAAAAAACCAAATGCAAAAAACAAAAACAAAACAAAACAAGAAACAAAACAAAACAAAAACGGGTTGTGATTTAAGGTGGATATGAGGCATGTCAAATACTTCAAACAATAACAAGATCACCATCATCAGCAGCAGTGAAGTGTCTATTTTAGATGTCGGCCATCTTTTTTTGTTGTTGTTAACTTTGGAAAAGTGACAGACCAATAGACATTTAAATTGCTTCCTTTTTGTGGGGAAAGACGAGATGTTAGAAGTTTTGGATCTTTTTTTCCTTCTGTTTAGCCTACGTGTTTTCTTTTTACGCAATCATGAAGACGAGGATGAAGTATGTTAATGCAGTTAAAGTGGGGAAGGAGAGACATGGCGGAAGTTACGTTTTCACGAGGAAGGCAGGGCGATTGCAATTGCGGGTGTGGGGGTTAAAGGGTTAGGAACGATTCATTACTTGTTTTATCGCTTAATTACATATCATCACCTTTACTTAGTCGTTACCTTGTGTCTAATTAATAAAATGCTTCTTTCTTGCTGGTGTGTATCTTATTACCTGAATTGACCTTTATACATGGATAACTTGTCCTTGCGCGCCCATCGTAACTTAGGTACAATTTATGATTGCTCATAACATAGTCAGGAGTCCACGATATAACAAACTACACCCAGTGTTTAAAAACACATTTAAGAACTTTAGCAGTACTTAGTAACTGTAGAAGATCTGTTTCTTCAACAGCAACAGGAGAAGTTGGCTATGTGGTTAACGACATGGACAGACAACCTGTGCCAAGTTCGAATGCAGTTCGTTCCACAGAAACACTTTCACTTAGGAATGTTGGCAACTTCACATGGCCCCTTGCATTAGTAACCGATGTCTTTCTAAAAAGAATTCTAGCTAGAAAGATATCTGGAAACGAATGCCAACACTAATCATCTCGTTCATACGAAATGAATGAATGATGCTCAATAACAGCAGCCTCACCTACCGATTCTCTTTTGGACAAAATCTCCAAGCAGAGAAGCGAGTACCGTTACTTCCAAACACTGTGCGTAGTATAAAAACCAAAAAGCAGTCTTTTTCTCTCTTTTTATCTTTTCAGTTTACTTCACACAATCAGTGCACGCGAGTACGACCCTCACAAAATAGCCTCGGCACACTGAAAACGCAACGAAAGAACCACAAACTACTAAAAGAAGTACCAACTGTATATAAACCGCTGATAGAAGAAAACAAATAAATTATAATACATAGACACACATACACAGACACACATACACACATTATATATCTATCTATATATCTATAAAAGTGAACGTGTCTGTCTGTGTGTCTATCTGTGTGTTTGTGTACATTTCCCTACGCAATAACTCTGTCAATTGTAAGTCTATACACTTGAAATTTGATATACAGGGTACTGAGATTTGGGATTAATCTTTGTGATCCGTTTATGGCTATAAATTTGGCTATTAAGATGTCAAGGTTCAACGATTTGACTTTTGAGAACTCTACCAAACTCCTCCACTAATTCTGGGTCTAAACAATTGAAATTTTAGATATAGGTTCCTTGGACATGGATCTAACTTAATAACTTGATTAGAGCCCAAAACAATAAATGTTAAGGGGACATAATAGGGGTCAAAATTAAAAAAAAATGACCTCTGTGGTCTCTACCAAATTACTCAGACAATTTCTGGTCTAAACATTTGAAATTTTACATAAAGGATATTCAGAGATATGGCAAGCTTTTTAATCGGTGTGGGTCGAAAAATTTGAGCTACCAATATATAAATGTATGTATGTATGTATGTATGTTTGCATGTCTGCCTAAAACTTTCGATAGAGGCGACAGATTCTTACAAGATCAGTATTGTTTTGAAGTTCGACTTTTCATGCGACAACTATCGAAAAATTGGCTAAAAACATTAATATCTTCACCTTCAACTGGGAACTTTTTTCGCCGATATTTTTGAAAGTTATCCCCTCTTTTCGATTGTCTAGCCTTAATTAAAACCTGCGTCACTTCTGGTTTGGCGGTGGTCGTAACAGTAAAAGACGTCACGTTTTTTTCCCATTCTTTTCCTCCTTCGCAGTACGGGTTCGAGTCTGCCTTCCTACTAACACTTTTTTTTTGCTCAACATACACATCCAAGCACCCCGGCAACGCCGGGCTGAAAGTGTAGTATATCTATAAAAGTGAAAGTGTCTGCCTGTGTGTCTGTGTGTCACTGTACATTTTCCTACCAAATAACTACGAAATTTGGCATAGGGGTATTGAGATTTGAGAAAATCGTTTTAATCGGGTTTCGGCCAGAAATTTGACTGTTAAGGGGTCAAACTTCAACGATTTAACCTTTGAGAACTCTACCAAACGTCTCCGCCAATTTTGTGTCTAAAGACTTGAAATTTTAGATATAGATTACTTGGACAGGGATCTAACTTGATAATTCTATTTGAGCTCAAAACAATAAATGCTAAGGGGTCAAAATTGGGGTCAAAGTTAAAAAAATGACATCTGCGGTCTCTACCAACTTTCTCGATGGTTGTTAAGGAAGATTATTATATAGAAAGGAATTACCGTACATATTCACACTTTTTAATATATACATAGGCATGCAAATTTGGCTGTTAAGAGGTCAAAGTTCAACGATTTGACCTTTGAGAACTCTACCAAACTTGTCCGCCAATTTTCGGTATAAACAATTGAAATTTTAGATATAGGTTGCTTCGACAATTTTAAGCTACCAATATATAAATCTATGTATGTTTACATGTCTGCCTAAAACTTTCGATAGAGGCGACGGATTTTCACAAGATCAGTATCGTTTTGAAGCTCGACCCTTCAGACGACAAATACCGAAGAATTGGCTAAAAACATTAATTTCTTCACCCTCAACTGGGCACTTTTCTACAGGGAGGGGTCGCTTTTTTCGCCGATATTTTCGAAAGTAAACCCCTCTTTTCGATTGTCTAGCATTAATTTAAATCTACATCACTTCCGGTTTGGAGGTGGTCGTAACAGCAAAGACCTCACGTTTTTTCCCGTTCTTTTCCTCCTTGGCGGTACGGGTTCGACACTGTCTTCCTACTACCACTTTTTTTTGCTCAACAAACACATCCAAACATCCGAGCAACGCCGGGTACCCATGCTATTATATATATATATATATATATATATATATATATATATATATATATATATATATATATATGGCAACAGCAAAGATGCCGATAAAATATTCGATGTTTATTTGATCGAAATACTTCATACAGATTGGTTAATTCTATAGCATATACTATCGGGCTTCAACCAATAGTAGAGAGTCACCTCTGGGATGCAGCACCTGTCGGATTTGATTATATAAGTGTTAACTTAAACGTTGTCGCCAGTGAGATGCCGTGAGAAACTCAACTTGCCACAGAAACACTTGTCAGTTATAACACGACTACAAAGATTTCTCGCAAGCAAATAAATTCTGGCTGTAGAATATCGACAAACAACATAAGTTAATTCGGTTTCTCTCTTTTTCGTTCCTTCTCTCTGTTTATTTACTTAATTATGTCTCTTATTTGATTTTTTTAAAGAAGTTGGTAATAATTGTTTGCTGGATTGTTAATAATGTGTATGATATTGAACACAAAAAAGCAAATATTGTTTCAAAACAAAGCCTGGAAAAATCATGGACTACATGGAAAAATGCGAGTCCTTTTAATTTTCTAAGCTTAATCTTAACCATATTACTTTTCATGCCCGGATTTGTCTATGTAATATATATTACACTTCATGCTTTATTTCGTAATTGTTACATAAGGTTAGTTTTAATCATTTGTTTGGGAAACAAAAGCAACGGCCTTTTATTCCCGTAATAAAATTTTATAAAATTAATTTGCTTCCCGAGTCTAGTTATTTTTTGTTGCACCTTTGTCTTTTTCATTTTTTTTTTTTACTTCCATTTAATGTTTTCAGAGAAGGAATTTGATGAACAAATCAATTTTTTCTCTCATTTCCTTTTTGTTTGCCTATGTCTTAAACTGTTTAAGACATTACACTATTGAGTTTCTCACTCTTTGTATAGACTCGTTCAACTGTTTTGTTCTTAACTCTTTATAAATGTAATTTATTTTATCGAGACGTAAATAAAGTTTATATATATATATATATATATATATATATATATATATATATTCTTCAGAATGTGAGAATATATAATTATTTTCACAGCCAGACAACGTCGCAGCTCACAAGAGCCATCGAGTCTAAGACTTCCAGTTTGTTGGCTGTCATGGCTCTTGTGAGCTGCGACGTTGTTTGGCTGTTAAAATAATTATATATTCTCTCACATTCTGAAGAATATATATATATATATATATATATATATATATATATATATATATATATTTGTGAACAGACTTTGTGAATACTTTTGATAAAGCTCTCATTTTCTACAGATATACCATAAACGACTAGACTCTAAAGCCGGTATATAATGCCGTTAACGATTTTCAATTTTCAACCGAAGAAATTTTATTCACTAGTGATAAATTACAAATACGCATGCGCACAATGTACCTTTTTATTTACCTTAACTGGATCAAGTTTAGTTTTGCCCCATCAGGCGTGTTCTTTTTGGGGGAGGGGAAGCTGGATATCACTACAGGAAATAGCAAACTTGCCTCTAACTTTGTCCTCGTGGGGAGACAAGTATATAGGGACAATATCAAATAATTACAAATTACAAATGATGCAATTATCTATGGTGTGTGTATATACGAGAGACCGTTTTCGTATTGTATATGTTTATGCGTAGGTCTGTGTGTGCGCATCTAGAAACTTGAAATTAGAAAACGGAAACTTTACTTCCAGCTATGAAATGCGACGTCATTCAAACATACAAAGAAGAGATTTTAAATTTTAAGCAGACTATCCGTGACCAGTTAAGTCAGTATTTGTTATTTCTATTATTAAATATATCTATTTCCACCCGCCTCTCTTTCCTTATATCTCTTCCGAGTATTATTATGCGGTAAGAGTTTGTGGCCATTGTTTAGTACCATTCCCAACCTTCATCAATGATCTCCCAAATCGCATTCTAAGATCATTCGTAGATATTTATGCTAACGAAAGTATCATCTATGGCAGCACTTCAAAGGCCGATAATTACCAAGATCTCTCTGATTTTCACTTGATCTTGAGCACCTGATGCAATAAGGAAAGAGGTGACTGATTAATTTTAATGCATCTAAAACCAAGCTCGTACGCCTCCATTAACCCTCTTTCTGACACCAATTGAAATGAATGGTTCTCGTCTTGGGAAGGCTCCATGTTTTGACAAGTTTCTGGGTCTGACCTTCATTCCTGACCTGAAATGGAACACGTATATCAAATCCATTGCCAAGATTGCTGCAAAAAATGCTTGGATCGTTCAAACGCTCCAGTAAATATCTCACTGCCGATGCAATCTCTACTTGTATAAGAGCCAAGTACGTCCTATGATAGAGTATTGTTGCCACATCTGAGCAAAAGCTGCTCGAAGAAACCTATCCTGCCTTGACAGAGTTCAAAATAGTCTTCTTAGCCCAGTAGTGGATTGCCCTTTTCTCTTCGCTGCAAGTTTTTTTCCCACAGAAGAGACGTTGCGAGCCTGTCTTTGCTTTACCGTTATTTTCATGGCAAGTACTCGTCTGACTTCCAATCTATGGTTCCTACCTTGCCAAACTTTCACGGAAAACACTCGTCTAGTTGAACCCACTATCAATAATTTTCCTCACTCTCTATCTGTCTAAACTTAAACTTAGATTCCATGAACAAAGCTTCTTTCTTAGAACTGAAAGCCTGTGGAACTCTTTTCCGTTTGCCTGCTTTCCAGATGACTACAATATGGTCGTCTTCAAATCCAACGCAAACAAGGTCCTGCTGAGCCGTCCTCTTAAGTAATCCATTTTACCACATTTCCATTACTAACGATTACTACGGTATTAATCTCTATCCTCGAGTGGCCTCTGGGCATTGATAACCGGTGACTTATGTGTAAAAACAAAAAAGTCAGTAATGATGTCTGATTATTTTTATGAAACTAATTTATACCCTCTTTTTTGGTAACTATTGTCACAATTTCTACCTTTACATAGCTTTTATCGCTTCATAGCTATGGAAAGAAATAAACAACTAATTTGTGAATTCTTGCGGAAAAATGCGCTACTTAGTATTTGTATGAAAGAGTGAGTAACACAAGGAATGTATTTAAGTATTGTTTTTATTTGCAAAAAAAAAAAAAAATTAAAAAAAAACATTAGAAATTATGATTTTAAGTAAAAATAATTCGCTTTAAACAAACACACCTTATGTTTATTTCTTTGCAGTTTCTAAGAACAATAGTCACATAGTTTAGTTTACTATCTTATGTTAATTTCTTTGAATTTATAAAACACATACCAGTTAAAAAATCATTTAGAAATTAAAACTCGAGTATCATAAAAAAACTACTGCCTTAGCAATATGTACTCCACCTATTCCTTTTTGTCAACCAATCAAACAACATAATAGTGCATAACGCTTTAATAGTATACACATATTATACATACATACATGCATACATACATACATACATACATACATACATACATACATACATACTGTTAAATGTTTTTGACTCCTAATGATTTCGACGATCGTTTTTATAACAACAAGTTATAATAACCAACGAATGAAAAGCTTCCAAAGTTACTATAAAAATTGTCGAATTTTGGATTCAATCAGTTCGCCGTTGTCTACGTCACGAACCTACATTTGATTCTCCGCCGCCACTTTTGTTACTGCCACTTACTTAACACTCAGTATCGGAACTACACTGATTCTTCACCGCCATCTTTGTTCAACATAATGTCTCAAAACTTAACAGGTTATGCGCCCATCCATCGTTTTTTTTTTGACTTCGGAATCTAAATTCGAATTGTGACAGGTAAAATTTCTGGGGTATCTAAGGATTTGGAAACTGCACAAAGTGATACAATCCCCAACAGAGAATCGTAACGACTCCGAATTTCTCGAAAAGAACGTGACTGTTTTTGCAGAACTGATTTAATGCTTAGACGATAAAAGTCTGTCTCTGATTATAAGAAATGCATTGGATGATGGAGGAAAAGCATTAAACATATTAAGAGAGCATTATTTATCAAAAGGTAAACCGAAAATTATATCACTATATATAGAACTAACGTCTCTGAAACGTAACGAGGATGAAACTATTACCGACTACGTTATAAGGGCAGAAACAACTGCCAATGCCTTAAAACTCTCAGGTGAAATAATAAGTGATAGCTTGTTGATATCAATGACCCTCAAGAGACTTTCAGCCGATTTTAAACCACTTACAACTGTTATAACGCAAAAAGACAAACCCATAAATTTCAGTGAATTTAAAGTGGCATTGCGCAGTTACGAAGAGACGAATCGGATGCTCGTGGACAATAATAACCCCAGCAATATCCTGAAGTTCAAAAATGCTTCTCGAAAACAAACACCACCAAATTACGCAAATCACCGCAATGTTTTCCCCAAAAGTATTTTTTCCAAGAAAAAGAATAAAATTATCTGCTATAATTGTGGACGACCCAACCACAAAAGTTTCCAATGTCGATATAAAAGCTCAAAAGAAAACGTCGAGAACTTTGATGAAGAACATACATTTCTATTCACATGTAACTTTGACAATACCACAAACGGTAAAAAAAAAAATCTCCTTGTAAATCTCCTTGTAATCACCAAGGAATCTGATTTTATTAAGTTTGATTATAACTTTAATCCTCAAAGTCATTTTGTCGAACTTGCGACGATAGTCAAATAAATGATATAGTCTTGAAAAGCGGCGATGCTAAAATATCACTAAAAAAATAATAAAGGCGAAATTTGTAACTGTATTCTAAAAAAATGCTATTTTAATACCTACATTTAAGCAAGACATATTTTCCGACATAATGACGACAACTGCAGTAGAGCTACTGACGTAAATATTAACCAGACACGTCGATACCCGATAAGGGAGCGAAAAAGGCCAGACTTTTTTAAAAATTGAAAAGATACAAGACTACGCAGTGGATTACTGTTACTCGTTGAAAAGCGCACCGGAAAATTATAATGAGGTGATTAATTCAGAAAATCACCAAGAATAGAAAAAAGCTATGATATCCGAATTGAAAGCTTTATCTGAAAATAACACATACGAAATGGTGGCAAAACCAAAAGATAAGAATATAATTTCTTCACGCTGAAAAAAATCACAGCCTCTGGCAGTGAAACGTTTAAAGCAAGATTCGTTGCAAAAGGTTTTTCACAAATTTCTGGAGTGGAATATTTTACCACATTTTTACCAACGACAAATTTAACGACAATTAGAATTTTATTACAATTTGCCGCTCAATACAATTTAAAAATACATCAGATGGATACATACATAGATACATAGATACATACATATGACGGTATCTGAATGGGTTAGGTCTTTCCTAATGAAGCCAGAGATGGCTTCTGTTGCCGGGTTCGAATCTATCGACTGGTGTTAATGGTGACACCTTACACTGATGATTCCCGAAAGGATGAAACCCTAGTGTCTGTAGTTATTTAATATGTTTTATAGTAAATAATTATATATATATATATATATATATATATATATGACTACTTAATTTTCTCACATAAATTAATATATGAAAATATAATTTTATGTGTAAATTTTCAGTATTTTCTCCAACAGTGTTCAATACATAGGTAGAGCTAGGTAGTAAGTCATAAAATATATATGGCAATTAAGCTACACGGGAATATATATATGGCGATTAAGCTACCGCGTTTCATTCTCGTGAGAATTCGTCAGGAGCACGGCTGATTGAACAAGACTGAGGTCTTCTTTTTTTCCAATTTTCTTGGATAACTTTTTAGTTCACCGAGCGGTCTTTTTTTATTTCGACTGGCATGTTGTACATTATAGCGCTCAGTAGTTCTTGTTCGACATGTGTGTGTACTATAATTTTTGCACATTAAAAACAGCCAAAAGTTATAACCCGTTGACTTTGACATTTAGTGTTTAATGTCAAATTGACAGTTGAATATAGTTAAATTTGTACTAATTTTTATACCGAATATTAACCCCTATTAGTCCCTATTAATCCCCAACTGTGTATCGAACGAAAACCGTAATATTTAAGTAGTTGCACTTTATCATAAAGGTTTATGGAAAAATTTCAGCCAGATCAGCGTGGTAGTTTCCGATCAAACTTTTAGAATAAATGTGGTATTGCGATGACTGATCCCTATTAATTTCCATCTGCATCAAACGGATACTTTATAACTTAGTTCGCTGTTCATGATCATAACAAAGGTCCATGCAAAAGTTCAACCAGATCGACTCGGTAGTTTCCGAGAAAAGTGAAACAAACAAACAAACAGACGGACAAACAAAGATGTATATGATATAGATATTAGAACCCCTAATTCTAAAAGATGTAGTTATCACTTCCTTATTATCACTTATGACTCCACGAGATGAAACCAATGCTCGTATTTATTCGCAGCGCGACCAACAGCGACGAGACTCAAGAGCTTTCAAGTAGTTTTTTTTCTTTCTGTAAGAGGCTTTTCCTTTGTCGATTGGTTGGTCTGTCACGCTTAAGTTTGAATGGCCTTCGGGACAAGATCAAAGTCTAGTATCTGTTCTTCAGATGCTGCACTTCAATTTCTTGTTCTCTGTCAGTGGAGGAGAAATCTTTCACGACTCAGACAATTTTTATTTTTGTCCCTTTTCTCCACGTTAAAAAACGACCCTGGTGTCTAACTCTGTCCCGTGGGGAGGCATTGTAAATAGGAACAAACGCGTATATTGAACGGATGCGTTTTAATGATACTTCCTTGGTTTTATGACTATATGAAGAATTCCGAGAAGGTGATGTTGCCTTATCAGTTGGTATCTGAAGGAGAGGAAAAACTAAAAGGACACAATCCTAGGGGTAGTGGAGGGAGGGGGCACCGGAGAGCATTAGAGATTCGAGGTTAAATAATAATAAAAAAAAAATCCCAAAACAGCTGGGTACCCGTAATTAACCAAAGACTTTTTCTGCGTAGGGTAGAAGCAGGTCGCTTTTTTTTGCACTATAAAAGATTTATTGTTAAGATAATGTATCGTTTTGCTCCCGCAACAGTGGAAAGTTTGGTACATGGTCAGTTTAAAGTGGAGACGATCCAGCTTTACAACATTTGTGATAGGTATGATAATGATCTCAGTTTCATCGGTTTATTTGGTAGGGAGAGATTTGTGCATTAAACGGTAATTTTTTTTAATGGAAATCACTCAAGACCAGGCATGAAGCCACTTAATGTAAGGAGCTAAAACTACTACTTCAAAGTGAAAAACTTGGCAAAGATTAGTTTAAGATGGAATAGGTACCGAGTTAGGAAACAGCAATTCTTTCCTCTTTGTCAGAAACATCACTCATGGAATATATATATATATATATATATATATATATATATATATATATATATATATATATATATATGTGTGTGTGTGTGTGTGTGTTAAGACTTTTGTTCCTTAGAAGCGCTGGTTAAGTTTGAATAAAATAAAATACGTATTATATACGTTTGAAGCCAAATCAACGCATTATTACAAAATATAAATTTCAAACAAAATAAATGTCTGTTTATTTTATAATAATGCGTTGTTTTGGCTTCAAACGTATATAATACGTATTTTATTTTATTCAAACTCAATCAGCGCTTCTAAGGAACAAAAATCTTAACGTGAATCCCGCGTGACCAAACAACGCACCGTTCTGAGATTTAAAAAACTACCGTAAAAACAACATACGGACTTCTAATTGTTGATTCTCTGCTCCAAAAACAACATGGCAAAAAAAAAAGACATACTGAAGATGAAGGTTTCCTTCGAAATATATTTATGAATTTCAATATAAATTTCAAACAAAATAAATGTCTGTTTATTTTATAATAATGCGTTGTTTTGGCTTCAAACGTATATAATACGTATTATATATATATATATATATATATATATATATATATATATATATATATATATAAGCGTCCAAAACTAAGGGACAAAAAAATTTAAAATTTAATATTTGTTAGAAATAACAACTGTGAAAAGCTGAAATTTTGACAACTGGTAGTCGTTATCATCCATAATAACATACTAAAATTTGAATCATTTGCAAAGGACAGGAAAAGAATTATAACAATTATTTATTTATTTTCAAAATAGGAACGTCCAAAAGTAAAGGACAAAATTGAGAAAAACAATGTAAACTTTATGCTATATTCAAATTTATTGATTTCCTCTAAAGAATAAGTCTTACTTAGTCATTTGTAAACGTTACATCAGCTGGCACTATGGCGAAACGCCAAAAACTTGATTACTCTGTGAGACAAGCTATTGTGAAGCTACACAAGGAAAAGCACACCAGTTGGAGAGAACTTGAATGCCTACAGGAGAGAACTTGTATGCCTACTACTGTCCTCGAGTGTCTAAAGTCTCTCTGTACAGGGGCATGAGGATACTCCTTCCATCAAAGTAAACCCTGACCAAATATTCAAAATCACATAGTATTCGCTGCCCAAATAAGATCTCCTCACTATGGCTAACCAACATTAGCTTTTACGAAGATCGGTGCATCTTCTCCAAGTGATGTTACCTCAAGTAATAGCACGAAGCCGGATACTCCACCAGACAAGATAAATTCTTGTCCTTGAATCCAGTAAGACCAAGAGACCAAAATGAAAGATATACTGCAACGTATAAAAATGGTTAATTGGGGAGAGGAAAATTATGTTCTTAATTTCTTTACTAACTCAGTGTTTGAGAGATAAAGAACTTAATTGGAACATTCGAATATCTATGTAACTCATATAGTCTTCAAGTGTTAGCCCCAGGTTTAGGGCCCCTTGATTTCTGAGAACTTCAACTGAAGTAAAATAAAACAAAAATTAGAGAGATTTCAGAGAAAGTGAAACGTTCCAAGAGTGTTGTAGGCAGGGATGTTAAATCCTATAATGATACTGGTCAAATAGTGCTTTTAAAACCGGCAGCCCCCCAAAACTTCAGCAGGAGAAGATCGAATAATGCAGCATATGTAATTAAAGGAACGTTTTAAGTCTTGCACAGACATTAAAAGGGTTATGAATAGTACCTCATGTGTTAATGTGTCAAGACTGTTTCTAGACGACTGCAAGAAATAGGGTTGTTTAATCGAACCACAGGGAAAAACATTTAAAAAGAAGAGATTAGAGTTTGCAAACAAGAATATAATTTGGACATATGAAAATTGGGCAAACTTATTTTTCAGTGATGAAAGCAAGTTTAATTTATTTGGAAATGATGGGAAAAAAAAACAATGTAAAGAGACGTATTGGTGAAAGATTAAGTGCAAAGTGCACTAGGAAAACTGTCCTGTACTGTATCCATTCAATGCCCGTAAGAAAAAAAAAATGTCTGTAAAAATAATTGTAATTGTCAGCCAAATATTATATAAAAAATAAAACAAATATGTCTCTTTATTTAAAATTGTAGTGGCAAGTAAAAATCTAAATGTTCTTTAACTCAATAAAACGAATAAAATGATTTGAGAACAATTCGTTTTAAAATGAATAAAGTCGGTATTATTATTATTTTTTTTTACCTTAGAGGCATTAAGTTATTTACCTACCACAATCTTTGCTTATCGGACGATGTAATGTTTTGAAAATCTGTGAGGAATGTGATAATATTCGAACGAACACGAAGTGCCTTAGCGTATTATTATATAGAATTGTATAGACCACATTAAACGTGAGTTAATCATTATTGGATTCCTTAACATTATTTCCTATATAAGAGGGACGTTCCAAAAATGAATGCATCAAACTTGGTATTCCGCCCGAATGGCTCAGAGGGCATTGCAAATCGCATTGTCATGATCACTAAAGTTATGCACTCATGACCTGTAAGTTTCATATCTCTGTTGCAGATATTGACGGTTTAAGACTCTAAGAAACGAATCCCTGTTATGGACGTGTATCAGAAGCAGAGATACGTAATTGACTTTTTCTATGCAGAAAAAAATAAAACGGATCAACATTTATCAGCGCCTGTTGAACGTTTACGAAGTCGATACTTTTGATATCAACAGAGTTAGAAGATGGGTTCGTCGATTTCAGCGTACAGACAAAGATATGAGTGACAAAGTGCGTTCAAGACTTTTACAACCGAGGCATCAAAAGAGGGGGCTGACATTAAGAATGGTGGTAACTATGTCAAAAAAATAAATTCTGGTGCACAAAAGCAGTTGAAGCGCTCATTGTCGTCTAGGCGGACGAGTTTCGATCCCAGCTTGAGGCAGTTGCTTGTTTAACCACACTGAAGAACTGTCTGTAAATGACTAAATATTCTCGCTTTCATTGGTTGTACATACTGGTGAGTGAAATGACAAATTTTCACCAGAGTATAATGCAATGCTCTTTGAGTAAACAAGTGGAGCCACTGGCGTCTTACAACGTGTATCATTGTAATTTCATCTACCCACCTAGCAGCAACCAAATGGCGTAGGAGTTAGAAGCGCCGACTGTGGTCTCGGCGGTCGAGTTTCGATAACAGCTCGCAGCTATTGCTTGTCTAGTCACACTGAAGAACTGTGATACAGCGAAGCAGTCTCTATGTGCATGATTATGTGGAGAGAGAGAGAAGGGGAGGAGGAGGAGGAGGAGGAGGAGGAGGAGAAAGAGATAAATAACTAGATATAAGTATATCTACAGGCCACCAGTCTTGCGATGATAGTTAAGTGGTTTTTTAACATCCGCCCACACTTAAGCTTACTTTCCATTAATCTTTTTTTAATTCACTGGTTAATAAAAAATTCGCAACTTATTTACCTACCAGCGAACATATCAAGTCCATATGGTAAAATGGTGCAGACTAATTGTTTGTTTCATTTTACGGTATATCAACCGTTGTCGGATTATTTATGAATCGAGCCATGTCTTTTCTGAATCGAGCCATGTCTTTTCTGAATCGAATCATGTCGTTTCTGAATCGAATCATGTCTGCATACAAAGATTGAGATATAATGCCCATGATTTATTGTATCAATCAATCAAGCTTTGGGGCGGAGGTATGAATCGCTTACAATAGAGATTGTGCTTTGGCATTAAATATTTACAATAGAATTTTCCTCTGTGACTGATAACACTCGAAGTGGCATCCATGTACCTGCCTCTGATGCTGCAAAGCACATCAAATACTTCAAGGCTCGCAAAGCAAATGATGCTGACCACATTTCAGTGTTGTGCTTAAGAATCTGTGACCAGAATTTGCAGAAATATTCAATCATTACTAGTTCTTTTCATCTTTTGGCAAATTTCGTCAGTCTGTATAGTAATCCAAAAATACTTGTGATCAGTTCTTTCACCAGAATTCTTTCGTACTAGTAACACGGTGTCAATTTCCCAGATATCAAGAAGAAAAACTCCGCTAGGCATTTATTGTAGCGTTTGCCGGGAATAGAGCTAACTTTGCAGAGCATTCATTTATTAATATAGCAGGGATAAGATCAGATCAACACGTCTAGGAGATTTCTAGTTTTTTATGGGAAGGGATGATTATCAGATAATCGGGTGTGGCTTCTGTCCGCAAAAGGAAATTTGGGAGGGAGTTGTTTGTGGTGGTCTAAAGTGAAGTTGGAGGCGAACCACAAGCCAAGCAGTTAAGTTTTCTCAGTTACCGTACAAGCGGCATCATAGTTATTTAATAGTTGGAAAATTGTTGATTATCCACTATTCCTCACACTATCATGAATTTTCCAGAAATCATGATTTTCTAATATCTGGGATTGAATCCGTTTTGGTCATTTTTGTATGCCCTCACTTAGCTACGATTATTATACCTTTACAATGATTTCTAGCTTCTATAAATATTTACCTATTTATATTTGACTTATGGCGGCTGAATCGGCGGAAGGCTTTCTACTTTTGCGCAATGGCAGCAGCTAGGTTGAATTGAAACATCCAGGAGAATGGGATTTGTTATAGAATTTCAGTGTGGAAACTTCTGCTTAAATGATGCTTTGCCCAATCTAGTTGCCACATTTACATACCTATTTTTTTTTTTACAAAAAAGTCATCACTTATCAAGGTCCAGAGGCCACTTGAGGATAAAGGTTAATAAGTGTACGGTAGTCAATTGGACAATATCGTAATAATTGTTAGTAGTAGAAATTTGGTGAATTGGATTACTTAAGGAGACGGCTAGTCAAGAATTTGTTTATGTTGGACTTGAAGACGATCATATTGTAGTCAGCTGAAAAGCAGGCAAACGGATGAGAATTCCACATGCACGCAGTTCTAAGAAAGAAGCGCTGTTCATGAGATCTGCGTTTAGGTTTAGGCACAAACAAAGAATAAGGGAAATTATTGATACTGGTCTCAGTTAGACGAGTGTTTTCGTGAAAGTTTGGCAAGGTGGGGACCATAGATTAGATATCAGAGAGGCACTTGTCATGAAAATAGCGATAAAACAGAGACAGGCTCGCAATGTCTTTTCTATGGGAAAAAAGGTTGCAGGGAAGTACTATATGCAGCGTCTCTGACAGATTCCCAATCAACCTTTTTGAAGTATCTTATTGCTTTGTTTTTCACTGTCGAGGACAGAAAAATGATTCTGTTGTTCTTGATAATTTTTTAGTTAGAATTATTCCTGGAAAGACATCGGATAATTACAAGAAGGGACCACTTGAAGTCCATCAACATCAGAAAATGTAAGCGTTTCTATGAAACGAACCGAATCCGAGCTGTGCCCACCCAGGCTGTCATTTAGTGTCGTTAAGCCGCAGTCAGATCACAACGATGAAAAGTTGTATAAGAACAGATGCTACACTTGCATAGTCGCGTATTATAAAAAGGTATCTTTAAGTATCATCTATTTTACCAGACAAATCCACTAGTGAAAATTATTTTCCGCTGAAGAAAAGCTATGCAGTTTAATACATGCATATCGTCTATTATTTCGTTTCCAATGCGATCATAATTGTTTTCTGATCGTTTGTAAGCGTAAATAACATTATTTGTATGCCGTTTCTATAATGACAATGTTTATCATCACGACGCGTTCAAATATGGTCACAGGTGTTGCTCTCAGCAGGTGAAGTAATTACAACCTGGAGGCAACCGTTGCGTCTCAAAATAAAAACACGGTGGAATTGTCACTTGGGATTATTTACTAGCCATCATTAAGAGATATGTTCCCCGATGTTCATCTAACAACGGTAAACTTAGACGGCCGACCAGTGTGCCACATTCTAGAGAGCGCCATAATAAAACGGCTCGTTTACATGATTTGCAAAATGTTCCTAATCTTGGTTGGTGTCATGTTGCACAGCTTTTCAGCTGTTATACCCTTCGGCCTTCTTTCGACGCCTTTCGTTGTCGTCTAGACATTTCGAAGTTTTTTTTTTTAAATGAAAATCACTCGAGACAAGGCGTGAAGCCACTTGGCGTAAGAAGCCAACAAGAACGAAAGATTATTATCACATAGCCAGGAGCCATGGTTGAGTAAAAGTTTTAAGTAATTCTTATTTTTAAGCCCTTACTAAGGATTAGACATTACAACCCAGACGATTTTTTGCCTAGAACTAATCATAACTCAGTACTTTATCCACTGTCTCAAGTAAACTTTATTATACATTTTATCAGGTTGACAAGAAGGTTCTTGCGGAATTTTTAATTTTGATTCCAAATATACTTTCAAATAAGTTTTCGTTATAATACCTTTATTTTATATATCATTTTAAAGGACGTTGTTCATTCTATCTTATTATTTAAATTACAGTCGTTTTAAAAGAATTGTCTTTTTTTTCAGAACGTTGCATACAAAATGGATAAAAAGCAAATTCGTACAATTTTCTCATTTCAATTCAAGCTAGGCCAAAAAGCTTTAGTAACAGCTCGCGATATCAACGAAGCGTTTCGGCCAAGAAACTACTACTGAACGCACAGCAAAATGGTGGTTTAAGAAATTTCGTGGTGGCAACGAGAGTCTTAAAGATGGTGAGCGTAGTAGTCGGCCAGCGAATGTTGACAACGATCAATTAAGAGCATTTAGTCGAAGACAATCCACGCACAAGTGTTCGAGAACTTGCTTCCGAGTTAGACGTAACGTATACGACGATTTCCAATCACTTGAGAGAGATTTGGAAGATAAAAAAAAAAATTTAAAAACTTGATAAATGAGTGGCTCACGACTTAAACGACAGCCAAAAGAAATGCCGTTATGAAGTGTCATCTTCCCTTCTTTACGCAACAAAAAACGACCCGTTCCTCGACCGAGTTGTGAGCTGCGATGAAAAGTAGGCTCTTTAAAACGATTCTCAGCTCAGTGCTTAGACGTCGTCGAAGCTCAACAACACTTCACGAAGCCAAAGTTACACCAAAAGAAGGTCATGCTGACTGTTTGGTGGTCTGCGACCAGCCTCATCCATTACAGTTTTTGAATGAGGCGAAACCATTACGGCGAAGAAGTACTGTTAACAAAAAGATGGGAATGCATCAGAAACTTCGACAACAACACCCAGCATTAGTCAACAGAAAAAGCCTAATTCTCCGCCATGATAATTCCTGAACGCACGTTGCTAAACGAACCCTGCAGAAGTTGAACTAATTGGGCTACGAAACTTTGCCTCATCCGCCATACTCTCCAGACCTCTTACCTACTAACTATCACTTTTTCGAGCATTTCGACAACTTTCTGCGTGAGAAATGCTTAAAAAATCTAAACTATATCAAAAACGTCTTCAGCGACTTAATCACCACCAGAACGCAAGATTTCTGTTACCGGTGTATTTATACAGTTGTTTTGCGTTGGCAAAAGTGTGCTAATTCTGATGGTGCTTATTTCGACCAGTACTTATTTTTAGTTTTTTTTTTTTTTAGTTGAGCCAAGATATATTTATTTGAATTTAAAAGTTAAAAACCGCAAGAACTTTCTTGTCAACCTGATAGTAGCTTTAGGCCTTTTCTTGTTTTAGATGGGTAGTACTACTACTTATTATTACACACACACACACACACACACACACACACACACACACACACACACACACACACACATACATACATACATACATACATACATACATACATACATACACATATTTAATGACATTCTAATCTCATAATTATAATTGTTGGTTCCCATATTGTATGAAATTCTATACTAGGTTTACTTAGGATGCCATTATCAGCCAATATATGTGTATTTTTTAATTAAAAATTGTTCCAGATAAGGCGAAGACGCTTGGTGTTAAGAGCTAACAAAAACCAAAGATAATTATCGCAAAGGCAGAGGATGCCTATTGACTTGAAAAGACCAAGGCTGTAGGTAAGTGGAAAATAATCATCGGGAAGAGAGTTCCACTAGCCTGCAGTTTTAGGATAGAATGTACTGGACTAAGAAACTGTACTACAATGCGTTATCAAAACATTGAATTCATAGAGACCACTGGACCAATGAGCTGTTATAAAGGAAGCAAGAAATAAATGAGACATTTCTACAGAACGCATAAAAACAATAGTATTTAAAGAAACGACTGAGGCTAACAACATCACGTCTATTAGAGACTTTATTTAATTCTATATGGTGTCCATTGCTCGTCATATGCGTTTTTAATATATCGCGAGTCACCACTTGCCAAGGCTAAAAGCAACTCAAACATAAAGGTGAATAAAATTTTCACTTCGATGATGAACACTACTATGAGAGGATTGAAAACGATGCGTGGAAAAGAGAAAAGGGCGGTTAAATAGTTAGCATTGAACTTTAAGACGACCATGTTGTATCAGTAGCGTGGTACTGTCTTCCACAGATCGAAAATTTTGGGAAATAATTAAAAAAAAAATATTTCACTTGGGATTGAGTTTACAATATCTGAATCGAATTTATCCTGGAATATATGCTAACCAGCGTCTATGTACACTTGGCCATGTAAAGAGGGGGAAGAAGAGTAGATAGCATCCGTTAAACTAATTTTGCTGCAAAGAAGGTAGGTTCCTTTTAATTTCACATAATTGCCAGTATCCTATATCTTAATAAAATCACCATTCGCCCGAGCGCTAACTACTAGCCTCTTCCCTCTAGAAAGCATACAAAAGAGTGTTCTAAACTAATATGCCCCACACTGTCTGCCAAACTCCGACCTATGTCCCATCACTGCAATATCGTATCCACGTGCTTCTTTTACACATACTTTCACGAAATGTGCTACGACGAACACTGCGCTTGGATCTCATCAACATCACTATCCCGACCCACCCAACTAGCAGAAAAAAACCCACCCATTTACTGTGGAGGTCTCTAGATAACAGAAATTTTTCTATCTGGTATAAATTTTCCTTAGATCGCATCCTTTATAATTCCCTTCATGCTCCTTGTTTCCTTGAACACACGGCCATTCAGAAATTTAAATGCAATATGAACAAATATTTGGCTGCCAAACCCCCCACCCAAGTTGCTCTTATAAATATAACCCTATTACAATGGCTTTTTACGCTTCAGTAACAATATGCCTTGTTATAGGTCAACAAGAAAAGCTCCTTCATGAAGGCGTGCAAATTGCTGTGATCGACAATTTGTCCTTTTGGCTACGAGTAAAGTGTAGTAGCTGTTCTGATACTATATTCTACATTTTCTGTCATAGGTCAGTTAAAAGAAAATTCCTATACTGAGGTAATTAAGATTTTTGTCGCAATCAGAGTTCGTTTATAAGGAGATGGATCTTCTCCTTATAAAAAAGTGACCTTATGCCTAACTTTGCGTTTGTGAAGGGAAAAGTAAGCAGAGACCCTTTTTGCGTTGATTTCGATACATTAGGTCGGCGAAAAAGTTTCTGCCGATTTAAAATTTCATGCTAAAAATGAAAAACTGTTTTTGAAAGTTTTTATTCATAGCAATAATAACCATTGCTCTCTATAATTTGATTCTATCTGTCACCGAGCTTATAAATGCCTCGATTGTAAAATTCTTTAGATTTTGATGTGAAATATGAATCTAACTAATGTTCAATCTACTTTCGTGATGTAAACATAAGGCAAACAATATGGGGTTGTTTGTGGTTGGTTGTTTTGTTGTACGGCATATCAACCCTTTTCAGGTTATTTAATGCCGAATCTGGTGATTTTAAAGAATGATTTTTTTAATATAGTGTATTTGTTTTTAAGCCCTATTCTATTTAACCCATAGTTGGGACCCTAACAGCTACTACCACTCCGGGTCAGAGTGGACCTGGGAGCAATGGCAATTAAAGGGCGGCTCCACACTCCCTAAGGCCTGCAAGCTGGGACCTCACCATCGGATATAGTTTAAGGTCATATCCAGGACCGGGATTGTTTGTAATACTCGAAATAAGTGATAATCCTAGAAAGCTAGGCCAGGAGAATCTCATATTCTCCTTTATTATAATGAAAGATGACTCCGTTTCTGTTAACTAAAGAAGCTCGTTTTCGGGTCAACATTGGCGAGAGTATTGCAGAAACATATGTATGATGATTTAATAATGTAAAACATGTTATAAATTAATCATAGCGATAAGATATACTAGTGGGACAGGTTATCTCAATATCCCATAAGAATCTTTCACTTAGTGATACAAGCACCAAGTGAAAGATTGTATAAGCAATAAAATTATGCATAAAATAAATTACAATGGCTTCAAATGCTCCTTGTGTAAATCGGCCGAATCTTTTGCACCGGCCTGATACAACGGACCTCAGCAGAGATTTATCTCGGTCTCAAAGCCAACTGAGTATAAACCGTTTTTAAAATTGCCTTTTCCATGTTGACTTAGGAACGGCTAATGTTCTGCGTAGTTCTAGGAGGTCCACCCTGCCAAGCCTTCTCCTCCCGTCTTTTGAGTCGATTAAATTAATTGCCTATTGCCAGAGGCGCCCTTTTTAACTTTTAATAACCCAGAGTACTCCTTTTCGGTGTTGCTAGCTTGACTCTCCTCCACCTTTTCTGACATTTTGTCACATCTTCCTGCGGCGGGAAGAAACTAAATAACACCTGACACAACGAAAGCGGTATATTGCGATGACGTTACTAGCGGCCAAGAGTAATCGAACAGAAATACCTGGTGTAAGATTGGCACATTTACAGCTAATTGACATTGTCGTCGGTATAGATTTACGCACCAGATAAACAGGAAATTAGTTTAGATCGATTGAGAATATCCTGTTGACAACGGTAATTGTGTTTTACATTGTAATTGGTTGCAGATGAAATAGGATTGCCGATTTGGAATGTGCAGCATACAGCTTATGGCGTTGATCGATCGAGCAAATTCTGGTTAGCGAGACTTTGGAAGATTCTTGGGTACTATTCCAGACCCCCCCCCCCGCCTCCACACCCGAAAAAAAGAAAACGAAAAGGTAAAAATATCTCTATGATGTACGTACCCGTGACGGAAAGAAGATATTGTATTATGTTTCTGAATTGTAAGTAACACTATTCTTGAGAGTGATGGTTCAACCATCAGTCCGGGGCGATACTCAGAATACCATTACGAATCATTTCGGACTTCTCACTGGTCATGCCTGACGGAACGAGAGTACGCTACCTCAGATTCTGCTGTTAATAAACACACACACATACACGCGCGCGCACACAGACACACAGACACACAGACACACACACACACACACACACACACACACATATATATATATATATATATATAGCAAAAATGGTAATGTAAAAATAGTAATTAGTAAAAACTTGGAGAGTGTGCTCAATACTATTGCAGAGCAAATATATATTTTTATTACCGTTTATCTGCTTAATTACACATGTTTCGGTTACCGAATCGCATAAACTATCCAATAACTTCATTAGACTTTACAGAAATAATAATTATTTATGTAAAGTCTGATGAAGTTATCGGATCGTTGATACGATTCAGTAACCGAAACATGTGTAACTAAGCAGAAAAACGGTTATATATATATATATATATATATATATATGTATGTGTGTGTGTGTGTGTGTGTGTGTGTGTGCGCGCGCGCATACTTTTTGTATTGTGATAAACGCTCTAGACAAGACTTGAAGTTACATGATGCGAGAAACTAAAGACTATTATTTCACAGTCAAAACTACCAAAGGATGAGCGTGAGATGTACAGATTCCAACGCGGAAAACAATAGCTTTCCCTCTTCTCGCACATAGAATGAGCGGATTAAAGGAAAACATGAAGGGAGAGTTATGAGGCTGCTGAAAGTAAATCCCAGGTCAACTTGCTACTACACACACACACAAACACACACACACACACACAATTTAATTTGTTCTATTTATGACCTAAAGAATTTAATTTGGTCTCTTTATGACCTAAAGGATTTAATTTGGACTGTTTATGGCCTAAAGAATTTGATTTGGTCTGTTTATGACCTAAAGAATTTAATTTGGTCTGTTTATGACCTAAAGAATTTAATTTGGTCTCTTTATGACCTAAAAAATTTAATTTGGTCTGTTTATGACCTAATGAATTTAATTTGATCTCTTCATAACCTAAAGAATTTAATTTGGTCTCTTTATGACCTAATGAATTTAATTTGTTCTATTTATGACCTAAAGCATTTAATTTGGTCTCTTCATGACCTAAAGAATTTAATTTTGACTGTTTATGACCTAAAGAATTTAATTTGGTCTGTTTATGACCTAAATAATTTAATTTGGTCTCTTTATGACATAAAGAATCTAATTTGGCATCTTTATGACCTAAAGAATTTAATTTGGTCTATTTATGACCTAAAGAACTTAATTTGGTCTGTTTATGACCTAAAGAATTTTATTTGGCCTCTTTATTACCTAATGAATTTAATTTGGTCTCTTTATGACCTAAAGAATTTAATTTGGTCTCTTTATGACCTAAAGAATTTAATTTTGTCTATTTATGACCTAAAGAATTTAATTTGGCCTCTTTATGACCTAAAGAATTTAATTTGGTCTCTTTATGACCTAAAGAATTTAATTTTGTCTATTTATGACCTAAAGAATTTAATTTGGTCTCTTTATGACCTAAAGAATTTAATTTGGTCAGTTTATGACCTTAAAAGTTTAATTTGGTCTCTTTATGACCTAATGAATTTAATTTGGTCTCTTTATGACCTAAAAAATTTAATTTGGCCTCTTTATGACCTAAAGAATTTTATTTGGTCTATTTATGACCTAAAGAATTTAATTTGGTCTGTTTATGACCTAAATAATTTTATTTGGTCTGTTTATGACCTAAAGAATTTTATTTGGTCTCTTTATGACCCAACTCTCAAGTAAAATAGGTAATAACCTCTACATACTAATATATCATGTCTTACAATCGTACTGCATTATATAAGCTTTTAATTCTTCATTTAATCCTAATTAATAAGATTTTTTTATCTTTCACGTCTCTTCCTTAACGAGCATGTCTGATTTTATTCCCGGCTATTTTTTCCTCATGTAGCCCACCGACATCCCCAATCCTTCCTCATCCCAATTCTTTTTTGTTTCTATAACCCTTTCCCCTTCTATGTGAGCCCAGTTCCCCCGTTCACCTCGTCGTCTAATGAGTTCCTAGTAACTCCCTTTCTCTACACCGATAACCCTGAATACGCCTTCTTTCTTCTTTTTCTTTTGCCCTTATTTTGAATGTCAGGAATATACAGTAGGTGCAATAAGTATCCGATACAAAGCCAAAAGTTCATTAATTTTTATTACACGAAAACAAAAGCGATAACAAAATGCCATTCTCATGTATTTTCGTATCAAAAATCATATATAATTACGCATTCACTAGATAATTACATAAATGTCATATCTAGGGTTCCAAAAATTTCCAACTCACACACAAAATAGTATTAGGTTTTAGTCATATGACTTTTACTCGTCATAACGGCTTCCAAACGTTTGGGATACTTCTTTACAAGATATTTAGTAATGTTAATTGGAATTTTATCCCACTCTTCTTGGCAAATTCATTTAATTTCTGTCAGATTCCTTGGATCTCTCTTTTGTACAATCAGTTACAACTTTTGGCACATATTTTCAATTAAGTTGAGGTCAGGTGATTGACTTCCTAATCCTAATACCTCTATTTCCTTCTCCCGAAATCATATAGTAGTTGCTTTAGTTGTGTGCTTGGGTAGGTGTATCAGAAGTTTTGGCCAAGTCGCCATAACAAACATTTGTTTGAATAGACACCTATACGTCTATCAGATTATAACAATATGAAAATGTAATTTAAACCCGTAAATTTTATTTCAATAAAACGAGCAAAGACCAAATTTTAATATCATAAAAGCTTTAATAGAGAAATAAACAATTTTATTTATTTTTTCCTTGGATTTCTTCACTTAACATTTCACGGAATGTCGAACAAATAACACGAGTTGAATCTTATGATATTTATTTAACTGGCAAAACATCACTTACCTGTTCCACATGACTAAGATATGCTTTCTTTTAATTTTCCTGTATGAGAATTTATTCATATTTATGTATTATAATCCATGTATTTTTTAAATGGAAGGATTTTTCAACCACATGTCACGGTAAATCGTCGTATCGATAATACTAGTTTATTGTCCATTAAAGAAACCGGATGTTAAGATTCTCACTTTGTTATCTACGGAAGCCTATAAGTGTAAAAAACACTAATTCAGAAACGTTAGTAATCTCGATATGGGATTATATTCCTTTAAATTTTCCACTTTTAAACTTATCGTCCTTTTTTACTGTTGGCGTTTTTATGCTATCATACGTGAAAACTGGTATCTTTTATTTTTGGAATTACACACATTACAGATTAACGAGCATAGTAAATGTAATATTGTTTTTGTTAATATCTCACAGAAATACCTGAATTTTTGATTTATTATAGTATAAATCTGCATTATTCGGTATCGTCTTTTTTATATCGAAAAAAAAAAGGAAACCAGGAATTAAATATAAAAATATACACTGACCGAAAAATATTGACTGGAAAATTCTAAACAAAAAATAAGCTTCCACTTAAAAAAAAAACAAAAAAAACAAAAAAAACGTGGTTATCGAAAAAAAAAGGGATTTACACTTTGGACTTTACAGGTAAATTTGCACATAACTGTTCTTTTTTTGTTTTAAAGTTGATTATTTTATTTATTGATGCTTTATCTTCAATTTGTGATATATAAAACTTGTGCACAAAAATTAATTATTAAAATTCTCATAGACATTTCAAAATGGGGGGGGTGAATTTATAAAACAACGTTTGTCTAAAATATTATATTCAGTTTATTGGAAAGAGCATAAAATTTCACATTCACCCTGAAAAAACCGTAAAAATTGAACCAATAGAAAAATTTTGATAGATTTTTAAAGTTTAAAAATTGAAAAATATTCAGCTCGTAAAAATCAATTGATTTCATTACGTAAAAAAATGACTGCCTGAACGCGCGCACGGACTTTGTAAACACTGTTTTTTAAAAAATGAAAAATAATATTATTTTTTAAACAACTTAAATAGTTTATTTTGGAAGTATATTCTATAAAGAAAATAAATAACCCACTTTAGAAAGAGAAATTACGAGTTTTTTTTATATTTTATTCGCAGTTTTCTGTTAGGGGTGTCAAAAATTTCTCCCAAATTCTGATACACCTAGTGCTTGGGATCGAAAAACACTCGTCTAGCCAAAACCACTATAAAAAATTTCCCACACTCTTTATCTATGAAACCTAAATGTAGATTCCATGAACGAAGTTTCTTTCTCAGAACTGCATGCCCGTGGAACTTTCTTCCGTTTGCCTGCATTCCAGCTAACTACAATCTGATTGTCTTCAAGTTTAAAGTAAACAAGTTCTTAATAAACCGTCCCCCTAAGTAATCCAATTTACAAAATTCCCACTGCTTATGTTTACTACGTTATAATCATATTGACTAATGTACACCTATTAACGCTTATCCTCGAGTAGCCTCCGGGCCTTGATAAGTGGTGATTCCCGTTGGTTGGTTGTTTGGTTGGTTGTTTTGTTTTACGGCATATCAACCCTTTTCAGGTTATTTAATGCCGAATCTGGTGATTTTGAAGAACGATTTTTTAATATAGTATATTTGTTTTTTAAGTCGTATTCTATTTAACCCATAGTTGGGACCCTAACAGGTGCTACCCGTGTAAAAAAACAAAAACGCAGTATCATAAAAGACATTGGCCTTTTCTTCTAGCTAACAGTTTATAGTTTAATAGTCCGACGAAAATGTTATTCCATCTAATAGATTGATTAAAATGCCATTTGAAATTTAAACGAAACAGGCAGACTAACTGACGGACAACGCCTTTTATATAAATATATGGTCGCATCCGAAAACAATGTAAACAAAAAAAAAAACTCCTTTTTTTCAGTTAGTTTTCTTTGTTTTTCTATTTCTATTAAATCCTCTCTCGTTCCCAACTGAAGGACGTTGTTTCTTTTCTTTTTTTTATTCAGGTGATTTTACCTTTTTTTCCCCTTATGATAAATAGTTAGGTTATGGGAGCGCCGTGGGGGTCGGTAGACAGTCCAAATCGCTGCGAACTAAACGACACTTGTAGCTAAGTGAAACAAGAAGAACATATGGTAACTCATCCCTCAAGACTTGGACATCTAAGACACCGAAGTTCTTAGAATTTTTTTTAAACTTAAAAAAAAATACTTATGCACTTATATGAATTAATATCTTTTAATATTTTTTAGGAACATCTGGTTCCGAAGAAAGGTTTGTTGCCTTTGTTTTCAGTATTTCCCAAAGCAAACATGAATGTTCGAAAAAAGGTTGTTAAAAAATTCATACAAAAAGCAAAATCTCTCATGTAAAATACGCAATACATTTCTGTTTAAATATTTATATCATAAACTAGCAGAGAGACCCGACGTTTTCCGGGATTGAATGAGGATCAACAACTGTTCCACCCTCCCATATTTTTTATTGCCATCGAAATCAGTGAAATCATCTTTTTTTAATCAAATAGATTGAATGCCTATGGAGGAAGCTTCATATCCCCACCCCCAGTGATTTAGTCCACATTATATTATATTCTACATTGCAATGTAGAGAACCTACTGTTGATTTCATAAATTATCTGTAAATAGTGGCTTAATCAAAAATCTAAATTTCAAAAGTCAAGTATCATGGTTCAGTTACGCTCTAAACAAAAACAATCATTTCGGACGCACCCTTACTTTGTCAAAGAACCGACTGTTGATTTTATGAAATCATTTTTACATAATCACTTGAATTACAATAAACGTACAAAAGTTAAGTATATCGGTTTAATTGTGGTCTAAAAAGAAACATTCATATCGAATGCGCCCCTGTCTTATAAAAGATTCTACAGTGAATTTTATAGGCTGGGCCTTTTATGTTTGTACGGTAATAAAACTTCTCAAATGCACTTGTGATGTTGGGTTGTATAAAAGTGTTAACTTTGGTTAAAATCGGACTGTTCCTTCTTTAATAACATTGTGTTACTGCGTTATATTATTAGGTAAATTTGTGAGAGTGTTATTGTCCGTGGATTGTGTATTAATACTAGTTTCTGTCTGAGGATAATTGTTATTTCCTGCAGTATAATAGACTAATTGTTCTTGGTTATCATTAGAACTTTTTTTTTTATTACTGTGCAACTTTAAATTACGCGTTTTTTTAGAGGTACCTTGCAAAGGGCATGTATTTTTGTTATTGCAGTTACAGCTTCCGTAGGTCGATTATTTATGTTTTGTTTTTTCTTTATTGTTCTGTTGTTATTGCTAATTATTTGTTGGTTTAAATTGTGCGTTGGTGAGTAAGAAAATTTGTGTGTCTTTATTAAATATGTTGCTGTATTTATTTATTTGAAAATTTTTTCTAATAATCTAAAACATCTTTAGCTTTATTTATCTTACTGGTCTTAGAGTAAGAGAGATTAGAATCCAGGCTATCCCTATGTCTATTTTTACGTTTTTATGGTAAATTGCTGAGATTTATTAGTGTTTATGACTGATTCTGATAGTTTCGTATGGTGGTTTATGTAGTTTTCGTAATTTTTTTCTGAGCTGATATGGCCATGTTATATGTTATTACATTTTTGTTTGGTTTAAGATTGCTGTGGCTTTTTGTTATATTTATGATATTATTTTTATTTTGGTACTTTAGTCGCATTTTCAATACTGAATTTTTAAGGCCATCGTTATAGTATTTTGTATTTTTATCAAATATAGATTTGTTTGGGATTCTAAATGAAACATTAGGAACTACTGACTTTAATACAGATTTTGTGTGGTTTGATTCGTTATGGACATATAGTACCGATTGATTGGGTTTATGATATGGATCAAATTGAGTTGTTTAGGTGTAATTTTTCGCCCAAGAAATTAACTTTCACTTTATTTGAGTCGATTTTTATGGTACGACTGTAGTTTTTAAAGTATCTGTGTAGAGATTTTATTACTCTTTCTTAATTTCTATTCGTGGAGTTTATTATGAAGAGCGCATCGTCTGTGTAGAGCACTCCCTCTAATCGGAATCGGCAATGGAGTATTTTATGAATCTCATTTAGGAGGAAAAGGCCCACTAGATTATTAACCTCTGTTGAGTCAATCGATCCCATTAAAATATTGAAGTTGTCAGAAGTATTACTTCTTGTCTAATATTTGTTGTAAAAACTCATTATGGAATTTCTTGCCAGTACTGTTAGTTTAGTTTCGTCCTTAGTTATATCTTATTTTGGGGGCCATTAAAAGAGATTTATTCAAAAGAATTGGAGATATTTATTGGTAATATGATTCTATATCAAACGAAATGAATTTAATATTCTTTTTATTTTTAATGTTAGAAAACCATTCAATGACTTGGCTAAAAGATTGCCATAGTGGATATTTGGATATAGATTTTATTTTAGGAATAACTATCGAGAATTTTTTATTGACTAAGCCTATATCGGATCTCGAGGGACAAATGAGCCTAATTGAAGGATTGTTATCAAAAGTCTCTGTATGATCATTCCAATGAAAACTTGGTGTACCTGGTGCTGTTATTTCAGTGTATTTGTCTATTTTGAACTTAGTTAAGATATTTGAAGTCTCTTTCGCTCAATTAGAAAGACTTTCTCCTGTTCCAAACTCTATGGTCAGTGATGTTAAGGCGAAACTTAATGTCTTTTTTTAAAAAATCGTAATTTCATCGATTTAGCTCTGTTGAGCGAGGAACGGAACCTGGTTAGTTAACCTTTATTTTCATTTTTAATCTTTTAAATTATTATGTTGATTGGTCTGTATTTAGTTATTATTAAATTCTGTACCCCCCCCCCGAAAAATTTTCACACACACACACACACACACACACACACACACACACACACACACACACACACACACACACACACAAACACACGCGCACGCGCGTGTGGTGTATGTACAGAATTCACTTATAAACAAATTAACTACTATTTAAGAACTTTGAAACTTAACTGTTTTGAATAAGGAGTTGTAATTCGGGCTATGGTTAGTTTGATTTTTTGTTTTATGCAAGTAGGTAAAAGAGGGCCAAGAGACACTCGTAAAATTCAGATTTATAAAATTTTCGTGAAACTTTAAGTATACATATTAGCGTCAATTAATAAAGATTTCCCCAATTAAAGTTTCTTTGGAAGACTTTTTTTTTTAGGGTTTTCGAGAATATATTATGGATATACGATCCTATTTGAAAATTCAAATATTTCATATTTGCATTTAATTTTATCCATAGTTGTTAGAAATCACTTAAGCAAGATATCCTGAATTTTAACTTTCCCCCCAACCCCTTAAGCTTAAACATTGAATTTTTTGATAGTTTCAAGAATCAAAGTCATAAAATGAGTTTTGATCAAAATTGGAATAATGATTCTAGACATGAGGTTTAATAGAACTTTATCTTGATTTTGATCATCGTAAGAGGGCACAAAATGGTGCAAAATTGTTCCGTTTGGAGAATTAATTTATCGTAAATTCTATTTTCTAATGAAATAAAAAAAACATCAAAGTAAAAAAAAAAATCTGAAGGGTAGAATATCCGACAGATGTTCACTGAAATCGTATTGATCATAGTAACATCTTCAAATTACAACACATTTGTCTGATTTTAATTATCTAATTATTTTTAGCAAATGAGGCAGCTTAACCAGAAAGTAATTGCCCGTTTTCTTTGTGTATTTTCTGACCATTCGTTTTAGTGCTTTCACGTTTTTATTCATTTTCCTTTATACAAGATATCCATCGGAAATATCCGATAAATATTGATTTTTGTTTCAATAAAAATCAACTCTTCCTGTAATTTAAGCTGAAAAATAAGTAAACAAATGAATAAAATGAAGATTTTATAATCTCGTTTATTTGATTATTTAAATCAATATTTTAATTTCTGTCTAAACACCTAGAATGATACGTTAACGAAAGAACTATATCGAAAGAAAGGGAATTAGTATCTTTTTATGTCTCAACAAGCGGACATATCTAACAGGCCACCATCAACAGTGTTCAAGCACATGTTAATCCGGAACTTAGCATTACGCATTTTAATTTGACAATAATAATTACAATTCTTTTAAAGGGCCCGGCTTAGCACTAAAGCGGGTTAAAAACAAGTTCATGGTCAATATTATTAAATTCTACGCGCTTTAAAATAAGTAGGCGATGGAGGCGTTTGACTTTTTACGATTATTTTGTAATATCAGAAGAGAAAGGTTAGATAACATAATAAAATGGCGGTGAAGAAATCCTGGATAAATATCAATTCAGGGGTGGGTGGGCATGTCATTCACGTTCAGTTTATATTAAAACATCTAAAAATCGAATATTAAATATAGATAATCATTACATTTGATACTTAAATTACAAAGAATTAAAAAAAAACCCTACTAAATTCAGTTTTTACCCATCTTTTACAATAAATGGTTTTATAAAATAAAAAACATGCCAATAACCAAATTAGAAGGATATGGGTGACCATTTTTCAAAGGGTGTAATATTTGCATCGCTATCGCTTGACTTCTCGATCACTGTCAATTTGTTAATTTAATAGAATCGTTGGTACTTATGTGGTACTATATGCTAGTACCATTGTTCGTTTGGTTCTCCACCACTGGGCCTGCCCCCCCCCCTCCCCGCCATAGCCGGGAGTTGATTTAGTCGCACACCGAGCTATACAGAAAAAACGAGAATACAATGCATTGTAAACAGAACTCTCTTTCTCTCTCTCTCTCTCTCTCTCTTTCTCATTCCTGGAAGCCATGAGGTAAGGAGACATCTTTTGGCTCTTTGTAAATGAGTGGAGGGAGCAGTCCTTGCGTCAGCATTAATTAGGACTATCTAGGTAGCTAGCTCAGTCTAATAATTTAAAAAGTTTAAGTATTAGTGGTTTTCGATATTTTTATAAACATTATAAAATATTGTAATATATTTATGTATAGAAATAAAATAGTTAAGATTTCTCATATATATTACAGTTGTGTTGCGCGTTGTTTTGTCCTGCCTTAAATGTTTAAACGGTGTTTGAAGACGATTCCGGTCAAAAGAACTCCAATCGTGAGAGAAGGAAAGCAGCCAGCCACACCCAAAATCCTAAGGTATACCTTTACTCTTCAACTATGATCTTCCCATTCCTCTCCTATTGACTGGCCCATCTGGTTACAGTCTGATACCGTTTCCAGGACATTTACGTAACACAATTTGGTGCCGTGACCAGGATTTCATTCCTAGCAGAGAGAGGAAACCGACCCTTATCAAAAAAAAAAAAAAAAAAAAATCCATGGTTTAAAACACAACGAACTTTTTCTAGCCCTGAAGATATATTTCAGACAGAAAATAAAGAGGCTAGACGACCCAAGAAAATTTAAAATCCATGGTTTAAAAGTAAAGAAAAATCCTTTCAATGTTCCACGTGAAAAAAGGCAGGCTCTACACATGCGCACATGCACAAAAAAAACAACAAAAACCACTCAGACAATTGAGAACCAGTGAATCAATGAAATAAATGTTGCACATACAAAAAATTGATATACAAACAAAAGATTGACGAATAAATAATAGTGCCCTTTCTAAATCAGTTTACCAGGCAGAATAATTGTTAATCACATGAAAAAAAGAAAAAGGATTATTGAAAAAAAAAAAAGCTTCGCTTAAAGAAAAAAAAAATGAAAATTAATTAAATTAAAGGAGACTGAAACGAAAGTATCTATAAATACAAAAAATAGATATGTATATTTCTGTTAGACAAAAAGCAAAAACCTTTTGAAATCTCATGCTTCAGATTAAGAAAAAGAAAAAAAGAAACTAATTAATGAAAAATAAATTCCTAAAATTTTAATTTTGTTTTTATCATTGCAGGTTGAAAAAAATGTAGGACTCTTTTTTTTCTAACTCTTTGGCTTTGCAAATATTAAATTAATTCGGGAACTTTATAGTTAATATGTTACTTGATTATTTCAATTCAGATTTTGAAAAAATAGAACGCTTTTCTTTATATTTCGTTTTACGGACATTAAAAACATAGTTAAAAAAGAAAGAAATCCACGACCATTAATTCTACATTCGATTCTGAATTTGTTGCCATGTGTTCTTTTTTAGGTTGGTCTGCAATTAACGCTGAAAAAAATAATGGGAATATGATTTGATGTCTTATTTTTCTTGTTCGCCTGTTAGCAGATATATTTGTATTGATTTTTTTTATCTGTTTGAAAAATGTTATCAGTAAACATCTGGTTAGTAATTTTCCATTGAAAAAAAATCACATGTGAAAATAAAAAATCAGGTGATTTAATTAAATACAAAAATTTAAATAATATGAAAATTGAACAGAAATAAGATTTTTTTTTTTAGCTTGTAGTTTTCAAGTTTGGATTTTGGACGCCGGTGACCGTGGTGGAACGTCAATCATTTTTTTTAAACGATGGCGCACATAGATCAGTGATATTTAACCGGTGACGTTGTGTCTTGCAGGTCTCAAATGGTAGACGTGACAGATCATGCTTTGAATCGATCTGTCACGTCTACCATTTAAAAAGGGAAGTTTTTTCTGAAATTAATAATCGATATTGTCGCAGACATAACAAGTAAGACATTTGTATCTAATACAACTGAATAAATATATGTATATATAGACATATATGTATGTACTTATTGATTTGTAAATCGCTACTTGTTTTCGTCGCCTTTCATCAACAACGACTATATTTCATTCCTCGCATTGTGATAGTCTTCTAAATCTCTACTACATACCTATCCCACACAGTGCTTCAAGCAAACTACATATCAAACATATATATATGTGTGTATGTGTATCTGTGTGCGTGTGTGTGTGCGTACATATAGTAACATATGTATATCTATATATATGTTGTAATTTAAATTTGTAAATAAAAAAATTAAAAATAACTGTAAATCCATACACTTTGGTAAATCACATTTAAAATCATTGTATTTTATTTTAGCCACGTTCTTAACACGTAAAAACATATTTTACTTCCACACGAGACGCTTCACTATATCAAGTAATTTCAATGTAATTTAAGCTGAAGCATATAACACCATCCAGATTTTAAACGAAACAGTAATCAGAAACTGCTTGAAGATGACTGAAGAAAATCAGTAGAAAGTACTTGTAAAACAAAGAACAAAACAGATGGACGAAAACAATTTTCCTACACATATTCGTTTAGATATAAGAATTAATATTCGACAAATGGAGAAATTACAAAGAAAACAAAAAACAAAAAGATCATTAAGCAAAAACACTCTGTGCTATTTAACAATATCTGTCTGAATGGAAACATTCTGCCTAAATACACAATATATATATATATATATATATATATATATATATATATATATATATATATATATATATATTCAGAAAGTGGGAGAGAATATATATATAATGATTTTCCACAGCTGAACCAATGTTGCAGCCCACAAGAGCCAAGAAAGCCAACAAACCGGAAGTTCAAGACTCGTTTCGCCCTCATTTGGGTTCATCAGTTAGACATATCCGCACTTGCCTAGCATGCAAGAGGCTCTTGTTTCAAATCCTGAGTCCGGATATGTCTAACTGATGAGCCCAAATGAGGGCGAAATTTGAGTCTTGGACTTCCGGTTTGTTGGCGTTCTTGGCTCTTGTGGGCTGCGACATTGGTTCGGCTGTGGAAAATCATTATATATATATTTAAACAAGCAAAAGTAGTTAAATACATTTATTTCAAATAAACCACGCCGGAGACTTCTTGAATCTGCGCTTATCGCAAATTCAAGCACAATTAAACAGCGTGCAGGTTTCTATAACATAGCGCCATTAATAAGTAAACCTTTATTAAAAGAACATAATTTAACTGTAGACACAGGTTAACCCTCTCACACCATTCAAACACCCCCTATAATAATTAATACATATAATCTCAATCAATAAATTACATAACACTCATTTTATTTCTGTTACAAACCTATATTTGAATTTCAACAGATATATTTCTCTCCAGTAAGAATATTATTATATTATTCATATCTGTTAAAATTACATTAACGACTATATGATGTCACTAAAATTTCCCTCTTTTTAACAGCGCAAGCTCCGCCTCCTTTTTGAATTTCCAACGTCTTTTTCCGTTTTTCTGAAATACTTTGCGTCACACTTTGCACGTGAAACATTTTCAAATATTTTGTACTGGCATTTTTTGTTTCTTAATCCCATTAATCCAGAAGAAGTCTCGAAATAAAGACGAAACGTTGATGAACACATAATACGGCTTGTTCTTTTTTATTTCTCTATTTTGTCGGAATACTATTTCCATATTTCTCATCATTCATATATATATATATAACTACTTAATTTACTCACATAAAATTAATATACGAAAGTATAGATTTATGCGTAAACTAAGTATTTACTTCAAAAGTGCTCAATACGTAGGTAGAGCTAGTTAGTAATTTATAAAATATATATGGCGATTAAGCTACACTGAATATTCGGCGTTTCATCCTCTATAGGATTCGTCAGGCTTATGCGCGAATTCTGTGGTTGTTTCTCGTTTTTATATATGTGAGGATTTTAGTTAGCCAATCAGCTTTCTAGTATCCACCGCGCCCCTTCCTATCAGCCAATGAGGATGCATTTTATCGAACAAAGGATCTGTTTTAGAACTAGGTTAGTGATTTAAGGCAGACGATTTTCCTCATTTCTGCTCTTTTTTTAATATAAATATACATATGTGTACACACATACATGCACACATACATACATACATACATACATATATATATGTGTGTGTGGTCGTTTATGTATATTCATGTTTATTTAATTAATTTATTTGTTTGCTTTCTATTGTTTTTGTTAGTTTTATATATATATATATATATATATATATATATATATATATATATAACAAAAACAATAGAAAGCAAACAAATAAATAAATTAAATAAATGAATTTATTTGTTTGCTTTCTATTGTTTTTGTTAGTTTTATATATATATATATATATATATATATATATAACTAACAAAAACAATAGAAAGCAAACAAATAAATAAATTAAATAAACATGAATATATATATATATATATATATATATATATATATATATATATAAACATGTGAAGATTACTTCTTAAACTAACTTTACAATAAACTTTCAAAAATCTAAGTAAAACTTCTCAAGAGTACAACATTCAACAGATGTTCACTGAAAATACTTAAAATTCTTCGGAATCTTATCGATTAAGCGATAAATTCTCAGATTACACTCACTTTGTATGTTTTAAATTACGTAATTATTTTTAGCAGATTAGGCAGTTTTCTGTGTTTAGCAGAAACTCATTCGTCAAGTTCTCATATTTTCCGAGCCATTCTTCATCGCGTCCAAATTTTTATTAAACATTCTTTTTAGAGATGATATGTAACACGTGAACATTCAATAAATATTGTTTGCAGATTAGCTCAATCTTTTGCGTAAATTCAAATGCAAAAATAAAAAATTAAAAAAAGGGAAAGAGAATGTAAAAGAACATTCGGTGTTTGTACAGGATAGTGAAATGTCAAAGGTATTCCAGGTAAAAACACTATTACGACTTATATGTCACTTGGAAATTAGTAACAATATAAAAATTCTGAAAAATAATCTGTATAAATAAAACACTACATGTATGTGCGTATAAATATTTAACATGTGAACTATTCAGCTACTGATGAGATAACACTGAAATTAACAGGAAATAGTAATCAAAAAAGCAAGGATGGGTTATAACGAGTAAAATATTTTTTTGAGTTGATGAATAAGGCGTACAGACATATATCAGCGATTGAAATTCGAAATGTTAATTTCAACTGGCCGACATGCTTTTACTCCTTTCTGCGCATGCTCACACAAATTAATTTCTTCAAATGTGTTAATATTTAGACGTTACTAGCAGAGAGAGAGAGAGAGAGAGAGAGAGAGAGAGAGAGAGAGAGAGAGAGAGAGAGAGAGAGAGAGAGAGAGAGAGAGGGGGGGGTCGCCCGGCTTTGCCCGGGCGTAAAGATACGTTTACATATGATATTTTTACATATGATATTTTAATTTGTCCAGATTTCGTATATATTATTATAGAGTCGTGATTTACAAAATGAACAAAAAATATTTAGGTGCCATCAGCTAAAATGAAAACCGAAACTGTAGCATTCAAATCTGGTGACTCTATCACTGTACCAACGTGACAGACATATAAACCGATTAAAAATTAAATAAAAATGAAGATGAATATGCAAGATGTTTAACGCCTTTTCAATTTTGACCCATTTTTGACCCCCTTATAAACAATTTTAACCGGATAAAGACCCATAAAAGAATGGCCCGTAAAACACTCCAATCATTTGAGGTCTCTAGTGACGCTCTGCGACTTTTAGGTTCAGAGGAGATTGAGTTTGACAATATGGAGGCAGACAGACAGGCATATAGCCGTTTATATATTAGATTCTCTTTCTCTTGATAATAACATCGGTAGAAAACATGACTGGAACACTAAAGATTTTCTTTTCGATTCTAGCTGATGGCGCCAAGTCAGTTTTTTAAAAAAACTTTTGCCATCATATCTTTGTATTAATAAACGCGGATATCTGCATGATTGTAAATATACTTAAACGTATTTTACGGAACGCGGAATCATAATGTTTATTTACAGCTGGAAAATAAAGCCTTTCTTTTCAATTTATTACAGATTTTTACTGTCTTTTAAGACGACAAATATTATTTAACAATTATTTTTTGTCGGAAATCCCTCATGAAAGAAAACAAAATTAAAAAAAAAACTTTTCTTAAGTAAATCTTCCAGAGTAGGAGACAAAACCTAAGTACAGTTTTGATAGAAAAGCTTACTTTGGGCTAACTTCAGATTCCTGAGTTTCTTTTCTTCTTCCTTCATTTTTCCTAGTAATACGTAAATATTGCTCGAGATTCTGAAATTGGAAATATTTATAGTGTAGCATTACTTTAATAATGCTATTTCTCTTACTCTTGTTCCCTGTAGATAATTTTCTTTTCTCTAAATATCTTTCCCATAACGTCTCTCGTTTTCTATAAATAATTTCTCCTTTTCTTTTCTTGTAAAAATAGAAGACGAAGACAACCCTTTATATTTTCCTTTTTATCAATTCATCGATTAGATGAACAAATATTAATTTCCAACCAAAATTCTAAAGTTTTCGAGTGCGTGTGTTGTTTTTTTTTTGCTAGAAAGTTTTCCTTACACACTTACTGAAATCAAATATTTTTAAGAAAATTATGAAAACACAAAATACAAGTTTATTTTAATACAAAATAGAAATGTCCGTATCTTATAACATATTAATAAGCATTAAATTTTGAGAAAACAAATATTAATTTCAATGGCACTTTTTATATAATTCGTCTCTCTGCCTAAAATACAAAACTTTGGTATTTTTTTGCATTGTTTACAATTCAATATTCACATTCGAAATGTCGACTTTTATAGGCTTTCGGGTATGCATACAACGAATATCACAGGTAAATATGGGGCTGATAGTAGTTTAGCAGATATGAAAACATTTGTTATCCAACAATGTATTCTCTGGCAGCCTTTTTTTCACACCCAAGAAATTAGTAATGCGTAACGGTTTTTCGAATAAACACCCCCAACTGCTCCAAGTTAAGAAATGCTTTCGTAATAAATACCCCAACCCCCATTTTAAGAACCGTTTTCGGAATAAAAATCTCCAACTTTCCCATGTTAAAAACGGCTTTCAAAATAAACACCTCTAACCTCCCTATGTTAAGAACGGTTTTCGGAATAAGCACCCCATTTTTCAGTGCGGATGGGTGGGGTGAAAACATATTTGCTTTGCGGTCTGCTTCAGTTAAATGCATGCACATTATTAACAACTCAATTATGAAAACAAAATGGCTGCCAGGGATTACATTAGCTTTTACGTTGGATATTATATGTTTTTTATATCTGGTAAACGACTTATCAGTCTCAAATTTAATTGGTGTATTCGTTGTCAACATACCCGAAAACCCATATAAGTCGATATTTACAATCCAAAATCCGCCACGAGACTGAAATCAACCAATGAAAGGTTGACAGGAAGGCAACCATTCAAACATATTGCCCATTATTTTTAAACAAATTCAATAAAATCTTTCCATCTAAAATGTGATATGAAAATCCGGCACTTCTGCAATGATTCTAGGAATTATGCTGTTGATATGATAAATTATAATCTTTTGCAAAAGTTATTAATCCATTGATTGTGTTATTAATTAGAATCAGGCTGTAGAATTTCCTGTAGAATTCACTACAACCGCCTGGAATGCCACATCATAACCTGATATTGAAGGAAGGAGCTCCAATTATATTATTAAGAAATTTGATCCACCTAAACTGTGTAATGGCATACGGTTAGCAATAAAATCTTTGAAAACTAATGTTCTACAAGCCATTATAATAACTGGAAATTTTAAAGGTGAAATGTAATTCTTCAGATTCTGCTTATTCCTTCTTATATGTTATTTCGGTTCAAGCGTTTACAAATCCTAATAAATTTAGTTTCACCATGTCTATGAATAAAGCTCCAGGACAAAGCCTAAAAGTTGTTGGACTTAATCTTCAGGCACCTTGCTTTTCTCGTGGCCAGTTGTATGTTAGTTGCTCGCGCATTGGAAGTCCTGAAAAACCCTATATTTTTTTTTTACACAGTGATCACCACTTATCAAGGCCCGGAAGCCACTCAGGGATAAGGGTTATTGCAAGTACATTAAGTTAGTGAAGAGATTTGCTGAAGTGTTTACTTAAGGGGGCGGTTCATTAGGAATTTGTTAACATTGGACTTGAAGACATCCAAGTTGTAGTCCGGAGGGAAGCAGGCAGACGGAACAGAGTTCCACAGGCGTGCAGTTCTAAGAAAGAAGCTTTGTTCATGGAATCCGCGTTTTGATTTAGGCACAGATATAGAGTGGGAGAAATTTTTCACAGTGGATTCAGCTAGACGGGTGTTTTTCGTGAAAGATTGGCGAGGGGGGACCAGAGATTGGAGTTCAGACGAGCATCTGCCATGGAAATAACGATAAAACAAGGACAGGCTCGCAACGTCTCTTCTGTGGGAGAGAGGTTGCAGGGTAGAGAAAAGGGCATCCCCCACTAAGCCACGAAGTCTACATTTACATACCTGTTAATGGTCACATTCAAAATGTTGTTTATGGATAGATTCTTCTAAATAATTGATACAATTTTATTAACAGAACATATTACTAATGCCATTTATATATATATATATATATATATATATATATATATATATATATATTGTACATTAAGTAGTTAAAACAAAAAAATTAACAGTTTTCAGATATGCAAGATGAAATAATAATTGCAATTCTTACATCATATTGTTAAAGAAGAACTAAAAGATAAAAGATTAAACTAGAAACGAGGATTAGGGCTTATAGCGAGACCTCTATAATATAAAACGCACCCACTGCTCATATCTCATGTGGAAGGTGGAAAGAGAAGCCATTATAAATTAATGTTTCATTTAATCAATAAGATAATTATTTATGAGGACGGAATATCAAAATATATCAAATATAACTTGGAAACACCGGATATTTCAGCTAGTTACAAATAAAAATAAAATTTATGCCGTATATAATATTTTGATGGCAGAAATTACCCTCTGCACCAAATTGCCGCAAGTTTTCATTAAATTTATTATGTTTAAACCTTCAACCCCTGTCTTATGTAACTACACTACGTCGTCTTATACGCACGTATTCGTTAAAATTAAATCCTATATTATATATATATATAGTTATCATCACTATTGCCCAGATCTACAGACGAAGTAGTTCGTATTTTCCCCTCTACCTGACAAGTCCTGCCACTCTCCCAGACAAGTCCGAGTAAATATATAACCATGACAACTATTTTGACCTGACACCCTTTTTAACTGGATTAAATACTCATACACATTAAACTACCATTACACTTAACTACTCGAAAATAATGATTTCTCCCCAGGAACATTCCCCCTATTCTCATTGGCTGCTACCTTGAAATTCCATTATTCGGGATTATTAAACAAACGAACAAATCGGCCCTTATTCAAGATGATCGCTTGATCGCCTCCCATTTATATAAATCATCTATCATTAGTTTAAAGTTACATAAATCCAAAAAGTCATAACGTGGCCACTCGATCGCCACGCATTTATAGAAATCATTTATAATTTAGTTTAAAGTTACAAAAATAAAAAAAAAATCATAAGTTCCATATAAATAAGTTAGCAAAGCTACCTCTGGTGATGTTTACATCTAATGAAAATATGGTTGTATCTTTATAATCTGCCCAAGCTCTCTTCCTTTGATCATTTGATTTAATAAAAAAATATCGTTAGATTGTTCGTTAAAGTTCATGAGATTAAAATATGAACGAATCTCTGGCGTATGTCTATGAAAATGATCAACCTCTAATAACGTTATACTTGACAATAATCCCCTACGGTATAAGTCATAAAAATTTTTTCCTGAATGTTAAGTTTGTAATAAAAAAGTTTAATATGAAACATTAAAAAAATGTAAATTGTCGAATTAAGAGGGGTGCAATTATTTAAACGTCCACCGAATCTGTTACTAAAATATTTTCCGTTTCGTTCTCGTGGACGAGGGGTTTCATTATTTATAACGTGTTTCCTTATTTTCGTTATTAAAAACAACGAATTCCGCGAGGGTCGCAAAAAATCGTTCTTTTCGGCAACTACATATGCGCGTCTACTGGTCTTCCTTGAATTGATTAAAATAGAATAAAACCAGACATTATTTCGATGACAGTTTCGTGAAGCAATGGATACCGGGTCCGCATCATAACCTTCGGGTTGAACGTTCGCGTCCATGCAATAGATTGCTTTTTTGTTGTTGTTGAAACAGGGTTATTTATGTGATTTTTAGTGTTCGTTTCTTCTTTATTTTCCTGTTATTATTTCTTTTTTAAAAATATTTTTCCATGCTCTTTTTTTTGGCGATAATTACCTTTCATGTTTTTCTCCATTTTTCTCAGTTTTTTCTATTATCGAATTCAAAGAGTTTTATTTGCTTTTTTCCTTTTATATATATATTTTTTTAAAATTCCTTTTCATTTTTTTTATTATCGAAATGAAACGAAAACCCTTAATTTGTTTTTGGCATGTTGCCTTTTTTTTGTTTTGTTTTTTTTTTATTTTGGTTTTATTTTTTTTTACGGTGACAAGTGACATAATTGCAACCAAGTATTGCAATAATTAATGAAAGAAATAATAAATGATAAATACACGGAAGAAGTTTCGTTTCATTTCCTTAGAATAGGATTCCATGTTTTCGTTCCTAAATACATTTTTACTTCTTAATAATATTCTGAGACGAACTATTCTTAGTTGCAGAGGCCGGTAAGTAACCAGCCACAACTTCAATCGTTAAATAGATGTTTTTTCTTTTTTTTTTCCATTTCTCTCCACCCGGGCTGCCTACTGGGTCAAATATTTTTGTCCTTTTCCACTCGATGACATTTATTTATTTTTTTACGGCTTGGGGTTGCTCCATACCCTTACTACAGCATTATTTCCATCCGCCCTTGACATTCTCATAGCCATTCTTATGATGAGGAGTTGGTGGTGTCTAATCCGAAAGCCGTTCGTAACAACAGGAGGTTCGGGGGATGGGCAGCAGCAGCAGCAGCAGCAACAACAACAACAACAACAACAACAACAACAACAACAACAACAACAACAACTGTACTTTACTTTTTTTCGAGAAGGGGGTACACGCTCCCAACGGGCAACGTCGGTTAGCGGGTACTGATAGTTGTTTATAAAGTTTCATCATGTTTGTTATAGTTGAAAACTTCTTAAAATCCAGGGGAGATAACTGTAGTGTTAATATTTGTGTTCTTCTGACATCTAATACATAAACGGCCATATGTTTGTATGTGTGTCGGTTTGTTTGTCTGTCTCCATTTTTTCAAACTCTATATCCTTCAAAACTAAAAGTCGCAGAGCGGCGCTAGGGGCCTCAAATGATTGGAGTTTTTACGGGCCGTTCTTTTATGGGTCTTTCGCCGGTTAAAATTGTTTTTAAGGGGTCAAAAATGGGTAAAAATTGAAAATCGTCAAATATTTGGTACATTCATCTTTGATAATTTTTAATGTTTAATCTGTTTATATGCGGTCACGTTGGTAGAGTGACAACGTCACCAGCTTTGAATGCTACAGTTTCGGTTTCGATTCTAGCTGATAGCACCTAAATACTTTTTTTTACTTTTGAAATCAGGACTATAATAATATATACAAAATCTGAACAAATTAAAATATCATATTTAAGCGTATTTTACACCCGGGCAAAACCGCCCCTCCCCTTCGCTAGTATTATATAAAAAAAAGATTTTGTTTGTCTGTCAGTCAGTCACAATTTTTAAAACGTAATGAATACATTGCAAAATTTGTCTTATTTTGTGCATCAGATCTTAGCTACTTTTAGGATTTAAAAATATTGCATTAATAAATTTTCGTGACCGGATATCAAAACCGAAGCCTTGAGATCTTCAGTCTTACGTTCTGCCACTTAGCTAATTGAACTCGTAATAATAGAAATTAAAATATTACCTTAACAAAATAATTAACTTTTTCTGTGACGTCATAGACTTATAAACTACGCCATGTTTCAAAACATGAATTCGAACATGAGCAATAATAAAAATAAATAAATGAACGAATGGGTAAACTTTAACAATACTGTTGGAAATTATTTTAATAGACAAATACATTTATTTTGTTTTATGTACGCATTGGCATTTAATATCTTTACTAAAGTTTTTTTTTGCCCATATAGTTCATAATTCTAGTTTATTAAACAGCCTACTGGCGACTTCGTATTACAAACACGTGCAGTTACGCTTACAAAAATATACTAAAAGGGTAAAACTGTTGGGCGATTCGAACGAATGCTAAAACAGAAAGGGTTCTAATTGCTTACCTTCTTTCTTTCTTCAATTCGTTCTGCTACAGCACTTCCTAAAAGTAGCAAGTATTTTCAACCCCGTAAAAGTAACGCGTACATGCGAAAGTAGTAATCCAGTGTAAACTTAGAAATTCCCGCAAGAACAAATAAACAAAAATCAGTTTTCTATAGACTTAACCAACCATCACCTGAAATGCTGAAGCTTTTTAGTTTTATTGACGAAGAGAGCGTATCGGAACGAATCGGACAAAGAGAGTTATCAATTAGAACCATTTGCCTTTTAGCATTCGTTCGAATTGCATCTCGATATCTAATCTATTAAAATAGAACATATCGGGGTCATCAATTATGTGGCGTCATCCCTGGCCTTGGCAAGGTTACCTCAGAGCGTCTTTGTGTACAGCCAGGAACCACATCCTCCACATATTTCCTTCGCTAAAACATAAGTTTTATACCCTGAATGCATATTAAATATCGGTGTGATTCTTGGCTATACACAAAGATGCTCCAAGATGGCCTCTACCTGCGACGTTACCCAACACGTTGTAGCCTCAGTCGCAAAGTAGACCAAGAATAGAAAATAACTTCAATTCGCTTTGTTTTTGTTGTACAACGACATTTATTTCCTCATCCTCATGCTACGCGTGACTTCTCGTTTCAGCTGTGACGTCTCTCACGTGATCGTCTTCTCGAACGGCATCCACGTACTCTCTCTTTTTAATAGTCTTCTTTTTCCTTACTGTAACGTCATTTCGCTCACAGCTCGGTGTTTGCATATAGCCATTACATACCAAGCCCAGCGACAACGCCACAAAATCTCTTTTTGAGTCTTTTCATAATGTGGTATTCAAATGCTTAATTAACAAACACTATCGATCTTTTTAATCAATGGAACAAAATAATTACTGTGGAGCGAATTTCAGGTGAAATTTCACACAAACTCTACAACTGGCACTTTCTATTTAGGAAGCTTTACCATTTTTTTAATGCTATCATGGCGACCACCCGAAAGAAAGATCTGAATTTAGATAAAGCGTTGACAGATGCAAGTCAGAGATTATTCTTTATTTTGCTATCAAACACAAAACATACTTCTAATCCATCGTCCGAATTGAGTCAAAGATGGAAGAAATAGATAGGAGAAAGTTCTTGGAAAAAAAAATTACCGAATATCTTTGAAAGTGTCTTTTAGAATTAAACAGACTCGCCCAGGGGGTTTCATTTGTTAGCCATTTTTTGTTTTTGTATTTTTTCTCTGCTGAATGCTATGATTTTCAACATTAATACTAATTTCTGTTTTTTTAAAAAACTTCTTTTCCATTATATATAAGTTTCTTAATGTTTTCTTTCTGTTTTAAAAATGTATTTCTATTTTCTTGTTCTTTTTTCCTTTTTTTCTGTCTTTTTCTGTCTTTTCCCTTGTTTCTTGTTTTTCCAGTACGTTATAATTCTTTTCTTTCATTAATTCTTTAAATTTGGTTTTCATTTCTTTCGATTGTTGTCATCATTTTCTGTCTTTAATTCCTTTCATATTTTCCCTTTTCTTTTTCAGGTTTTGTTCTTTTTTCTTTTTGTTCTCCGTTTTTGTAAAAAAAAAAAAAAATATTACATTTTCACCCCAAACAAGACACATTGCTACTTTGATGTAGGGGGTTACTATCAGGGATATAAGGTACAGGGGTACTATATAGGGAGTTTAGCAGCAAGATGTCTGTTCACATTACACTTGAACTTCTGCATGTCAGTACAGTTGGAGAAGCAGGAAACCGGAAAAGAATTCCAAATTCTAGCAGTTCTGGGGGAAGAAGCTATTATAGTAGAAGGCTTTCTTACATCTAGGGATCTCTACTGTGTAGGGGTGGGATTTTGTTGCTAGATACTTGTAAAATAGGTAGAGAGATACAACATTTCGTTGATGAGACAGGGGCTGAAGCTTAGATGACAGTTCAGGACCTATCAGGTTGGCGACTCTCTTTTGGACCCTGTCCAGGAGCGAGAGACTAGTAGCAGATGCACCAGCCCAAATGTGACAACAGTACTCCATATATTGACGAATGGTGGCTTTGTAGAGGTACAGAATACTTTCAGGCGTAAGTAAATTTCTAGCATGGTACAGAGAGCCCACCTTCTCCACAGCAACCTTGGCAATGATCTCGATGTATCTATTCCAACTCATGTTTCCTGAGAACGTTAAACCAAGGAGCTTAAACAAATTACTTTCAGATAATGTATCTGTAGCCATAGCTATATATGGTTGGTAAAGTTTCATGTAATTATTAAAGGAAACTAGCTTTGTCTTGGCAGCGTTGAACGTTACCATCTATTTTTGACCCCATTCCACTACAGACTGACAGTCTTCTTCTAGGGTTTCCGCCATTGCCTTAGATATGTGCTCATTAGTTTTACCCCCGTGCCTGCTATAGCGCATAGTGTCGTCGGCAAATATACCCATCTCAGAGAAAATTTTCTGAAGTAAGTCATTTATGAATATCAGAAACAACAAAGGCCAAAGGATTGATCCCAGAGGTACACCCGCATTTATATAAACGTTTTTTGGACCTGGATTCTTCTTTTATTTAAGAAGGATTTAATTATGCTAAGCATTCGTCCAATAATACCAAAGATTTTATTTTCATTAGAAGACCATCGTGCCATACCCTTTCAAAAGACTTAATTATATCTAAGGCTACTGCCCTCCTCTCCCTTATCTAGTGCTTGGTATAAACGTTAGGAGATTACAGCTAGAATATCTGCAGTAGAACGGGCTTGCCTAAATCCATATTGGTGGTCAGACAGAAGTTCAGCAGCTGTAACGTGGCAGACTAGAGCTTGATTAATGAAGGGCTCAAATATTTTGGCGAAAAAAAGTAGGAGGCTAATTGGGGGATAATTTAACAGGTCACTTCTTTCGCCAGAGTTTTTGTAAACTGGTACCACAGAAGCAGTTTTCATGGTGATTTCAGTATATTCACTCTTAGCTGTTCCTACTTCTTTCTCGCAATTATTTCTAGCTTCTATATACTTTTGTTTATTTGTACAGGACCCATGCCGGATAAATCTACGATATGCGTGTTTCCTCCTTTTTCTAATGATATGATTTAAACTGCTTATTTATTTAATTATTTCACTCTTCTTCATCCATGTTCCTCCATTTTTTTGTTTTTCTTCTTTTTACTTCTTAATCGTTTCCCCCATCTTTTTATTCTTCATATTTTCAATCTTCCCTCTCTTATATTTTTCTTCATCTTTTTCTGTTTATTTTCTTTATTCTTATCTTTTTCCTTTAATTTATTATTTTCTATTTTTTATTATTTCTTTGCCTTTTCCTAGATAAAAAATGGGCCGTATTACAGCGTTGCCCGAGACTTAATGTAAACTATCCTTTAACTATGATAAGTATTTGGGTGATAGTGCTCTTATTGATCTGTGCTATTTGTTAAATAGTATTTTTAAGTTTATTAAAGTTTTATGATGTGTGAATTGTAAGGTTAAAGTACAGAACAGGTACAAAGCACCCTCCCCTCCCCATGGCATTCTAAATAATAACAATATTATTTCAGCACACTTCAATGTGTGCTAGTACCAGTGTTTGTAAGATATTTTAGTAGTTCGACTAAGGGGATCACTGTGCGTGGATATTTGGTGCTTCTACAAAATTTGAACCGAACCAAAGTGACTTTTGCCGAATTAAACCGTAAACTTAGGCTAGGGATTATTTAGAGTGAGATCAGGATTTTAAAAAGGGCTCGATTCAAATTCTGTAGAAATACAGAAAAAAAACATTCTAATTATTAAAAAACAGTTTGATATTCTTATGTATTAATACAAAAAACACGTCGAAAAAAAAAACAACTTACTAATTGCCCCACCTCCCCCAAAAAACATATCCGAAAAATATTTTAGATGCTAGAGTGAGGGAACACAGTCCGTATATTTTTTGTTCTTTTACAGAATTTTAACCGAAACAAACCCATTTTGGCTGAACTAAATCGAAAACCCAAGTTATAGTTTATTTAGTTTGTTGGCTGTTTTTGTTTTACGGCATATCAACCTTTTTCAGGATATTTAATGCCGAATCCTGTGATTTTGAAGAACATTTTTTTAATAGAATATATTTGTTTTTTTTTTTCAAGTCGATTTCTAGTTAACCCATAGTTGGGACCTTAACAGGTACTACCACTCCGGGTCAGAGTGGACCTGGAAGCAATGGCAATTAAGGGGTGGCTCCACACTCCTCAAGCTGGGGTCTAACCATCGGACATGACATAGTTTAAGGTCATATCCAGGACCGTTTATATATATATATATATATATATATATATATATATATATATATATAATAATCATTAATTATTAAATAATAAATACCTGCAGACACTAGTGTTCATCATTTCGGGAATCATCAGTGCAGGGTGTCACGATTAACATCGGTCGATAAATCCGAACCCAGCTTCATTAGCAAGGATCTAATCCATTCGGCTACTGTTAACCGCGAGAAATGCTGTTGAATATTAAACATTTATTTTATAAATGCTTTTTAACCTCTGTCAGAGTGATATGATCATTATATGATGATCTGAGCATGCATAACAGCTAAATTGACCGACTTTAATTCAACTGAAAGTGCTCAACGATGAAAAACGAGTTCCTTACATGGGCTGACATAATTATTTACTGCTAGCGTGGCTACTCGGCATTGCTCGGGACGGTATAAACAATGAGAAAATTGAAGTTGATTTTGAATATAATTGTTATTCTTTTGAGAGAGGAATTTTTAATATCTATGTATCATTTGCTATTTTGAGCAAAATAATACACTACCTACCCTAAGAAGGCTATTACACATGTATGGAATAATTGTACCTTCCCTAGGACAGGTAATTTCCAGAATGTATATGAAATAATTTTACCTTTTTGTGACGGATAATTTAGAACAAATTTAAAATATGTTTACCTACCTTCGGACGGGTAATTTAACTCCATATATGAAACAATTTAACATGCTTTCGACAGTTATTGTACAACGTATACGAAATAATTTCTCTTCCCACCAAGGCTATCATGATTTTAAGAAAATTGAAATCATTTTTAGAAAATGGATCATTAGGATTTCCGAATTAATACATAAATACATTGTGTTGGTTAATGAGTTCGCAACCCTTGCTTCACCATACATTTCAATATTACTGAGCTTCTTTCTTTCCTTACTATCGTCACTATTATTTTAAGAAAAATTATGTCATTTTTGGAAGATGTCTCAGCAAGATTTTAAAATGAATGCATAAATACATTGACAGAGTTAAGTGATTAGACAACCCGTGCTTCATTATCAAATTCCACATTACTCTGTTTCATTTTTCCCCACTACCGACAAAAAACTTTTTGGAAAAAAGACGTCATTTTCAGAAGATTACTCAGCAGGCTTTACAAACAAATAAACAAATATGCTGAGAAGCTTTGTGATTAGGCAACCCTTGCTTCACTACAAAATTCCACATTACTGTGTTCTTTCCCTTCCTACTACTGACACCATCATTTTAAGTGAAATGATATCATATCAGCAGGTTTTCCAAATAATTACATAAATGCGTTGATGCAAATGATCATTAGGCAACTTTTACTTTACCAACATTTTCAATATTAATATAGTTCTCCCCCCTTACTACCACAACCACCAACAACACATTAGTAAGTGAAACGATGTCATTTCCGGAATATGATTTCATAGTTATTCCATATTTTTTAAATATGACATCGTGGGAGACTGCATAGTGACCCCAAAATGGACATTACTCTCTCCAGCCCCACCTTAAAAGTGAAGGTTTATTAATTCATAGAAACTCTAGAGCACATTAAAAAGCAACATAATCATGTGTCTTTCTACTCACCACTACAACTGTGATGTCATTTGCCGAAGTTAACATTGAAAATTCAGAAAAATATTGTTGACCATCTACAAAAACTGATAAATTGTCTGGGCTTTCATTAAAAACACACAAATCAATTAACTCACATTTCATTTTTTTTTCAGAATTCTTGGATATGTTACTTATTTCGATAATAATTTTTTATAATTTTATCTCACATTATAGCCCCCCCTCCTTACGAAAATAATAACTTTAATATATTATCTGAGTTGCTTATTTCATTACAAACATACCAATCAAATTATTCACATTTTATCATTTTATATAATTCTTGGATATGTTACTAAATAAAACAATCATTTTTTTTCATGGTGATTTCAGTATATTCACTCTTAGCTGTTCCTACTTCTTTCTCGCAATTATTTCTATCATTTTTGTTATAATTTTACCTCACATTATGGCCCTCCCTTAAAAAATAATAACTTAGATATATTGTCTGGCTTTATTATTTCATTACAAACACACTAATTAATTAAGTCACATTTCCTCATTTTTCATAATTCTTTGATATGTTACTAATTTCGACGATCATTTTTCATAATTTAAACCACATTATCACCCCTCTTACAAAAAATAATAACTTTGATATATTGTCTAGGTTGATTATTTCATTAAAAACACAAAAATCGATTAATTCACATTTCATCATTTTTCATAATTCTTAGATATGTTACTAATTTCCACAATCATTTTTCATAATTTTGACCCACATTTTCGCCCCCCGTTTTACGAAAATAATAACTGTGATGTATTGTCTGATGATTATTTTATTACAAATACGCCAATCAATTAACTCATATTTCATCATTCTTAAATATGTTACTAATTTCGAGAATAATTTTTATAATTTCAACCCACATTATCGCCACCCTCGTACAAAAATAACTTTGGTATATTGTCTGGGTTGATTATTTAATTACAAACACACCAATCAATTAATTAACATTTAATCATTTTTCATAATTCTTGGATATGTTACTAATTTTGACAATCATATTTTATAATTCTAACCCACATTATAGCCCTTCCCCTGTACGAAAATAATAAGTTTGATAGTGTGGGCCGATTATTTAATTACAAACGCACTAATCAATTAACTCACGTTTCATAATTTTTTATAATTCTTGGATATGTTACTAATTTTGAGAATCATTTTTCATAATTGTAACCCACATTATCCCCCCCCCCGCTTACGAAAAAATAACTTTGATATATTGTCTAGGCCGATTATTTAATTACAAACGCACCTATCAATTAATTAACATTTCATCATTTAACATAATTTCTGGATATGTTACTAATTTCGACAATCATTTTTCATAATTTTAACCTGCATTATCACCTTGCAAAAATAACTTTGATATATTGTTTGGGTTATTTATTTCATTATAAACACATCAATCGATTTATTCACCTTTCATCATTTTTCTTGATTCGTTGATATGTTACTTATTTCAACAATCATTTTTCATAATTGTAACCAACATTATCGCCCCCCCCCATTACAAAATAATATTTTTGCTATATTGTCTGGCTTTGTTATTACATTACAAACACACCAATGAATAAATTCACATTTCATCATTTTTCATAATTCTTGGATATGTTACTAATATCGACAATCATTTTTTATAATTGTAACTCACATCATGACCCCCTCCCTTGCGAAAATAATAACTCAGATATATTGTCTGGGTTTATTATTTCATTACAAACACACCAATCGCTAAGTTCATATTTCATTATTTTTCATAATTCTTGGATATGTTACTAATTTCGACAATCATTTTGCATAATCTAAACCCACATTATAACCCCCCCCACTCTTATGAAAATAACTGTGATGTATTATCTGGGCCGATTATTTGATTACAAACACACCAACCAATTAACTCGCATTTCATCATTTTTCATAATTCTTGGATATGTTACTAATTTAGACAATCATTTTACATAATTGTAACCCATATTATGCCCCCCTTACGAAAATAATAACTATTTAATAATGTCTGTTAAAAATATACATGAAATAAAGTAATATTTAAATCTTAAACTGTTTCAGCCATTTCCGGCACTGACTTCTTATCTTCCACCCCACTGTTAAAAATTTACATTAAATTAGTCCTCGCGCGAAAGAGCAGGACACAAAATGTTTGAAATAATAATAATGATAATAATAATAATAATAATAATAGAATAACAATAATAAAGACTTTCGCTGGCGAGGACTACTATTGACCGTTACCAGTTATACGGTTCTTTTGTAATTTTCATCTCTATTTTTCTCGTTAGGTACTGAATATTTGTTAATGAAACCTATATGAAATATGTTCCTTATTAAATTTTAAAGATTTTCTATTCTGAAAGAAGTTTTTAAAAATTTAGTCTAACAAAGTTATTTTGAAAGTTTTTGTTAAAAACATTCATATTTTCTCATTATTCAGACCTGTATTACAAAGAGGGCGTTGCAAAAATGCGTTGTGGTGTGAGGAGAAATACAAACTGAAACACGGAGACTATTCAGACCTGTAATAATACAAAGAAGGGGTTGCAAAAATGAGTTGTGGTGTGAGGAGAAATACAAACTGAAATGGAGAGAAGAAGAGTTTAAAATATAATCTTAAAAAGATAAGATACAAGTTAGAAAAGCATTTCATCCAAGGCATGGAAATTGTTAAAAAAAATTTTTACTATAGGCTTTAAAAATAAAGGTAGAAGATTCAATTTGAAATTTATTTTTCTTCAAAGTGCACTTTTATAAATTTTGCAAAGTAAGGTATAAAAATTTAATTTAAATTGAATAAAAAAATAACTTGGATTTATTTTATGTAATGTACATTCTGTCGCAATTTAAAAACATTATCTTTCATCTAGAAATTAATGATATAGATATAAAATTTTTCAATGATTTTTTTACAAAGTGCAACAGAATGTACATTACATAAAATAAATTATTTCATGTGTTTTTAATTTAAAAAGTGGTGGTAATGCGTAGAAGAATGAATAGGCGCTAATTCACCACACCCCAACCTCATCTAAAAAAAGAAGGTTTGGTAATCCTTGGCGGCCTCCAGAGTACTTTTTAAAGCAACATAATCGTGTCTCCCCCCCCCATCATCTACACATGACGCCAATTCCGTAAAATGACTCGGCAGTTTTTCGAAATACATGATTTCATTATATATTGTTTGTAATTTTTTTTAATATGGGTACTACAATGTAGAAGCACCTTAATTAAAATTCATGCAACTCAAAAAATAAATATTTAAAAGTGCAGTTAGTGATTAGGCAACACTTGTTTTACAATAAACTAATGAAGAAATTGGATTGAAAAAGAGATACTTAATGTTAACTAATACTAAACAAAAATAGAGATAATACATGTCAGTTTCTTATTTAAAAAATTGTTAGTTGAAGGTACAGAATAGTTTAAATAATACATCCCCTTTTTCATATTAAGAATGGCTTTCTAAATAATAACGTTATTGTTTCAGCACGGTCCGTATTCCATGTGTTATCCTCCCTCTTGTCTTAAAATATTTATGAAATAATGTAAATATGAGATCGTAAAAAAGATATATAGGTTTGTTTTCATATTTACAAATTTCAAACCGCGAGTGAAATTTATGTATGATATTTTTTTAATACAAAAACATAAAAAAATGAGTTGGTGTCATCAGTTAGAATTGAAATTAAAAAGAACCGAGCGTTCCAGTCTGAGAAAAAAACCCAAATGTATGCACATGCGCACAAAACCAAAATGTCACCTAATGCTTAATGAATATTTTACATGTAAAATTGCCGATGTCTGTATGCGATATACATGCATGTAAGCAAAGATATTATTCGCTATAAACCACGCTTGGTGCATGAATATTATTTCCTGAGAATTTCAGTGCTATGTGACCAGTAGTTTAAGAGTTTTCCTGTAAGATATTTACACACATACGTCTACTGTTTTATTTATATAGAAGAAGAATAGAAGAAGAAGAGAAGAAGAGAAGATTATAATTATTAAATACCTACAGACACTTGTGTTTCATCCTTTCGACGTTCAAATTCTTCTAAATATGAAAACTAGTTTGATATTTTTGGGTGTCAATAATAAAAAAGATGTTGAAAATAAATTAGTAACTGCCCCCCGCTCACAGAAAAAAATGTAACCTAAAATATAATATAATGGAGAACTGATGCTTTGAATAAACATCGGTTTTTAATTTCCGATTTGAAAACCGGAAGTTGTCACCAATTTTCTATATTACTATAAAAATAACAGAAAACCTACCAAGTTATAGCAAGTTTCAGTGTAAATGTGAAACGCCAATAAAAATTCGGACTGGAATGTGTAATCGTTATCTTTATAAACAAATAATAAAAATGGCTAATTACAGAAAAACGAAAGCTCAAGTTTCTATTTCTTAATTAAAAGAAAGGAGGCTTTGGACTTCAGTTATAATTGTTCCATAGCTCTTTCTTGCCAGTTTTATAAGCATAACGACTATATTTTTCCGACCTAATTTTAAACTCACTTATACAAATACAGCCTTGCAATAATTCGAAACTTATGCTTTTGTTTCTTTACAGACGGAAGTAAAGAAAAAAAATTCTTAACAATTATATCATTCGCAAGGTTGGGTAGGGGTAAGCACAGGTAGTTGAATCATGACATCTTGGCTAAACATTAGAAGTTTGGTTATGTTCGCGTTTATGCTATTAAATATCCTAACACTCAGAGCTAGCAGTTTTAAATTATAATGCAAATTCATGTAGATAGGTTAAAAATACAAAACCGTCAGTACGTATTTTATAGAAAGATAATCACACCGAAGAATTGGAAAATTTGAATTTATGTTTTAATTTCTTAATTGTTCAGATAAATGATTTCACCTAAAAGAAATACTTTGTACAATTCTTTGAAAATTCATAATTTCGAATGATATTTTTAATATTTGATGGATTATCGATGATTCCATCACGTGAATGTTGTAAATAGCCAGTAGGCCACTGGGACACGTGCCATCAGCAATGAGATCTAAGAATGCTTTATACAAACATTAATCGCCACTCCCACAGTACTCAATTTGTTAATTTGTAAAGAGCTTTGCATTACGCTAAAGTAGTAACAAACGATATAATTATCAAGCGTGCTCGACCCTAGAATGGTAGGAATTGTATAGTAATCCTCTCTCTCTCTCTCTCTCTCTCTCTCTCTCTCTCTCTCTCTCTCTCTATATATATATATATATATATATTCGGAGAAGACGTCTTTCGACATCCTCATCAGGGACAAACGATGGCATTTTGAGTGTTAAAAATGAAAGTAGTGGAAAGAAATAAAAAAATGAGAAAGACATATATACAATTACTATAAAATAAATATGTACAGGGAAGAAGGAAGGATATATATATATATATATATATATATATATATATATATTACAGGGATATATATATATATATATATATATATATATATATTTGACCATCGTCTGATGGGTTGAGGGTACCGGATAGACAGTTCCTGGCTGCTGTTCCCGACTGGTAGTACAGGAACCCTAACCCTTTGGAAGCGCTTAGAGCGACTGCTCCATCATCAGTTGTATAATATCGGGTTGTTTGTAGTACCATGTCGCGCATGGAAAGGGACCCTGCACTCATCCCCGGTGAGCTATTCCGAGGCCACAATCCTAGTAGATGGAAGGACAACTGATGGTCTACTTTTGTTGCATGTCTGATATTCTGCATAATCACTTGTTCAGCACCCATTACCTGGACTGAAACTCTTAAAAAAAATGATGACAGTACAATAAAAAATCACGCTTAAACCAGAACAAAACTCACAGAAAACAAATCTGCCTTCTCCCTTGAGGCTTGCATTTACGAACATCCGTGGGCTTAGAACTCATTTAAATGATGTTGAAGCATTTCTCCTAACAAACACTCCGGATATCTTAGCACCAAGTGAGACTAACCTACACTTCTCTATCCTCTCTAACTACTTCAACATGCCTGGATATCTCCCACTCTGCCGTAAGGACTCTGACAGACATATGCACAGGCTTGGAGTATATATTCGGAACACCCTCCCCTTGACTAGAGAAACTAAACTAGAATCGGACGATCAAGCCTTTGTGTGTTGTAGACTTAACATGCAACATAACATTAGCTACTTTGATTTTCTCTACCGCTCTCCCTCAACCCAGGATTGTACCCTAATAAATAAAGTCTCTAACAGCATAGATACAGCACTTTCCCTCGACACAAGCGCACAAGTGCATGTGTTTGGTGACTTTAATGTTCACCACAGCAACTGGCTTGGATTTTCTACTCACACAGACGCAGCTAGTAACTGTAAGAAAGAAATAGCGACAGCTAAGAGATTTACTGAAACCACCACAAAAGCGCATCGAAGCACAGAAATTAGGAACCCGCGATTTCTGGAAAATCTACAACAGTGTAGTAAATAATGGGCAATCAACAATTCTCCCACTATCCAACAATCATGAGGTTGTTTGCTCTGCAACTGAGAAGGCTAACATGCTTGCCAGTCGGTTTGCCTCGAACTCCACACTGGACCCTGCCAACCACCCCTCCCTAGCTTTTCTTTGCAGACAGACGCCACACTAGCAGATTTGAAAATCACCCCTTCTCAGGTGCATGCTATCATAAGAAATTTTGACACTGCAAAAGCATGTGGACCTGATCTCATACCGGCTGTGCTATTAAAAAAGTGCTCCGTCGAAGTAGCTCCAGTTCTCTCCAAACTTTACAACAAATGCCTTAATGAATTTTGCTTTCCTGCCTGCTAGAAAACTGCTTCTGTAGTACCAGTTTTCAAGAATTCTGGCGAAAGAACTGACCCAGTAAATTATCGCCCTATTAGCCTCCTCCCACTTTTCGCCAAAATATTTGAGACCATAATTAATCAAGCTCTAGTCCATCACCTTACGGATGCTAAACTTCTGACTGACCAACAATATGGATTTAGGCCAGCCCCTTCCACAACAGACATCCTAACTGTAATCTCAGAACGTATATACCAGTCACTGGACAAAGCGGATAAGGGTAGAGCGGTAGCTCTAAATATATCTAAGGCTTTTGACAGGGTATGGCATGAAGGTCTTCTCAGGAAAATCAGATCATATGGTATCACTGAAAAAATACTTGATATAATTAAATCCTGCTTAGATAAAAGAAAACTCCAGGTTGTCCTCGATGGTCGTACATCTAAACAATATGATATAAATGCGGTAATGCCTCAGGGGTCTATCCTAGGATCTCTGTTATTCCTAATATTCATAAATAACCTCCCTGACGAAATTGCCTGTGAGATGGGTATATATGCTTACGACACCACGCTCTATGACAAACACGACAGGAAAACAAATGAACACATATCTAAAGAAACGGAAGAAACACTAGAGGATGACCTCCGATCTGTAGTGGAATGGGGACATAAATGGATGGTCACATTCAATGCTGCTAAGACTAAACTCGTTTCCTTCAATAATTACAAGAAACCTTTTCTACCACCAATAGCAATGGCCAATGATTCTTTATCTGAAAGTGCATCTTTTATACTCCTCGGCCTAAACACTCTCAGGAAACATGAGTTGGAACAATTACATTGAGAGTATGGCCAGGACCGCTGCGAAGAAGGTAGGTTCTCTCTACCGTGCTAGAAAGCTACTAACGCCCGAAAGTATACTATACCTCTATAAGGCCACCATTCGCCCATGTATGGAGTACTGTTGTCACATTTGGGCTGGTGCATCTGCCACTAGTCTCTCGCTCCTGGACAAGGTTCAAAAGAGAGTCGCCAATTTGATAGGTCCTGAACTGTCATCTAAAGTTCAGCCTCTGTTCCAGCGACGAAATGTTGCATCCCTCTGCCTGTTCTACAAGTACTTTAACGGTGAATGCTCTGACGAACTGCAAGCAGTTGTGCTCCCCTCGACGTAAATACCCCCGAAAAACCCGACAAGCACCTAAATCCCACCCCTTCACAATAGAGATCCCTAGATGTAAGAAAGCCTTCTACTCCAGTAGTTTCTTTCCCAGGACAGCTAGACTTTGGAATTCTCTTCCGGGTCCCTGCTTCCCAACTGTACTGACATGCAGAAGTTCAAGTGCAACGTGAACCGCCATCTTGCTGCCGAACTCCCTACACAGTACCGCTGATGCCTATGTCCCTGATAGTAGCCCCCTACAACAAAGTGGCAATGTGCCTTGTTTGGGGTGAAAATGTAAAAAAAAAATATATATATAATGAATATTATTTAAAGGAAAAAAAATATCGTAAAATAACACGAGTGAGGAATAATATCCCGCATATAAAAATATACGGGAAGAAAAAAGCAGAAAAGGGGGAGCATTTGTATTTTTTACATAAGAGAGGGATTAGAATATATATATATATATATATATATATATATATATATAGTATCTTTCTGCAAATCACGTAAAGGGTCCAGCGTATTAACGAACCACTTCTGCCTGCAGAAAGAGGGCTTGAGTCGCGCAATGGAGACAGATTTGAGAGTTTTCAGATGACTACTCGATCGGCCTCGAAATATAATTAAAAAAAATAGTCCTTATATGCCAACCAACATTCTAGATTATCCAATAAATGTTGTCCAATTGCGGAATACAAATTATTATGGGTAGGGTTGAGGAGAATGTTATTTTATTTTTATTACCAAAAACTTGAAGGTACATGTCCAATTCTTGTTTCAAAGTGAACGCTGATTCGCCCGACGTAGATAGCATTACACTGACATTGGAATTTATGTATAATATTACTAAGTTTAGTGCGAGGTAAACCACCCCTTTTTAAAGAAGAAAATGCAGGTTTCGTATTGAAAATCACACGTGGTAGAACAGACGGAAAACAATTGTTGATAGTCTAAGTTGGTTAATGAGAGGGATACATTTTTCTCCAACTCATGGCAACTTAAGATACACAAGACACTTTGAAGGGCCAACGGTTATATCTTTATAAAATTGGTTGATTTTGAATTTAATACATTTATCAATTAATATTTCTGGGTAGACATTATCGACCAGGATTTCCTTAATTTTAGTAATTTCAGTATCTAGTCGACAGGGGGGAACAAATAACCAAGGCCCCATGTAGCAACGTATAAATCAACGTCAACTTAGTGGTTTTATGCGCAAAAGAACATCATTTAGTATATACATCTGGTAAAGGTAGGTTCTCTCTCTCTCTCTCTCTCTCTCTCTCTCTCTCTCTATATATATATATATATATATATATATATAGTAATTTATAAAATATATATGGCGATTAAGCTACACTGAATATTCTGCGTTTCATCCACTATAGGATTCGTCAGGCTTATGCGCGAATTTTGTGGTTGCTTCTTGTTTTTATATATGTTGAGGATTTCTAGTTAGCCAATCAGCTTTCTAGTATCCACCGCGCCCCTTCCTATCAGCCAATGGGCATGCATTTTATCGAACAAAGGATCTGTTTTTTTTTAAGTAAATACTTAAAGTTTACGCATAAATCTATACTTTCGTATATTAAATTTATGTGAGTAAATGAAGTAGTTATATATATATTAGTACTACTACTACTACCCAGCACACGCACACACACGCACTCTTTAAAACATGTTCTTTTGAAGAGACGATTTTTTTAAGCTGTTGACACACATGTTTTAAAAATCTAGCAAAAATTAATTTTCCTGGAATTTTTCAATATTTAAAAATAAATTATGCCGGCTGATAAAATTTTAAAACTTTTTTTTAAAGCTAGAAAGATAAAATTTAAAAATACTTATTTATATATATATATATATATATATATATATATATATATATATATATATATATATATATATATATATATATATATGAAACTAAACTAAAAAAAAAACGCGCGTTCACTCGTGGTCTTTTCATTTTGGGTTTGTATTACTGTACACATAGATTCGAAAAAGTTGTCAAAAAACAAATATATAACAAATAAATGTTATCAAAGGCGAGATAAGTTACTTTTCTACCAAACTGGATATATTTTTCGTGTTTTTATTTAATGTAACATATTTATTCAGCTCGAAAAACGGGTTTGTATTACTGTACACATAGATTCGGAAAAGTTGTCAAAAAACAAATATATAACAAATAAATGTTATCAAAGGCAAGATAAGTTACTTTTCTACCATACTGGATATATTTTTCGTGTTTTTATTCAATGTAACATGTTTATTCAGCTCGAAAACCATACAGTGTTTACCGATGTATTGGAAAATTCAAGATGGCGTCTGACTCCCTCTTTCACGCGGTAAGTTTGAGAAAAGGTGTTATAAATAAAAAACTGGATAAAGTACTGTTAAAAACTCGCTCAATATATGTTACCGTGACATATATTTGGCGGGTTTTTAATAGTATTTTTTCTATTTTCTATACCTGCAAGCACATGCTTTGTTGCCGTCTCGACATTTCTCGTCGACGAAATCACGACGCCTATCAACTACTTCCACCACAAATTTCTGTTAATTTGTTTTAGTTATTTCATTATCATTTTTATTTTCTAATTCTTTCATTAGTCTGTCACACAACGAAACATCATACATCAGCTTTTGATTAAGAAGAGAGTCTAGCCATGCTTTTACAAACGTTTGCCACTAGTTCTCACATTCGATGATGATGTAATTCTGCCTCGTTGTGAGCAATTCGTAATTACATGAATATGCTGAGTAATTCTGATACACGTTTATATTCTATTCTATTCAATATATTAAACCGATACGAAAAAAGAAACCGATATTGATAACTGTATTTTGGCGGCCAAATGTAGTGTCACACATTTCTACATGTGTTACAGAAAAATAATCATCTATAATATGTTTGGCGGACATTTTTATACTTGGGGGGGATGTTCATAGCCTATCAAGGCACAGAGACTCTAGGATATGGATAATGTTAGGTAGACGGTGGGACAACACCGTGGTGATCAGTAATTGTGGAAATTAGATTGAGTTTACTTATATAAGAGGACGGCTCAACAAGAACTTATTTACATTAGACTTAAAACCGACCATGCTATAGTCAGCTGTGAAGCAACCCCACGGTACTTTATTCCACAGACGAACAGTTCTAGGAAAGGAACTTTGCTCATGGAATTTTTGTTTAGTTTTAGGCACAGATAGAGAGTGAGCAAAATTGTCGACAGTTGTTGTAGAAAAACGAGTGTTTGTTGCAAATGTTTTAGAAGGCGGAGCACCATACATTGAAGCTCAGTCGAGCACTTATGAAAATAACCATAAGATAGAGATAATATCACAACATCTTTTCTGTGAGAAAGAGAAAGTAGGAAGACGAAAAGGCACTCGCTCACTAGATTTCGAGGACTGTTTTGTACCCTGTTAAGACCAAAAAAGGGTACTCTTAGAAGCTCCTTCCCAAATGTGACAACAGTAATCTTAGGGTGTATTTATCTCTTGTGTGGGCAAAGGATTACGTCGGGAGTGAGACACTTTCTGAAGCCCTAGAATAATCCAACCATTTTCTAGCAATTAAAAAAAAAATTGTTCCTAAAAATCAGTTTAATTTCATTATTACTTAATAATTAAACAGTTTGTAATAAATTCTCATTCGTTTCCTTTTATTTCTCGATAATTTTTCTTTGTTAATTTGTTTATTAATTCGTATATTTATAATATATTAGCACAAAACTGTTTGATTTTATTATTTGATAATAATTGTTTCCTAATTTAAAAAAAATCTTAATTTTCTTTTGAAATAATTAAACTCTTTATAAATTTTTTCAAATAAAATAAATCAACTCATAAAAGCCGTTTGATTTTATTGTTTAAAAAACACGGGCAAAAACATATTGAGTATTACTTTTTACCGTAACACCGGACGAAATGAATGATGCTACACTTGGTCGCCATAACACAGTAATCATCTTCAATACAACTAAAACAGTTATCCAGAAGTCATTTGACTTTGTTATTGTTTCATGAAGTGCTTGCTGGTCTATTATATTAAATTACTAGCAGTATTTACCCGCCGTTGCTTGTGTAGACATATATTGCTGACAGAAAATCATGATTTGTCGACCTTTACGCAGACAACACTACCATCTATAAGAACACTTCAAAAGCCAGCAATGACCAAAGTTTTTTTTTTCTGAATTCCTCTCCCCCAACTTTGACCACGTGATACAAGGAGGTAAAAGGTGGGTGGTTATTGTTAACGATTCCGAAACCATGTTCTATCTTTTCACAACCAATGCTCTGATGCTCACTTAGCCCCAATTGAAATGAATGGCGCTCCTCTCGAGGAAGCACCCTGTTTTGACAAGCTCCCCCTCCCCCGACCTGTAATGGAAGACTTTTGTCATATCTGTTGTAAGGTTGCTGGAAAACTGGTTGGACTATTCTACCGTTCCATCAGGCATCAAACTCTCTACGCAATCCTCTACGTCTATAAGAGCCAAATACGAGCTAAATACGTCCTAAGAAGGAGTAGTCTTGTCATGTTTGGGAAGGAGCTGCTCAGGGACATTTTCTGCTGACTACAACATCATCGTTTTCAAGTTCAATGTAAACACGTTCTTGTTAATTCGTCTTCTTAAATAATCAAATTCTACCGAATTTCCATAATTAGCGATTATTACACTGTTGTCTCACCGACCAGCTTACATTCATTCATCCTTATTATCGATTAGCTTTCAAGTGACTTCCATAAAAAAAAATATACATTTACTTCGATTCGAATCAGTTCTTGATGTGTGCTTTCAGGAAACATGCGCTTGTTAAAATTCGTTTTTTATAATTTGAATATTTTATTCGGCTGGATATCTTATATACGGTAATTCATTCAGGAAGTGGGAGGGACTTTTAATCTCACACTCAGACCTACAATGAACTCCACTCACATTTACCGGATAATCTTCTTTTTAGGACGCACTTGTTCTTAGTATTGTCATTATTTCTATCTTGCTATTGTTAACTATACGACATTTTCATATAAACATTGGACCGTTATTTCAGATATATTTTACTTGAGAGGGCATATTGATTGGCTATTTAAAGCAATTTTGCCGCATTCGCGATTAACGGAATAACACATTAGCAGAATCCTAATTGTTTTGTTAGCAGTTGCTGGCATTATTAAATCTTTTTAATGCATTTCATGTTAGTTTTTTTTTCAACACAGGATTTACAGAAAAACATACTATTCCCGGGTCACATCAGGTATATTCAGTAACTTTTATTTTCCTCTAATGTAACGATTTTCAGATGCTTAAGAATACATAGATGAAACGTACCGCTTTATTTCATTCCAAAGGAACAGATTATCATAATAACAAAATCATATTTTTCGGACACCATGTAACATTAACTCACAAAATCTTCTCTTACCTTAAAAAAAACGTTCATAAGGTCTAATAAATTATTTTTGCACAATATAGACTTTGTAACACACATTTGATTCCAGGCCACGTTACATTGAACTCATTTTACTTTTTCCAGCTTTATAAAGTATCAATTCTCAAATCGTGTTCTAAAGTGCGACTACAAATCAAACCGGAGGTCAGTATTTTACATAACGGAAGACAATTCCTTCATTTCGGCTTCACCTGTTGTTGTGTCTTCTCTACTTGGCGTCCATCACTCCAGAGAGTAACAAGTCAATAGCTAATATTTATGGTGACGACAAATTTTACAACTATTTATTTTGAATTAAGCTCATATTAATCCACACGAAAAAAAAACAAACAAAAAAAAAACGTGAAGACGTATATATAAAGGAATACTAACAGGAAAAAAGGGATATTTCCTTGTCGATAATGACGTTTTAGCGGTCTATTAGATATTATATCGATGGCCATTGCCTTAAACATTACAAGCCCCTTTCGGAGATAAGATGATTTTATTTCCTATCGTTGAATGCGTTCTAGTCCGCGATAAGGTACCAACGTTAAAGGCCAGGATATTTTGAAGCCAAATGTACTTTCAACGGTCTCTTAAAAACAACTTGATTTTTAATGGTTTTGTTACTACTGTGCATCCACTGTTTCCGTTATAACTTTTTCGAATTTCCATTTCATATTACATATTTTTTGTTAATATTAGATATTACTTTCTTCTAGTGATTCTGACCAAACACAATTATTTACCCACTTTAATTTCATCGCTTTTACGTAAGTAACTTGCAGAGGCAGTGCTATTTTGTAGTGATGATATAATACAAATGTTTAAATGATACGAAAGTTTAACTGATACGAATGTTTAAATGGTACGAATGGATAAATAATACGAATGTTTAAATAATACGCACGTTTAAATAATACAAATGTTAAAATGATACGAATGTTAAAATAATACGCATGTTTAACTAATACAAATGTTTAAATAATACGAATGTTTAACTGATACGAATGTTTAAATGATACCAATGTTTAAATAATACGAATGTTTAAATATAACGAATGTTTAAATAATACGCATGTTTAAATAATACAAATGTTTAAATAATACGAATGTTTAAATAATACGCATGTTTAAATAATACAAATGTTGAAATGATAGAAATGTTAAAATAATACGAATGTTTTAATAATACGAATGTTTAAATATTCGATTGTTTAAATGATACGAACATTTTAATAATACGAACGTTCAAATGATACGAATGTTAAAATAATACGCATGTTTAAATGATACAACCGTTTAAATGACACGAATGTTTAATAATACAAATGTTGAAAATAACAAATGTTTAAATAATACGAATGTTTTAATGATATTAATGTTTAAATAATACGAATGTTTAAATGATACAAATGTTTAAATAATACGAATCTTTTAATAATATGAATGTTTAAATAATACGAATGTTTAAATGATACAAATGTTTAAATAATACGAATGTTTAAATAATAGAAACGTTTAAATAATACGAATGTTTAAATGATACAAATGTTTAAAAAATACGAATGTTCAAATGATGAGAATGTTTTAATAATACGAATGTTTAAATAATACGAATGTTTAAATGATAAAAATGTTTAAATAATACGAATGTATAAATGATAGAAATGTTTAAATAATACGAATGTTAAAATAATGCCTATGTTCAAATGAAACGGATGTTTAAATAATACGAACGTTTAATAATACAAATGTGTACATGGTATGAATGTTTATACATTACGAATGTTTAAATGATAGAAATGTTTAAATAATACGCAGTTTTAAATAATACAAATGTAAAAACAATACGACTGTTAACAATAATACGAATATTTAAATAATAGTAATGTTTAAATCATACGAATGTTCAAATGATACGAATGTTTCAATGAGACGAATGTTTAAATGATACGAATGTTTTAATAATACGAATGTTTAAATAATAAGAATGTTTTAATAATACGAATATTTGAATGATACAAATGTTTAAATCATATGAATGTTTAAATAATGCGAATGTTCAATAATACGAATGTTTAAATAATATGAATGTTTAAATGATACAAATGTTTAAATAATACGAATGTTTAAATAATACGAATGTTCAATAATACGAATGTTTAAATAATATGAATGCTTAAATGATACGAATGTTTAAATAATACGAAGGTCTAAATGAGAGAAATGTTTAAATAATACGAATGTTTTAATAATACAAATGTTAAAATGATACGAATGTTTAAATAATGAGAATATTTAACAAATACGAATTTTTTAATAATAAGGATTTTTAAATTATACTAATGTTTAAATGATGGAAATTTTTAAATAATGCGACTGTTTACATGAAACTAATGTTTAAATAAGACGGCTGTGTAAATAATACGAATGTTTAAATGATAGAAATGTTAAAATAATACGAATGTTTAAATGATACGAATGTTTAAATAATACGAATATTTAAATGTTACTAATGGTTAAAAATGCAAATGTTTAATATTTAAATAATACGAATGTTTAAATGATACGAATGTTTAAATGATAAGAATGTTTGAATAATACGAATGTTTAAATGATAAGAATATATAAATAATACGAATGTTTAAATGATACGAATGTTTAAATAATACGAAGGTTTAAATGATACGAATTTTTAAATGATAGGAATGTTTAAATAATACGAATGTTCAAATGATACGAATGTTTAAATAATACGAAGGTTTAAATGATACGAATTTTTAAATAATAAGAATGTTTAAATAATACGAATGTTTAAATTATACGAATGTTTAAATAATACGAATTTTCAAATGATACGAATGTTTAAATGATACGAATGTTTAAATAATACGAAGGTTTAAATGATACGAATGTTTAAATAATACGAATGTTTAAATGATACGAATGTTTAAAACAAGTTATCAATTTCATACTCATGCATCATTGTAATTAATATTTGTTGCAAAGTAAAAATTCGAGTAAAAGTATTAATATAGAGTTGAGAAGTGGAAGTAAGAGTTTTCTAAACTCTTCGGTTTTCCTAGGTAACGTCTTTGAACAGTTATCTCTACTATTAAAACAAACTAGACATTTGCTCGTTAAAAACGGGCAAAAGTTAGAGCCCGCCACTTTAGAGTGATTGAGTTATGCCATATATGGTTAAAATGCTCTCCCTTTTTGCATTAAATATCAACTCCTATTAATCCCTAACTGTTCATTACTTAGTTCGATGCACCTTATTATAAGAAAGGTCCATACAATATTTCAGTCAGATCGACTTTGTAGTTTCTGAGGAAATTTCTAGAGTTAATGTGCTATTGCAGTGACTAATCCCTATCAATCCTTATCGTTCCCAAACTGTGCATCCAACAGATACCATAATATTAGTTCGCCACACCTCATCATTACAAAGGTTTGTACACAAGTTCAACTAGATCACCCAGTAATTTCTGTGAAAAAGAAAAAACGGACATACAAACAAACAAACAGATAAACTAACAGAAATATATAGAGTATTAACAAAGTAGAAATAGAAGTCTGTTTTTTTGCAAGAAATAATGAATTACTTTTTGTTAACAACTGGGACGAACGCAGATTCAATAAAAAATTTTTGCAACATTATTAAAGCAGTTGAAAGTACATTTACCAGAAAGAATCTTGTGTTGTGTTACTTCCTTTTTTTACTGGTGACTTATGGTACCTCAATTCCTTCAAGCACAAACGGAATACACCTAGCCGGAAGAAAAAAAAAGATGTCTATTGACAACAAAGAAAAAACAAAATACTAATATACTGAAACTTTTCCCCACCTCCACCCCGTAAATACTATCCCCTCCCCACATACAAACTTTATAAAAAGTAACTTTTGGCTAATTCTGTTGAGTTCTGCTTATTACTCCTTCGTTGCAGACCTCGTCTCTCAGGTATTTTCATTCGGTTTGATGTCAGTCCTTCGAGACTATTAGACTGAACACAAAAAAAGTCCCGTACGTTTAGCCAATGTTCTGACGTAACATTTGTGTTTTTCCAGAATAATTTCTTAAAGGTTAATAATTGGCACATATTGTCATCAAACTGTGGTGCTCAGTCTGTTGTGTCCGGTGGAAGACGTCAGTCAATTCGTTCCATCATTCCGAATAAATATGGCTAATATAAAGTTTGTTTGCTTTTCCAACAATCAAGCATTTTTAATACTATTTTCAGAATACAATTTTGATTATCACATGGAGCTTTCACACAGGTCATAAAAGATCTTCTTGAAAACAGCATATGGTGTTCCCTGGAAGCTGAGTGACCACAAGTCTCCCCAGATTTCCAGAACACTTCACCTCTTTCTATAGTATTTGCAAATAAATTTGAATTATCGCAACAGCTGCTTGCCGTTGATTTCTCGTTGGCAGATGCCATTGGTCTTTACTGGAATTTGAGTGGCAATAAGCCTCCCCAAGGTCCCAGTTCTCTTCGTACTTATCCAGCAGGGATCTGGTCAGTGCTCTCTCCTCTGTCTTTCCTTCCTCCTTAACTACTAGACTCACTTTTTTGAGGGGGGGGCAGTGATGTGGTCATTGGGGATTGGGGTGGGGTTAGAGAACTTATACATATGCGGCTTTAATGTTCTTGGTTCCATATGGCGTTTCATGTTTTGCCTCTGCAGCAGTTTGTCTGGTCCGCGCTTGTTGCTCACGTGTGTTGGTCTCCGCATGCAAGGGTTTTCTTAATATTTCAACTGTTTTCATTATTGTTGTTCGTTATATTTTTCCAGTCATTCCTTTGATTCTAATTTCTTCCATTTTTTTTCAGAGTTTTTTCGAATTGTTCCTAGTACTCCGACTATTATAGGTATTATTTTGATTTTCTTTATCTTCCATATCCCTTTCAGCTCTCTGGCTAGCTCTGTTTAATTGCTCCATTTCTCATTTTCTTTGATTTTCACTCTATGGTCGGCTGGAACAACAAAGTCTACGATTTGACAGGATTTTTCTTTCTTGTTAATTATTACGACATCCGGTCTTTTTGCTTGTATGGGTTTATCAGTTTGTATGTTCATGTCCCATATGATTTTCTGATTCTCGTTTTCAAAGACTGTTGCCGGCTTTTGTTTGTACCACTTGTCTGTGTGTTCGAGATGCAGTTGTTTGTATAATTCCCAGTGTACTGCTCTTCCCACTTAGTCGTGTCTGTTCTTGTATTCCTTCTGGGCCAGTTTGGATTTACTTACTATATGGTTTATCGTTTCGTCTCTTTGTCCACAGATTCTGCATTTGCTGTTTTTTTTTTTGTATTCTGCCAATCTTTGTTTTGATGTGATTGGTTCTTATCGAGTTATCTTGTGCTGTGGTTATTAGGGGTTCAGTTTCTCGGCTTACGTGTCCTTTTCGCATCCATGTCCAAGTGTTTTCGTTATTTTCATCTTCAATCATCCTAATGAATCTCCCATGTAGTTGTTTTTCTTCCCATTTTTCTTTTCTTGTCGTATCCTTTATCTCTCTGGTTTTCGTTTTGTTGATTTTTTTCAGTGTCTCTCGCTACAATGATTATCCTTACCGTGTTTTGCGTTATGTGTTTTTCTAATTATTTTCTTATGTCATGCACACAATCTTCTATAAAAATTAGTCCCCTTCCGCCTTCTTTACTTTTCACGTAGAGTCGGTCAACATCGACCTTTTGGTGTAGCGCATTGAGCATGGTCATGAGTTTCCTTGTCTTTTCATCGAGCTGTCTCTATTATTATTATTATTATTATTATTATTATTATTATTATTATTATTATTATTATTATTATTATTGTCTCACAAAGAGCTTTCACACAGGTCATCAAAGATCTCATTGAATACATCCTATGGTGTTCCTTGGAAGCTGAGTGACAACAAGTTTCCCCAGATTTTCCAGTACTTTCCACCTCTTTCGATAGTATTTGCAAATAAATTTGCATTATCGCAACAGCTGCTTGTCATTGATTTCACGTTTGCAGCGGCTATTGGTCCTTACTCGAATTTGAGTGGCAATAAGCCTCTCCAAGGTTCCAGTTCTCTTCGCACTTATACAATGGAGGTCTGGTCAGTGCTCACTCCTAGGTCTTTCCTTCCTCCTAAATTACTTGGCTATTCGGTTTCATTCTTTTTTGGAGGAAGGGGGTAGTGATGTGGTAATTGGGTGGGGTTAGAGAACTTATAGGTATGCATTTACAATGTTCTTGGTTCCATGTAGCGTTCCATGTTTTGTCTCTGAAGAAGTTTGTCTGGTTTGCGCTTGTGGTTCGTGTGTGTTAGTCTCCACATTCAAGGGTTTTACTTAATATTTCAGCTGTTTTCATTATTGTTGTTCGTTGTATTTTTCTAGTCATTCCTCTGGTGATCATTAAAAAGAGGAGGAATAGTAGACTTGCCATTATTAACAATACTATTGTAGATTCTCAAAAAAATATAACGAAAGCCAACCTTTTGAAGTGAGAGACTATCACGAATCTCTTGAGAATAGCTAGACTTAGTCTCAGCAATTGCTCTCTTTTAGGAATTGCTACCTCTTTTGTTGGATTCTCTAGAAGCGGAACCATTCCGACAGTACTGATTAAAGTACTGATTTCTGTGGGCAATGGAAGAAGCGTAAACACACGAAAACTAGGGAAGAGAATGAGGTTTGGATGGGAATTCATTATAAAGAAATAAATAATAGTAAACAATTGATACAAATATCGATAAGTAATTAACTGACAGTTAAGACTTTTGCAGAAAAATCATCGGCAGCAAGAAAAAAAAAACCCTGTACACGTGTTGTCATATTTAATGCGAATATCGTCCATGTATCTAAATAAGTAAAGTTCGACCCATTTCTCGTAAAAGCCAAAACCTCTAATGCTAAGTTTATCCAACTTTACACAACCGACGCAACAGATTTTTTAATATATTACTTAAGTATATCCGATATCACTCACAAGTTTGACTAATTTGTGTATTGAAGATAAAATTCAGATTGTTACACTTTACAAATGTATCTTGTGGATGTTGAAGGTTCAATCATCAGTGCGGACGACACTTAAACAGAATTAAGAATTACTTAGGACTTCTACCTAGTCATTGTTGCCGGAATGAGAGAATGCTATATCCATAGATTAAATAAAGGGTTACGTTCGAAATTTCTTGCTGATTCCCGAGTTCGACTGAAAGATTCCCAAGTTTGACAAGATACACATGAAGAAGATCGGAGATTACATCTACCAAAATGCTGTGGGAATAATACGAAGATGAGAACAGTAGTCAGAAATATCCAAAATATACGTAGACGGTGATCTTAAAAAATACTGACTCTAAAATTACTTTATTAACATGTACGTTTATTCCTATAAATTAGTACCTTCCCTCCAGTGCTTGTGCTAAACACGGTTACTTAAATTCTCCTCCAAATCTAAAACACAAAACCGTTAATCGCTTAGCAAGTATCTTGCCGCGAGAAGTATCATTTTTAAATAATAATACAAAAGTTGAAATGCTTATTTATAAAGTTAATAATTACAGAGCAGTATAATAATAGATCTTTGTAAAAATCTTTTAAAAATATATTTTAATTTTCCAGGGCAATGCCCATATACGGGTACTGCTAGTTAAAACTATTTTCGAATGCCATAAGCCTTCCTTAATCCTATCGCATATAACTGAAGAAGTTCGGATCGTATGTCAGTTGAAACGGGTTGGGTTGAAAAAAGGTAGTAAATACAATATGTGGAACAACTCAGACGACCGTTCGTTTTAGTAATGCTGCGTTATCTTGCCCATAAGACATAAAATAAAAGCAGTTAGACGTTCCCAGACAGGCAATTGCAATATGAATAAATACATTAAGCAAGCAGGTAAGGAGTTGCATAAACAAGGAACAGTCTCTTGTATGCACGGAATGGATTTCTAAAACCCACACTCTTTTTCCACACACACACACACACACACACACACACACACACACACACACACACACACACACACATATATATATAGTTATTTACCAAAAGGGCACCATTTATCAAGGCCAGGAGGCCAGTCGAGGATAAGGGTTAATGATATTTTCAGTTAGACGGTGACCATGAAAGGATTGGAAATGATGGATGGAATAGACAGATTTTGTTTATTAAAGAGGCGGATGAACACGTACTTTTAAAGAGTACACTTGAAAATAGCCATGTTGTAATATATTCTACAGGTGGAAGATTTAGGAAAGAAATTATGTCCATGAAAATTCCGTTTTCACTTAAATACAAAGAGAGAGAAAAGAAAATTTATAGTGGTTATAACTAGATGAGTTCTTGTTGTGGATCTTTTACAGGGAGTATTAGAGATTGGAGCTCAGTCAAGCACCTACTATATAAATGTATTTTGCTTGTTTTATATCTAAAATGTCGGGTTTCTCTAAACACATGGCTTGTTAGTCAAGCGATCTAAGACGATGCTTGTATTAGGCGGTGACTCTTCTGATCTACAAAGTGAAATTCTTCGCGACTCTCATTGTGGTATTCTTTCTTTATTCCTATCCCCACGGATTAAATCGTTAGTTTGATAATATTACTCGCACAAACAATAGCACCAACAAAAAGCAACATATTTCATAGCAAATTACCGGAAATCAATTTCAAAAATTAAAACATAACACGTTCACTGTGTTTCGCTAGCCTGGCCATCAAGATAATATGGTCACCATGCTAATAAAAATGTAAAACAAAGATTAGGAGACAAGTCTTTGCAGAATTTTGACTTTCTGTAATCATGCGACTTGTTAATCAAGCAGTCTAAGAAGAATTTCGCGTTAGGCCTGTTTCCAAAAAAGAGAAGCCCTCTTTTAGGGCATAGGCTCAAATCATGTACGAATATCATTTTTCACATTATGGTGTTCTTTGCTTATTCCTAGCCTCGCAGACTAAATAAATCGTCGGAAGAATAACATAAAAAAGCATCATAATACATAACTATCAGAAATAAATATCCAATAAAAAGCACAACACACACGCATACACACTCTATCTATCTATCTATCTATCTATCTATCTATCTATCTATCTATACATACATATATATATGTACATACACACACGCACACACACACATATATATACACATATATATATGTGTGTGTGTGTGTGTGTATGTATACACACATACATACATATATATATGTATGTATGTATATATATATGTATATATATATATATATATATGTACATACATACATATATATATGTATGTATGTATATATATATGTATATATATATATATGTATATATATAGTGATGTCAAGGTTATGAGTTTCTTTTGTTTAAAAAAATCCTTATAACCTTGAAATCAATATTCTAGAAGTATACGTGGACTTTTAACATTATATATATATATATATATATATATATATATATATATATATATATATATATATATATATATATATATAGGATTTGAATTTTTTTTTAATCATTAAAGCTATATAAAAAAAATTAGTCCTTCGCTGGAAAATTATTTTTTCAGTAATCCAATTAATCTGTAATTGCCGAAAACAATTTGCTCTCATGAATTCACAATATTCCTAATGTTATTTCAGGGATCATCAGTTGTTTACCATGAAACATTGTTTCGGGGGGATTTAAAAACAAAACAATATATTAAATCATGTCTCCCCAGCAGTGTTGATCAAGCACTACCTCCCTGAAACACAAGGACAAAAATGTTCCCAATATCGGATCTAGTTTTTTGTTCCAGGGTTATTTGGCTTTCATCCCCCTTCCCTCTCTCGCCCTCTCTCTCTCTCCTTCTCTATCTCTCTCTGTATCTCTGTCTGTCTGTCTCTCTCTTTCTCTCTCTCTCCCTCCCTCTTTCTCTCTCTCTCTCTCTCTCTCTCTCTCTCTCTATATATATATATATATATATATATATATATATCAGGACCCGTTAACCGGCATTACCTGGTGGAATCATACCCCACCTGGTAAAAAAATGAAACTACGGTTGTTGTTGGTGGCCAATCCCCAACGTCCTGATGTTAAGAGCGGCTTTCGGAATAAACACCCGCAACCTCTTGATGTTAAAAACAGCTTATGAAATAGACACCCCCAATCTCACCATGATAAAAAGTACTTTCGGATTTGACACCCCATTTTATGAAGGTTTTTCAAAGTATTGGCCCCAAATTTAACATTGATATTCGTTGTCAGCATAGCAACCCGCAAAGACTATAAACCGAAAAATTACTTGGGGATAGCAGCGTAGGAGGGAGAGAAGTAGATTTGTTTATCGCACTTGCGTACAAATCTGGCAGCCAATGAATTACAGTGCATAATGCATGGCTTTATATCTCGAAAACTACTTATATCCGCCAAAGTTTAAAGAGCCTGTCTTATTCATCATAATCTTATAAATGTTGTCATTTTAAAGGAAGTTATGGAGGTGGGTCTATGGTAAAAATTTACCTGAAAAATAGTTAATGTCTGAGCAGTGTCGATAATGAGTCCGGAAAAGAGAAGCAAACAAAAGTAAATAAATAAAAATAATAACAAATAAGTGTTTCTGTAGATAATGTAATTCATAGTAAATTTGTAGTTTAGCGGCGTAAGTTATTTGACAGGTACAAAAATTATGAAAACTATTTATTTTTATGTAAAACACATTATTAGACCCAAAGGCTGCGATAAAATACAATAAGAAAAAAATTGTTATTATTTTTTCATCATTTTTATGAGACTAAATGTACGACATTGGAAGCCGCCGTAGTACAATAAGAATTTGGCCTTTCCAAGGATTGACAGATTGGCCTTTTTAAGGCCAAATTTGGCCTTTTTACGCCTTTTCATGGAACCATGCTTTAATTAAGAGCGTAAAAAGGCTAAATTTGGACATATAAAGTTCAATCTGTCAAACTTTTCAAAGGCTAAATTATAAAAGCAATATGCCAGCCCTGACTGGCGTAAATTTAGTTAAACAAAAAATGATGAAAAATAATTGAAATTATTTCTGGTTTTATTTCAGTCTTTGGATGTAATAATGTGTTTTATATAAAAATCAAAAGTTTTAATAATTTGTTTGTTTGTCAACAAACGAAAACAAACCAAAAAATAGCATCGTGTACGAGTTGTAAGCGGTTTACACGATAAGTATGATTATTGACGCCCAGGTAAGCGTAAAATCATCGACAGTAATAGTAAATGTTAAAAAAATAAGAAAAATATAATAAAAAAACACACAAACGAAACCACAAAAAAAGTAAATAGGATCGTGCAAGGGTTGTAAAAACCTCCAAAATCGAAAAATAAATAATGGTACCCGCGCGTCCATTTATGTATGAAGATGTGGATCTGGAATAATAGAATTAGGCGATCTAAGCCAATCAGAGAGGACGGATTTCGAAAGGGAGAATTTATTACTTTTTGATCGGTTAATATGTATGTAGCTAATAACCAGTTACGATAGGAGCAAAAAGAAAAAAAGAAAAGAAAAAATACAACTTTGTTATATATGGGTCGTGGAAATGCTGCAAAAGATCTAGCTAATTTGCCTATTCTTTTGAACATTCATTTAAATTAATTCCCTATTAGTTTTTTCGGTTTTCTTATGGGATGATCACATTTAGTTAACTATTACGTGTAATTGTATTCATGCAGATATTCTACATGATTTATACTAGCGTAATATTTGCGTAAAAAGCTTATAGTAGTTATTTATGTATGCGTATATATATATATTTGTTTAAAAAATTTTGCTTACCACACTCCTCTGTCAGTTTTTATTCTACAGACATGAAACTTAATACTTGAGGTATTCGAACCCATGCGAAACATTATATTTGTGTTTTAGCCGGGGAAAATCGATGCAAAAGTGTGAAAACTAAAAAAGAAAAGAATTTGCCAGATAATGGCCGAACGAAGGCATTACGAATATGCATGCGTAACGTAATAGGTGTTGGTTCCTGTTTTCATTTTTAGCCTTGCAGCAAACATGTCTTCATAGCGTCAAAGGAAAAAGTATATCGTAAGCTAAACGCTTTGGTTTCGATTCTCGGTAGTGGCGCAAGAATCATTAAAAGAAAAAAAGTTTTAAATCATTACTATATATTGGGTCCAATATAATATAATATAATGATAAGTATGAAATTTGCATTAATCAATATATATATATATATGTGTGTGTGTGTGTGTGTGAGTGTGTGTATATATGTGTATATATATATATATATATATATATATATATATATATATTAGGTAGAAATTAAAGGGCGCTACAGTTCTTCGTCACTGCCTTAGACATAAGATAGATGAGATTTATGTAAGTAAATGATAAAAGTAAAAAGAAGAACATATCTGAAACGCAGCTTGCAAGCGAACGTAAACAATAAGATAAAGAAGCCGGCGAAAATGAAGACATTTACATGATATGCAGATGCGGATAGTTTATTCTTCTAAAAAAAAAAAAAGAAGAAAAATACGCCAATTTTTTTGGCTTTTATTTTTATTTTTTTGCAATGTCTGGATATTTTTCCTTTGCATTTGTTTGCCACTCTGTTTTTGCCGATGAAAGAAATTTCATCCTCTTCCTTCACAAGAAAACAGCAAAAAAAAAAAACAAACTAAAAACAAAAATAAACAAAAAAACTAACCAAAAACAAAAAAACAAACAAAACAAAAACAAAAACAAAACAAAAACCAAAACTAAAAAAGGAAAAAGAAATAGCAACCCCCCCAAACAAACCAAAACAAAAACAAACGTTCCTGTGCATCGACGTTTATAAATAGATCATTGTACGACGTAAATATAGTTGATTGCACATACGAGGATGGATTAAAATGAAGTCGGAGACAGGAGTCGAAAAATTCAGAGTTTTTCGGTATTTTTCGATACTCAAGCATTGCAATCCCAACATAGAAAAAAGTGGTGTCTTATGAATCCTTAAACTTCACCATTGCAATAATGACATACTACTACTACTACTACTACTACTACTACTACTACTACTACTACTACTCTTCAACAATAGATGACGGTGGCTAAGTTGTTAACGACAGAGACTGACAACTTAAGTGTGCCAAGATCGAATCCACTTCGTTCCACCTAAACACTTTCACCTGTTCCCGCTCCTAAGTATCCGACGTCTTTCTAGAACGAATTCTAACTGGAAAGATATCGGGGAAAACGAATGCCAAAAATAATCATCTGAATCTTTCGAAATGAATAAATAAATGATGCTCAACAGCAACGGCAGCACGTGCACAAACGATAACGTATGCCCGAGTTGTGACAAGGTGTGCGGATTTTGCAATGGACTGTTTTCTCATATGAGAACCCACGAATGACGCTTATGAAAACACGTTTAATCTTTTCGAGTGACGGCTATGATAATGACGCCATTAGGAACTCATAATTGTTTCCAAAAGGCGGCCACCTAAGTGGGACTTTGGGGGGGGCATTTTCACTCCAACCAAAGCACAGTACCTCTTTGATGTGGGGAGCTACTATCTGGGAAATTATTTGCAGCGATACTATGTAGGGAGTTGAGCAGCAAGATATCTGTTTACATTACACTTGAAATTCTGCATGTTAGTACAGCCAGGGAAGCAGGAACCCAGAAGAGGATTCCAAAGTCTAGCAGTACTATGGGAGAAACTATTAAAGTAGAAGGTTTTCAGGCATCTAGGGATCTCTACTGTGTAGGGGTGGGACTTTTGCTTAGATTTAGGAAACACGATAAAATCAGATGGAGCTACCACTGGTGTGTAAGAATGGTGGACAGCGATTTAAAGCGACAGTTTACTGCTACTGCCACCTGTACTTTGTGAACGGACGAATCACGTTGAAGCAGAGGGCACACCTGATCTCAACACTTCTTTGCGTGCCGACTTGATTTCTGTCTGTCTCCTGGTTGTCAAAAAGTAAGTGATAGCATTAATCGGGTCATCTTTACTCGAAACGGCGCGCTGGTTTAGTTCTAGATCATACAGTGATCTTTAGTCTTTTAAGCGTTTCGGTCATTGACTTTAGAATATCATCCGTCTGATGAAACTAAAGCTCTATCTCACTATCTATATAAAGTTAGGTACGAGTGTCGTTCCAAAAGTAACACCTCATATACTTTTTTTTTTAACTCAAGAAGTTGAAGAGTTATGAAGAGGAGAGTAGTACCGTTAAAACGACCCACCTTTTGTGTTCCAGGAGTTATTTTTCTACGCAGTCACCATCATTCTCAATGCATTTTTGCCAGCGATGAACGATGGCTGTGCATGGGCGTCCGAAGCGTACGAAAGTCGTTTCAAAAGTAAAGACTTCTATGTTTTTTACTCAAAAACTTGAAGAGTTACAAAAACCAGAAGGGTACCATTAAAACGAGCGACTTTTTCCACTTCTGCTTCGGATGCACGTCTATGACAGCGGTTGATTTCTTAGAGTCTCACACCGTTATTATCTGCAACAGAGGTATGAAAATTTCAAGTAAAGAATGCATAAGTTCATTAATCACAGCATTGCAATTTCCAATCCCTACTGATCCATTCGGGCGGAATAAAAAACAGGAGACATTTCGTTTGGAATTCCTCTCATATATGTATGTGTTATACATTTGTATGCAAAGAGTTCCCACCTAAACTAATTAACCGATCATTATGAATTTTGAAATCCAGTTACTTTATATTTTTTGCTAGGCGGGGGTTACCACTTATTAAGGTCTGATGGCCACTCAAGATTAATGAGTCTCATGATGATCAGTAATGGAGGAAATAGGGTAATGTTTTTTTATTTATGAAGGCGGTTAGGCATGGAACTTGTTCACATTAGACTTGAAAAGAGTCATATTATAGTCAGCCGGGAAGCAGTCCCACGGTATTGTGTTCCACACATTGACAGCTCTAAGAAAGAAACTTTGCTCGCTGAATTTATATTTAGTTTTAGGCATAGATAGGTAATACGGGAAATTGTTGGCAGTTGTTGTAGGTAGACGAGTGTTTGCTGCAAATGTTCCACAGATGAGGATTGACAATAGATAGAAGCTCAGTTGAACACCTGCCATGGAGTGCCTAAACGTGGGCTTCATTTAGTTCGATTTAAGTGAAGGAGACAAAGAAGGAGTGGAAGCGTTTCTATGATAATTCGTGTACCTTCGATTTTTGTGAAACTTTTACAATAAATATAAGATATCAATTACTAAATATTATCCGAATATCATTTTCTCTGGAATATTTGCAAAAGTTTTACACTTCAGACGTCTGCATTAAAAATTCGTTTGCTTGCTGTACAGACTGTATCTTGACTTTGGCCCCGTGCCAAGCAAAAGAAAGGTTAGCGAGTATATCAAATGTATCTGCGATGGTAGTTTTAGTTAGGCCACAATCAGCGTAATAAAATAAAAAAAAATTTTTTACAAGGGAGTCATTATTTATCAAAGCCCGAAGACCACTCGAGGATAAGGGTTACTGAATGTAAGGTGGTAGTGTAGTAATCGTTAATAGTGTAGATTAGGTAAAATTTTGATTTTTTAAGGGGACTGCTCATCAAGAACTTGAAGACTACCGGTGGAACAATGTTCCATAGGCGGGCAGTTCTAGGAAAGAAGCTTTGTTAATGGATTCTACGTTTAGATTTAGGTACAGATAAAGACTGGGGGACATTACTGATATGGGTTGTTGCTAGTCTAGAGTCTATTGTGAAAGTTTAGCAAGGAGGGCCATAGATTAGAGCTAAGACGAGCACTTGTCATGAAAATTACAATAGAGCAGAGACAGCTTCGCAACGTTTCTTCTGTTTTGAAAAGTGATTGCAGAGAAGAGAAAACGGCATCACCTACTAGGTTTCATAGCCGGTTTTGAACATTATCAAAGCAAGATAGAGTGTGCCGAGCAGCTCTTGCCCAAATGTGGCAACAGTACTCCATTTTATGACGTACTTGGCTCTTATACAGATAGAGGATCGCATCGGCAGTTAGAAACCTACTGGAGCGGTAGAATGATCCAACCATTTTTCCAGCGACCTTGGCAACAGATTTGATGCATGTGTTTCGTTTCAGATCAATAGTGACGGCCAGTCCCAGAAACTTGTCAAGATATGGTGCTTTCCCGAAGCGAGAACCATTAATTTCAAATGGGTGCTGATGGGGGTCAGTGATTATGATGAAATGAGAGGCGCTTGGTGTTTTCCTTTATGTTATTTTATTTACCTTTTTCCTAGGCAGTTAGACACTAGGTCAAGTGTGGTTGTCATGAAAATGAATCTGAAAAACAAATTGGATTCGAACTTGGCGCATCCAGATTTCCTGTTCGTACTGTGAACCACTTAGCCACATTCACGCCCTTATACTATATTATATTTCTTTCTCTTCTATTTCGTACATTCTCTCTTTCTCGCACACACAGACCTATTAATATTTATATAGTAAGGTATGCATACACGCTTATCTTTATAATTAAAACAGTACATGTATGTTTGCGCGTGTGTGAAAATATTTAACCGATAAACTCCTGAACTACTGGTCACATAACAACTGCAATTAACAGGAATTATAAACCATCATCTACCAATGATGATTTATAATGAGTAAAATCTTTTGTAGAATTGAGAAATACAGACAAGAAGTACCATTCTAACATAAAATAACAGCTTTATTGATCACTCTCGTTAGTAAGTAAGTTTGTATAGAGAAAGGAATAGTATTGAGAAGAGTCACTGACATTAACAAATGAGTAGACAGGCCTGTTAAAAAACAAATAGTTTATATATTTGTGCGTCCATGTGTATGGACGGGCACAGAAGATTAAAGCTATACCTGTAGGAAGAGGAGAGTTCATTAAAGTACAATATTAAAGTCCGGTTGCTATACTGGGTTATTTGTATTTCGTCTTAGTTGAACTCCGGGCCCAAAGGTCGGGTGATTCTGTTGAGTCTCAAAAGAGAAGTTGGGGACAGGTCCGTGCTATGTAAAGTTGTCCGTCGAAGATCTGGGAGAGGAGAGAAAGAGAGTGAACTATCGGTCCAACCTTTTATAAACCCGGTCACGTGACTGGGAACTGGCTTCTGATTAAACGAGCCAGAAATGAAGTACATTCAAAATCTCGAACCGCGAGAATTCGCTCCTGCTAATGTTTCCTGCAATAATGTCTACTACACTTTGTCTGAACTCGGTGTCTTGGTTTCTGGGTGGTAGCAGTAGATCCAGCTTTCATCCCAGATACCCAGAGCATCAAGAACTGTGGGGTCTGAATTGATCAGCTCAACCATCTCCTTGCTGTTATGATAATGTCTTTCTTTCTGATTTTCTCTGAGCACCCTTGGGACTAACTTCGCACAAATCTTCCGCATATTCAGTTCCTTGCGAATAAATTGTGCGTACAGTTTCCACATTGACATCAAACTGTGCACGTATTGTCTCTATAGACACACGTCGGTCCTTATGCATGAAATTCTTTATTTGGCCATTCAACTCTGGTGTTCTGACTACTTCCTCCTCCCACATGTCTCATCATCCTTCACGGTCTCCCTACCTTCTTGATAATCGATTCATGCAAAATGGTCCAAAAGCAGTTTGAAGTATTTCATACTTTTCCGTGCATTTTTTAAAAAGTTTAAAACAGAAATTTATTGCATATCGTTCTTCTAAAGTGTCCTCATAACAAGACTGCATTTTTGAAATTCACCATCTGTCGCAATCAGACTCTAGTAGGGTGTATTACAATTCCTGCAGTAGCTGTTCATTTGAACATGAACTCATAAAAATTGGGGTGTCATCTCATAAGATGTATAGCTATATAACATACTGCAATTACAAGAGTCTACGACAATTTTAAATGTCTGTACAAAAAAATGTAGAAACTTATTGAAGACACCTCGTAAGTGTAATTCCCATGCAACAAACAACTTCAAATAAATATCAAGTGTCACGAATGGGCATATAATTATACAAAGTGTGTTGAGGATATGAAGATTGTTTCCACAGTTAATATTCGCGAGCATCTGTCCGTATGTTTGTTTTGGAATAAGAATATTTATAAATTATTTTAGTACTTGTAATATCTACTAATAGTGTACGTAATTTCGAAAGCTGTGCGGTTCATGTAAAAGTATATATATTCACATTACGTAAATTAGCAAGTGAGAAAATATTTTGACTTCCGTATTAAAAAAACCGTTTCACGAAGAATAGAAAAACCTTTTTCCTAAAACAAGAACACAAACCATTCGTGATTCTGAATACGTGGTGTGCTGATCGAGCATACGACTAAGAAAGTAAACATAGGCAAAATACGAAAAAAATTACAAACAATAGAGGACAAACACACATGAAGAGTTGTAAAATAAATGCATTTATCTCGCCATAAATACACGAGTAAAAAGTAAAATTACTGAAGGAAATCGAAGATTCTGGAAACAGGAAGGTTGAAGGACAGGAAATGTTGTATCTGGATAGCAGCGAAGGCTGGATAAACAGGGTCTTGAAATTTGATCCCGGCCAACATGGAATGACGTCACCGAAGATTGATATAGGGCCTCCCCAAGGTGTGATGAGCTGTCTCAGGTAGGTCAAGCTCTTTTACCAATGGCTAGCAAATATACTAATACACACAGGTAACACCCGAAAGAAATGCTCCGCCGTCTAGCACACTATGGTGTCTGAATCGATCTGACCAATGCAAATTTGGTGCATAACTGATAAACTTTCTCGAACACCATACAGAGACGTTCATATAATAACTCCATTGTTTGACAATATAAGAGCCATACAGACTTCCCCAGTGCCAGCATCGGTTAAGAAACTGCGACGGTTCTTGAAGATCGTACATTTTTACCGTATGGTCATTCCTGGATACTCAAACTTCCTCGACACCTCGACAAATTTCCTCTAGAAAAACAAAAAAAAAACAAAGGCATATCCCTGGAGGGCGATCAGGAGGAGGCTTTCCAAGCAGCAAAGCACCTCCTAAGCAAACTCCACCAAATTAGCTCATTTAAATAGATACATCCGAATTCGGATATACGTTTAAACATATGCTCGGACACCGGAGCGAAAGTTGTGTTAGGACAGGACTTTGCTAACAAATGCGATCCGATTGCACTCTTTTTCCGTTAGTTTTCCAGCGCAGTTCAAATACAGCACTTTTTCCAAAGGAATTTTTAGCTATATACCTCGCTATGAAACATTTTCGGCACCTACAAGAAGGCCGAAATTTCACGAATTTTATCGACCACAAACCCTTGTCAACTTCCCTGTAAAACAACTCGGACAAATACACAATATCCAGCACGTAAAAGCAACAGACAACACTGTCACCGATTCCCTGTCCCGCTTTGATGTTAACGCATTAGAAACCCACTCAGCTAGGACCTGATAACGGAATCAACTCAACTCTCCCTGATCACATTTCTGAAATTGAAAGAATTTCCGGTCCCTTTCAGCAACAAAACTCTGAACTGTGATATAAAACTGGATCATTCCAGACTCTACATATCTCAGACGCCTAGAAAGCTAATCTTCAACCATCTACACGAACTGACATATCCAAGCAAACATGTAACGGTCAAACTCATGACCGATCGTTATGTTTAACCGGCATGAACGTGATTGGATATCAACGTGTCTCGACTTCCAGGAGCGCAAGATACAAATTTCCACCCGGCACATTTAGTAACCTTGACGCACATTTCAGCCATATCCACACCGACATAGTTGAGCCTATCCCAATGTGCCAGAATTACCATAGTCTCCTCACAGTGGTTGACCGTTTCTCCAGGTAGCCAGTAGGAATATCTATCAGAGATTCCTCAGCTAACACAGTATCAAAAATCATCTTGCATGAGTGGATTGTAGTTTTTGGCGTACCAAGCATCATCACTACAGACTGTAGGGCAAAATTCTAGTCCTCAATTTTCCATGAATTTACCCAGCTGCTTGGCTGACTAACGCTTACCATCCATGTGCTATTGGCGTTCTGAAATTTCCCACCAAAAAGTACAAGCTTCCATAACAACGAAATATACCATCAGCATCTGAATAGATGACCTTCCTTGTATCCTGTTACCCATCCGCAATTCACTCCAAAGAATATTCAGGATATAATCCAGATGAGATAGTCTTCGGTGCAGCGCTCTCTTTACCCGACCAAATTATCGAAAGTTAAATACATGTTAGTTCATAAAGTTATAATATTAATTATGTTGTTTATTGGCAAAGGTGAGCACCATGCCCTTTCTAGATATTCAACTCATAAATTATTATAACAAATGAAGTTATAAAATCTACCGCAAACCAGGCAAGGAAAATGATTATATTCATTTTTATTCACACCGCAAAAATAGTATAAAAACACGCATTATAATTAGTTTGTACTTTATAATTCTAGGAATATGTAGCAATGTTACGTTATAGAGGGGGTATAATATGTACGTGTGTATAAAGTGCGTTGGGTATATGATGAGCTGTGTATATATATCGAAGTTTCTTCGTGTCGTCTAGTGTTCATAAATTCTTGTGAATGTGTGTGTGTGACATGTGTTACAGGGCAGTCACAATACGGATAGCATAAAGGGGATGGAACACAAGTCTGGATTTGTTATGTATCTTGTCAATAAAGAAATCATACCATTGTTCATCCGGTTGATGAATGAGTCAAAAGTTAAATTAACATTTCTTCCACAGAAACGACCACAAGTCTACAGTTAAATTTTTAAACAGCTTTTAATCCACTATGTCTCCTTGATGGAATGTTGCACGCTCGTCTTAGATTCTGCTTCACCCGTTGTACAGGGCCATTACAGGCTCTGTCTCCAACACTCCTCATCCGTGTAGCCCTCTCTTGAGCACTGTCTCCTAACTCCTAACTCGTTCGTATATATGTAACTATTCCTCTGTACTTACGTCATTCGGCCGCGCAAAGACCAGCACGTGATCTTCAGTCACGTTTACTGGTCAAATTTATTATTTAGTATTGTAACACACAAATCCCAAGGCCGCATTCCTTGCTTGATTGTTTCTAAATATTTTACTAAACATTTCTTCTTACAAAAAATATTCTCTCTGCATATTTCTTCTACATAACAGCTACAAAACAACAATAATGTTCATTTTCTAACAATGTTGCCTCAGCATAACATAACAGCAACGGATATCTAGACGAGACGTTTAAATACATCGAAAACATCCTCAAAATTTTACGCTGTATATTTTATAAAATAACTAGCAGGGAGGGAGGAGGCGGCTTGTCGGGTCGTAAATTACGCTTAAATATATTTTAATCTATGCAAATTTTGTACGCATTATTACAGAGCCAATTTTCTATTGTACTTAATATATGGTACTGATTTCAAAAGTTGAAAAAAAAAAATGACGGGTATAATTAGCTAGAATCGAAACCGAAACATTTCGCGTTCCAGCCGCATTCCCTAGATATTGAGAAAGATAAGAAAGATTTAATATTAAACGACATGAAGAAATGAATTGGATTTGGGTATGCGCAGAAAGAAATAGAAAAATTTCGGCAAGTTGAAATGAACATTTTGCATTTCAACATATTTCTGTACGCGATATTCGTCCATCCAAACAAAAATTTTACTCGTCATAAATCATCCTTGGTGAATTATTACTATTTCCTGTTAATTCCAGTGTTATGCAACTAATAGTTTAAGAGATTATTGGTTAAATATTTTGACACAGACAGACACACTCATTCGTACATCTGCTGTTTTATTTATATAGACGAAGACAATAGATTTGTTCATTCATTTTTTTGCAGACTGTTTCCCCCTATCTTCATAGTTGTCGTTATTTCACCACGTTTCGGCGAACTCATCCTCTGGCCTTCCTCAGGTGATTAATCGTGACGGGATAGGAATGCTGAGTGTTGTAACCATACTCGCAGTAATTACTGCCTTCCATAGTTGCTGCCTCACCACGTTTTGGCCAACTAATCCTCTGGTTTGCTTAGGTAGGATTGAAACCGCTATCTGCAGACAATGGTCACCAGTAATCATAGAGACTCAACTTCTATCTACTGCGCCACGGATTCCGAAGGTGCAGTGGATAGAGTCGTTGAAGATAGTGGGTTCAGTCCTACCTAAGCAGTCGATTAGTTGCCCCAAAACGTGGTGAGACAGCAACTATGGAAGGCAGTAATTATTAGGGATAAGTTTCAAGACTCAGCATTCCTATCCTACAGTTTAATCACTTGAAGAAGGTAAAAGGATAAGTTGGCCGAAACGTGGTTAAACAATAACAACTATGAAGATGAGGATAACCGTCCACAAAAAGAATGAATGTATGAATTATGAAGCCTCATCTCAAAGGATTCAAAATAAAAAAAATAAAATAAAAAATAACAGAAGACAATAGAGTAGAGAAAGTCTAGTAAAGTCTCTTCTGTAAGAAAGAGATAGTAAGAAGGAGAAAACGGACACTGTCCACTAGATTTCGAAGTCGGTTTAACCAACATATTTAAGGTTTTTAACGATAATTTATTTCACCCCGCTTTGGATCATCAAGGGCTGATGAATGGCTTATGCGATCGGGTTTTCGAATCCAAGTTTTCCAGCTATAATGAAGAGACATGATACGGCAAAACAGCTGTCTGTGGGTGAACTACAAAGTTGTTGTAACGATGTAGACGTATCCTTGTCTCACCACGACGGAACCGGCCTGTTCTGATACGTTTTTCTCTTCGTTTACGTTTCTTGTTGCCGCACAAACTTATAGGAATTGCTTGGAACAAACCCAAGAAGTTGGGAGAAATTAGCTGAGCTATAGTAGTAACAGGTGTGTGTACCATCCGCAAAGCTTGGAATCAAACTAGTTGTAGCAAGTCTAAGCCACCGCCGCCACCGGCGCCGCCTTTTGAGCGTAGACGCTGTAGTAATGAGATCGTAAGAGTTTCTTTCTTCTTTTTTTGTTGCTATTTTTATGTTTTGTTTTCTACTGTTGTTGTAACATTGGTCGCAGCAGTTAAGGAACGGAAAGCTGCAACCACAGGTGTTGTTGGGAATAAATACTGACTGCTGAGACAATGTTGGACGAACTGACACCGTTTTAAACAGAATGGCCCCGCTGTCACAGACATTATCGCAGACAAATACTCTGGCTAAATATTTCGCATTTCCTTTAATTCTATGGTAAGACATGTTTTATTTACTTATTTATTTAAAAACAAAAAAAATTCTTTCATTATTCAGCTTGAAGACAGTTTTAGACGAAGCTTTAAAAAAAAAGCAGTATCGTTTTGTTTTGCAGGCAATTACAATTTTTATCCACATAAATACGCAAAATATTAGTTTTATTTTGATTTTAATTTTTAAAAATTAATTTTCATCTTAAACAAAGCTTATTATCATTTGGAACAAAAGGGATTTTGTCTAATAAACGAGTAAAGGGAGTTGAGCAGCTAGTTGTTTGTTCACATTATATAGAAACTTCTTCAGGTCAGATAGGCAGTCAGATAAGCGGGAAACAGAAAAGGAATTCCAAAATCAGGGAGGGGGAAACTACTAGAGTAAACTAGAGTAAAAAAAGGACTTTTCGCTATTTAGCGACCTCAACAGTGAAGGGGTGGAATTTTGCTGCTTATCGTCGAGGAGGGAGTCGAGGGGGGTCTCAAGAGGAGTGTAAGAGTTATGAGTTTGTCAGGGCATATTCCATTAAAGTACTTGCAAAACAGATACAGGGATGCGATATTGCAACGATGGGACAGAGATAGCAGCTTGGCCGATAATGCGGACCCTATTAGATTTAAGACTCTTTTTTAAAACCCTGTCTAAGAATGAGAGACTACGGGTAGATGCTCCGCCCCACATGTGGCAGCAATACTCCATGCATGGACGAATTATTTCACAATTATCAAAAATAAATTATGAAAATAAATAAAACCACGCACAAAAATACAAACACAAAAGTAATGATTTTATAACTCGCTTTTATATCAGATTTTTCGTGATTTTCGGAGGATGCAGTCGTTTATTGCTAGTCGCCTGAAGCGCTCTCATTTGTGAGTGAATTACTGATAGACGACCTCGTTCATTTTTGTACCCAACTTAGTAAGCCCAGTTTTAGGGAGTTGGATCCTTACACATATACATTAAAAGCGGATCTTATCTAACTTTGCCTTTATGAGAAGGCAAACAAATAGGAACTCGATGAGATACACAATCACACACGCATACACACAAACACAGACGCACACACACACGTGCATGTGTGTGTGTGTGCGTGTGTGCGTGTATGCGTGCGCGCGCACGCACGCGCGTGTGTTTGTTTTATTTTGTGACATATCAGCTCCTTTTGAGTTTGAATGTGGCTATACTTTATACCAACTTTTATTCCCTTTTTGGGGAGTTTGACTCACGCATTAAACTCGACCTTATGTCACATCACGTATTGATTGATTGTGTTTAAAAACAGTCAGTGAATATAGTCGGACTAGACAGGTTATTTTTCAGACCTTGTTTTATGTTTCCCTACGAAAAAAAAAAAAAAAAAAATCGAACTTGTGTCTAATTTTGGCCCCTGAGTCGGGGAAGGCTGGCAAACGTATCATCATTATGAAATGGACAATAACATTATAGTCTGTGCAATTCGAATCCATAATTACTTTGCCGTTTATTCAAATCAGACTTATCACGTGATTTTCATGTGGCGCGACATTCAAAAATCCGCCCTGACTAACAATAAAAAAATAAAGTTGAAATCCTATAATTTTCCTTTGTTTCCGTATATGTCTGTAACGTTACACACTTTTGCACAAGCGTAAATATGTAGACACCCGATGACGAATGAAGATGTCATATTCCTAAAATCACACAAATTAATCAAGTAGTTTTATTTTTAACTAAAAAGATTGAATTTTATTAGTGAATAAAAGGGACTATATCACGTCAAAAAACATTAGCAGATGAGCCAACAATAATTCTATCTTGCAAGAACAGCCTTGCAATGCTAACGATTTCACATTAATCACCTTAAATCATTTAAAGTATTTAGAAAAACAGAACTAGTTGATTAATTTATTTTTGGAATATGACATTTTCATTCCGTGACGCGTACGTACATCAACCACACACACACACACACACACACACACACGCACACACACATACATACACACACATATATATATATATATATATATATCTATATATCTGTGTGTGTGTGTGTTTGTGTGTGTGTGTGTCCATTTCCATACGCAATAACTCTGTCAATTTTAAGTCTACAGACTCGAAATTTGATATACAAGGTACTGAGATTTGGAAAAATCGATGTGATGGGTTTTCGGCCAGAGATTTGGCGATTAAGGGGTTAAAGTTCAACGATTTGACCTTTGAGAACTCTACTAAACTCTTCCGACAATTTTGGGTCTACGCACTTGAAATTTTAGATATAGGTTCCTTGGACATGGATCTAACTTAATAACTGGCTTTGAGCCCAAAACAACAAATTTTAAGGGGTCATAATAGGGGTCAAATTAAAAAGAATTGACCACTTTTTTTTTTTTGCTCAACATACATCTCCAAATACCCGGGCAATGCCAGGCACCCATGCTAGTATGTATATATATATATATATATATATATATATATATATATATTAAAAAATTAGGTTTAATTCGTTTTTATTTCATATTCATAATTCTGAAGAAAAGTAAATTATTTAAAGATAAAGAATACATCTATTGTAAAATAAAGATATAATACACGGGTTGAGTAATTTCTCGGGAAATTTTCAGCTAAAACCCAATAAAA